>NC_134088.1:95345535-95703782 GCF_000715075.1 Nicotiana tabacum
TATTTTTCACACACCCCTCAATGGCTTTCTGCTAGAACAATATGCTAAAACTCATAAAAATAGCAAAACTCAACGAAACTAGTAAATACTATAGTCATTCAAACAAGCATACATAATGTTAAAAAAAGACTTTTTTGTTATAATGTATAAAGAAAAGAAAAAATCAGCTAATCAAGAAACTATTTTTCACACACCTCAATGGATTTCTGCTAGAACAATATGCTAAAACTCATAAAAATAGCAAAACTCAATGAAACTAGTATATACTGTAGTGATCAAAATAAGCATACATAATGTCAGAAGAAGAAAAAAAAACTATTTTGATACACAGCTAGTCAAGAAAAAATTGGAAAGTGAAAATTCTTACTTGGTGAGCTTGTTGTTTGGAAAAATGGGTAGACGTGTAGACAACTAAGTAGTTGAAGCATTAGTGTGTGTGTGTGTGTTATATAGATACAATTACATAATGCCATGTGAATGTCACAGTAGTGGGGTAGTGGGGTGGGTACGGAATTAAGAAGGATAATTTGAATCAAAATTTTGGACCTGTAAAATTTGTCCGTTAGTTAACGTTTTTCAATGTAACTTTACTGACAATGTCGATTGGAAATTAGTGATTCGGCCCATCAGGTACGGCCGATTTTTCATAAAGTAACGACTATAACGTACGTAAGAAGTTAAAATTGCAAGATAAGGGCTGTGTGTTTTCCATTGTGTCAATTGAACAATTTATAAGTTAAATCAGATAGTTTGACTCGACAAGGAGTTTAAAAGAAAAGAAAAAATAATTTGAAATCGGTAGTCTTAAAAGTTTAAAAGGTAAAAGTTTTGTGGGGTTATGACATTTGTGTGGTTATAAAAGCTTCTCCTTAAGGATAAAATGGGTAAAATGAAAAGTTTAAAGTTGAATTATTTCCAATTATAAAAACGTGTCATTCTTTTTGGAACGGACTAATAAGGAAAGTGTGTCATCTAAATTGAAACGGAGGGAATAATAAATACTACTAAGAGTTATGGTGAGATAAATATTGATTTTTTTACTCTTAACCAATTATCTTATGATCGAACATTAAAAATAAAAAAAATTCTAATAGGATGTGTTTCCTCCTTTAATACGCCTTACTCGACGTGAATCCCGCTTAATCAGGTCCCGAAACATTAGGTGGGAAACTAAATTTTTTTATTTTTTAAACAAGCTCAAAACTCAATTGGTCATGCAACCCAACGGCTATGCCAGCTTTTTGTAAAGGACAAGTTGTAGATTAAAAGAATAAGATTCAGTTCTCTTTGGTTAGTCTTTCAAATATCTCTAACTCCTTAAACCAAAGACAATGAAAATAGTCGTATTTTGGCTGCAAGATAATCCCTTCTTCGACTAGTGAGCTTAGTAACTAGAAATAGAACTTTTAAAGACTTACGGGTCATTTGGATGTGCTGTTGTTGGAGCACTAACTAAAAGATAATCACTGCATAACTAATACAGTATTTGATTAGCAATATTACATAATACACATTGTACTAAATTACGTGAGATGAAACGTGAAATATGAATGCATGTATTAGAAATGTTCTGGTTTACTATTTAAAGACAAAAAAGCCCTTTTTAGAGTAAATAATTCATGTTTAACGGCCTCTATATTATTAATCACCATATAAATAATTCATACGTTATAATTTATAATCTCCACATAACTAGTGAGTGAACCAAGTAACTCCTAATTATTCTTTATGGATATGTTTAGAAAGGTAATAGTTTTATTTTTGTTACCTAATTTACCATTCGTTTGAACGTATAATAATTTAGTATCAATAATTTGAAATATATCATATGAAAAATATATAGTGATTTTTCAATGATAATAAAATAAGAAAGACTTATATTACATGGTTATATTTGAAGTATATTGTTGCGAAAACCATCATTTTAGAGTGCTCGTGAAATGTTAAACCAATGTCAACAATGAGGTCCTGCTAGAGATCTTTTTGGTTGATACGATAGATTGGTTAACAAAGTCACATTTGCAACTTATTGTTCGTAAACACATTCTTCAAAATTTTGGAGAAAATAACTATTTTGTATAAATTTAACTATTTGTAGATTATAAATTTATAATACACAAAACATGAAATAGTAAAGATTTGTTTAATATTTGAAATTACAATGGAAGGACGCGAATGCACATCATGTACTACTATATTTTAAGATTAAAATAAAAATAGATCTAAGCCAAATATAGTCAACCTTGTCGAAGTTGAATTTGATTTGGATCAAATGTGGATACAGCCAAATTTGTAGGAGCGCGTTAGTTGTCCAACTAAAGATTTCAAAGTTAGATTCTAAATTAATATCAACCAAAGCACCATCATAATACTTTCCTAAGATAATGTTCTTTTTTAAATTATAATTAACGCGTGATACTATGAGGTTTTGAATAATTATATTAGCTTTAGTTTTAAAAAGGTAGTACTAACGATGATTCATTGATTTGTGATAAGCATTAAAGCATGTGGCATGCCGGTAATAATCATCGTGGGTTGTTTAAGTGATCCTTTGAAACCCAACATGCCCATGTTTCCACATAAACATAAAGTTTTTTGTAATGAAGAGAAAACTTTGGTGAATCCAACTTAACTTTTGGCAATCTAAATAAATTTGAGCATTTAACTCCAATTATACTTCGTTTCTTGTTAATTTCAAGAACGGCAAAGGTTCAAATATATCCCTATACTTTTAAAAATGGTCTAAGAATATCGCTCGTTATATTATTGGGTTATTTATACCCTTACCGTCATACTTTGGGTTCAAATATACCCCTCATTTAAACGGAGGGACACATGTCATCGTCTTGTTGGTCAATTTTAAATATCTCCTAATTAATTAAAAAGATCTATTATCCATACCCGAAAAATAATTTTTTTTTTGTAAAAACTGAAAAAAAAAAAAACTAAAAATCTTTTTACTAAAAACTGAAAAAAAATAAAAATATTTTTTTTTTCACTTTTGACAAAAAATCTGCTTTAGAAAAAACTGAAAAATATTTTCTAAAATAATATTTTTGTAAAAACTGGAGAAAAAAATGAAAATCAATTTTCTAAAGCAATTATTTTTGTAAAAACTGGAAAAAACTGAATTGTTTTTACTAAAAACTGAAAAAAATGAAATTACTTTTTTTCACTTTTTACAAAAAAACTGCTTTAAAAAAAGCTGAAAATTATTTTCTAAAATAATATTTTTGTAAATACTGGAAAGAAAAAACTAAAAAGCAAATTTCTAAAGCAGTGTTTTTGTAAAAACTGAAAAAATAAATATATTTTTTTTTCAGTTTTTAGTTAAAAATATTTCAGTTTTTTTTAGTTTTTAATTGCTTTAGAAAATTGCTTTTCAGTTTTTTTTTCAGTTTTTACAAAAATATTATTTTAGAAAATATTTTTCAGTTTTTTTGTAAAACAGTTTTTTTTTGTAAAAACTGGAAAAAAAAATGTTTTTTTTAGGTTTTAGTAAAATTTTCTTTTAGTTTTTTCCAGTTTTTACAAAAATAAAAATTATTTTTCGGGTATGGATAATGGGTCTTTTTAATTAATTAGGAGATATTTAGAATTGACCAACATGACGATGACACCCCTCCGTTTAAATGAGGGGTATATTTGAACCCAAAGTATGACTGCATGGGTATAGATAACCGAATAGTATAACGAGGGGTATTCTTAGACCATTTTCGAAAGTAGAGGGATATATTTGGCCGTTTGCCGTTTCAAGAAAGGCCGAAACTATTCAAATGCACTCATGACATTTATATCTATCTGTTTATATTTATATTTTTATATTTATTTATATTTTATATCTATATCAATATTATTATAAAGCACGAATATTAATAATTAGATATTGAATGGTTAAAATATTCTTCAACTATTGATTGACTTTTATGCCCTAGATTATTTATATTAATTTTTACGAGAAATCCTAAGAAAAGGACAAAACTAAAAATACATGAAACCATTAAGATGAAGAGTTGTAATATAATAGGGATTTGACCGTGAAATTCTGATAAATATGGGATCAACTAAATCCAGGCCAATTCAAGCTGAATATGTAAGACTTCAATCACAAAGATACCTCTTTACATAACTATATTAGCTAAGCAAAATAGTCACAAAATTTATCAAACAAGCATTGCTCTGAAGAAAAATAATCCAAAAAAGAACTGTGAATGGATATTGATTTGTTTGTCTAAACAAGGCAATCCTCGTTTGGCCCTATATTTTGTCAAGTTTTTTTCAAAAAATAATTGGCAAAACATGTTTGTTTATAGATTTTATTCATGTTTTGACAGATTTTGAAAATAAAATTTTCAAATCCGAAAGGGAGATCTAGACCTGTTTTTGGCCCAAAATATCACTATTTGATAATTTTAACAATTTCAAAAATTATCCCAAACTTTTGTATTTTATAAAAGTCCACCGTCTATTATGACCCAACTAACCACCATCTAATCACTATCATTTTCTTTTGGACCAATGGCTTTTGTAATATTATTGTAATTTGACGAATTATAGTGGATGGTAAATATATTTCACTTTGTTTTTTGAAAAAACATGAAATGTGACATATACTCATAAGTTCATTATAAAAATAATAATTTTGTGCCAAACTTATCTATGTTCAGGACTATTGTTGTGATAACGATAATGCATGGCATCGATGAAGGTTCTGCATATACAGAATTAGCAAGTTTGCTTGTATTGTTGAGTATTTTTTATAGTTGAACTTATGAGTATATGTCACATTTCATGTTTTTTCAAAAAACAAAGTGAAATATATTTTAAAAAATTATGTCCAAACGGATTTTCATCTTCAAACCAAATTTCACCCAAATCAGATTTTTGAAAACAAATTTGGGAATCTATGGCCAAACGCTAGCTAAGATAAACACCTCTTCAATTTTTTTTGCAGATTACCCCCTCCGGTCTACTTTAATTAATATTTTGGGTATTTTCATACATATTAAGAAATTCACTTTTTAATATTAATTAACAATAAAATTGACCATATTAATCTTTATTATTTCTTTAATTTGTTCATTAGAAATATAACATATACTCCAAGGCTCTTTACTCTAAGGGCAACTTTGAAAAAAAGAAGTTAATTCCTTCTTGATATCTGAAAAAATCAAATATCATGGACCACAAAAAAGGTCAAAAAATCAAATAAAGTGGACCGGAGGCTGTGATGACCCAAAATGTCATCTTTAAATTTAATAAGTAATTCTGTGTTCTAAGACCTCGAAAAGCACCATTTATCATTCATCGACTTGCGTGTGCAGTCCGTAAAAATTTTCGGAAAGTTTTCATGTGAAAAATGAATTAAAATGTGAAATACAGTTTTAAAACTCAACTGAGTTGACTTTGGTCAATACTTTTAGCAAACATATCCGGATCAGTATTTTGACAGTTTCAGTTGCTCTGTATCGTGATTTGGGACTTGGGCGTATGCCCACAATTTAATTTGGAGGTCCCTAACTCGAGTTATGGCCATTTAACGGAACTAGCAATTTAAAGGTTAAAGACTTCCAAGTTTGACCACGGGGTTGACTTTTTGATATTGGGGCCGGAATCCAATTCTGGAAATGTGAATAGTTCCGTTATGTCACTTATGACTTGTGTGCCAAATTTGAAGTTATTCCGGATTCATTTAATATGTTTTGGCACGAGATTTGCACATGGAAAAGTTTAAAACTCAAAGTCTGAATCGAGGTGTGAAATTAAAATTTCGATGTTATTTGATGTGATTTGAGACCCCGAGTAAGTCTGTATTATATTACGGGACTTGTTGGAATATTTGGATAAGGTCCCGAGGGGCTCGGGTGAGTTTCGGATAGGCCACGGGATGTTTTGAACTTAGAAAATTTTGCTGGTATAACTGAACCTGGTGCAGACCTCTGATCTCACAATTGCGAGATCAGGCATCACAAATGCGAACCAAGCAGGTATGGTAATTGTGAGATTTTTATCGCAATTGCGAAGAAAGCCTCCAGCAGTTCTCTCAATTGCGAGTTTATCTTTGCAATTGCGAAGGGCCAACTGTCGCAAATGCGACATAATCTTCGCATTTGTGAAGGCAGCGGGATTGTGAAGGGCCTCGCAATTGCGAGTGTTTCTTCGCATTTGTGAGCTTCGCATCGCAATTGCGACACCTGCAGCTGAACAAAATAACTTTTGGATGGGATTTTTGATTCATTTCCCAAATCTTCAAAACCTAAAACCTCAAGAGGCGATTTTGGGCGATTTTCACAGAAAAACATTGGGGCAAATATTCCTTATCCTATATTGATTATATTTCATGATTCCATACTCGTTAATATCATGAATTCGTGAATTAATGGAAGAAAAATCAGATTTTTCTAAAATCTTCCAAAAACGAGAAATTTAGATTTGAAGGTCCATTTGATATCGGAATTGGACAATTTTTATATGGTTGAACTCATATCGGAACGGGTGTTCGGATTTTGCTAATTTTTCCGGGATTTAAAACGTGAGTCCCACTGTCGAATATTTAAATAAATTTTGTATTTTTATCCGGAAAAATTATAAATTCATATGGAAATAATTCCTATGATTAGTATTGAATATATCGAATTGTTTGTAAATAGATTTAAAACTTTCGGAGACAAATTTAAAAGGGAAAGCTGTGGTTGAATAATTGATTGAAATTTACAAAGCAAGGTAAGTGTCGTGGTTAACCTTGACTTGAGGGAATAGAACCCTTAAATTATTTGTTATGTGAATTGCATGTGAACGACGTATAGGCGAGGTGACGAGTGTCTATACGTCATCAAATTAATTGTTTGCCTTCTTACTTGAAAATTCATAAATTATTTTAAATTATAAATTAATTATTATAATAATTGTTTCTCTCCTATTCTTTGTCAAATATTAATTCTTGAATTCCTGCATTAATTGTTACATGCTATTTGAATTATGTGCCTTAATTGTTATTTGACATTTAGCATATTAAATATTAAACTGCATATTTTCTCTCTGATTTCTATAATAATTTGCTATTTGCCTTTGTTTGTTTCGTAATTAAATCATAATTATTGTATGCTTGTTGTCTTATAATTTTATATTAATTGTTGCATTTATTGGGGAAATTCTTCTATAAGAATTGGTAAATGAATATGTTGGAGGAGCGGGTTGCACGCCGCAACAGAATTAATTATAATGAATATATTAGAGGATCGGGTTGCATGCCGCAACAGACTTATTAAAAGTTCATATTTATATATATATATATATATATATATATATATATATATATATATATATATATATATATATATATATATATATATATATATATATATATATATATATATATATATATATATATATATATATATATATATATATATATATATATATATATATATATATATATATATATATATATATATATATATATATATATATATATACGCCGCAACAGAATTGAATGTGAATATATTGTGAGAGCGGGTTACACGCTGCAACAGAATTGAATGTGAATATATTGTGAGAGCGGGTTGCACGCTGCAACAGAATTGATGGAAATGATAATTGGTTATAACTGCTGAGTTGGCTTCAATTATTATAAATGAGTTACCTGATTTAATTTTATTATCTGTTGTTACTAATATTGCATACAGGTTAATGTAAGTGACCCGCCTTAGCCTCGTCACTACTTCGTCGAAGTTAGGTTCAGCACTTACTAGTACATGGGGTCGGTTGTACTGATACTATAATCTGCACTTCTTGTGCAGATTTCGGAGTTGGTCCCAGCGACGTGCCATAGACTTGCTCGGATTTCAGCTACCAGAGGAGACTTGAGGTATAACTGCATGGCGTCCGCAGTTCTGAAGTTCCCGTCTATTTTACTTTAGCTGTGTGCTTATTTTCAGACAGCTTTATTTTATTCAGACCTTTATTTGTATTTATTCTAGAAGCTCGTGTACTTGTGATACCAATTCTGTTATGGTATTTATACACCGTTATTTTTATGAATTATTTCACTATGTTTCAAACTTTGCTTCCGCTTTTGTTTCCTTGATTATTAATAATATAAAAATTATTTTAAAAATAGATGATATTATTCTAACGTTGACTTGTCTAGCAAGTGAAATATTAGGCGCCATCACGGTCCGAAGGTGGGAATTTCGGGTCGTGACAGTTGGTATCATAGCACTAGGTTGCATAGGTCTCACGAGTCACGAGCAAGCTTAGTAGAGTCTGAAGGATCGGTACGGAGACGTCTGTACTTATCTCTCAGAGATTATGAAGTTTAGGAACAATATCACTTCTTTCTTATTCTGTCGTGCGATTTTATTCTATCATCGATGATTGAACCATTCTACTCTTATTCTCTCGCAGATGGTGAGAACACGTAATACCTCTACCGATGGACAGGGACCAGAACCCCCGGTGGAAACTATGGCCAGGGGTAGATGTAACGACCCAACCGGTCGTTTTGACTTTTAGAACCCCTTCCCCTAAATAAAACTTCCAGTATGTTCTTTAAATGATTTATGACTTGTGGGGATAGTTGGTTCGGCGTTTGGAAGTGTTTGGGTTGAAATCGGAACACTTGGTTCCTTAAGTTGGCTTTAAAAGGCCAAGTTTGATTTTGGTCAATATTTTGAGCAGACAGATTCGGATCAGTGTTTTGGTTGTTTCGGTAGGTCCGTATCGTGATTTGGGACTTGGGCGTATACCCGAAATCAAATTTCGAGGTCCCTAAAACGAGATATGGAATTTTGATGAAATATTAAAATGCTTAAGTTCAAATAGTGACCGGATGTCTAATTAAGTGAAAACGACCCCGGAATAGAATTTTGATGATTCCAACAGCTCCGTATGGTGATTTAGGACTTAGGAGCGTGTTCGAAATTTTATTTGAAAGTCCGTAGTTAAATTAGACTTGAAATGGCTAAAAATAAGAATTTAAGTTTGGAAGTTTGACCGAGGAGTTGACTTTTTGATACCGGAGTCGGAATCCAGTTCTGAATTTTTTTTAGCTCCGTTATGTCATTTATGACTTGTGTGTAAAATTTGAGGTCAATCGGACTTGATTCGATAGGTTTCGGCATCAAATGTAGAAGTTGGAAATTTCATAAGACTAATGTTTCAAGTGAGTTCGCACAAGACCCAACTTTGAATAAGAATATCTACATATATATATGGCGTTATGTGATGATCTATCTATCAAATGAAAGATATTCGAGTCTAGTTTCTAATGCTTCAAACCGTTCGTCATTCGGACATTCCTACAAGAAGTTATGATCAAATACCCAAAGGCTGTCCTGTAGCTCACTACAGAGCTCGCAAGACCAGGTATAATACCAGGCTTTAGCCTGGCGAGGCCAGGCCTATCGCCTGGTCCGGAATTTTTGGAGTATCTATTTTTTTCTATTGTTATAACCCGACCCAACTTCGATAAATAAGCCTTGAAGCTCATTTTGGAGCAAAGATCTGATATTTTAAGAGAGAAGGAAGAGTGTTCTAGAGAGAGGAAGAAGCTCAAGTACTTTGTTCATCAAGATCTTGTTCAAGCTTTGAAATCCAACAAGGAAATATCACAAGATCTTCACCCAAGAGGTAAGGTTCTAACCCCTAGTCTTCAATTTCGAGTTTGGGTAAAGATGAGTGATTAAGAGTATGATTCTTGGGTGTAATAGTATCATTTATACATATCAATAAGGTTTATGGAAAGATTGTTGAGTTCAAATGGGTATAGATTGGGTTGAAAATGGTAGAAATCTTCAAAGATTTTAATTGAAGATTTGAGGGTCGAGTTGATGTCGGAATTTGGTGAAATTTGTATGGCTGGACTCGTAATTGAATGGGTTGTCGGATTTCATAACTTTCATCGAATTTCGAGATGTGGGCCCCACAGACGAATTTTTAATTAATTTCGAGATTTTTATTTAAAATGTAGTGTTTTCTTATAGAATTGATTCCTATAATTTTTAGTGATTGTATCAAATTATTTTGGCTAGATTCGAGCCAGACAGAGTTGGATTATCGTGGAAAAGGCCTTATAGTGGATTAAATTGGAGCAAGACGAGGTAAGTCTCATGTCTAATCTTGTGAGGGAGAAATTACCTCATAGGGATTAAATTAAATATTATTGATAATTGCGGGGGGCTACGTACGCACGAGGTGACGAGAGTCCGTGCGTAGCTACTATTAATGCTAAAGTCCGGATAGTTTAGGACTCAAAGCATGCCTTACTTGTGTAAATTGCATTCTTTGATTTATTTATATTAATTGATATCTATATGAATATATTGTGAATTGTTAGATAAAGATATTAAAGGATGAAAATCTCATATGCTTGATTTTTGTTAAAATCTAATTAATTGTTAAAAAGAAATTGTTCTCCTCCCAAATTTATCTTATAATAAACATACTATCCTTCCGGAGGTACATAAGAAAATGTCCTCCTTTCTTGTGGAGCGTGCCGAACGCCTCGGCAGGATAGATGCATCTATGGATCGCGCCGCACGTCCCTCGGCAGTGTACACGACACTCTGGATCGGGCCGTACATCCTCGGCAGAAATTGTGCTTAATAATAATAATAATTACACGATACATTGACGGTTTATTGCAGCTTGTAAAGCTATTTGATAATTTGAAAATTCATTGAAATTGAATTGCAGCTTGTAAAGCTATTTGATAAATTGGAAATTTATTGAAATTGAATTGAAATTTGCAGCTTGTAAAGCTATTTGATAAATTGAAAATTTATTGAAATTGAATTGCAGCTTGTAAAGTTATTTGATAAATTAGAATTTTTATTGAAATTGAAGGATTTAATATATATATATATATATATATATATATATATATATATATATATATATATATATATATATATATATATATATATTGAGAATTGTTGCGTTTTGAAAGAATTTAATTATTTTTGTTGGTTAAATAAATTATTGTTATATTCTGTGAATCATGCTGATTTAAATATTCTAGTTTATTTCAATTATTATTATTGACCCATAGTGAGTGTCAAAGTCGGCCATCTCGTCTCTACCACTTCGAGATTAGGCTTGATACTTACTGGGTACACATTGTTTACGTACTCATACTACACTTGCTGCACTTTTTGTGTAGGATCTGAGATAGGTACTAGTGGAGGACCTATCATCACATAGCCACGCTATCCCGAGGCATAGTGGTGAGCTGCCTTTCTGAGTCGTTCTGCAGCTACCAGTGTCTCTTCTTATATTTATATTCTGTCTATTTCATTTCAGACAGTATTTGGAGTTTTGTATAATCTATTAGATGCTCATGCACTTGTGACACCGGGTCTTGGCACACACATTGATAGAATTTGGTATTTTATGATTTTCTTGGATTAAAAGTTTAATCAATATATGTTTGATTTATCAGTTGGCTTGCCTAACTGTAGTGTTGGGCGCCATCACGACCTATAGGTGAAATTGGGTCGTGACAGTAGAGGTCGAGGTCGAGGTCGTGTTAGAGGCCGAGGTAGAGCTCAGTCCAGAGCTCGAGCAGCTTCACCTGTTGTAGAACCTCAAGTGGACCTTCAGGAGGAGGTTCCAGTTCAGAATGTACCAGTTGGACCAGTTCAGGTCCCGGGAGGATTCATAGCCACTCCAGTACTTCAGGACGCTCTAGTCCGTTTGGTAAGTCTTATGGAGGGCGTGGCCCAGAATGGTACATTTCCAGTGGTACCATTCATCTCACAGCTTGGTGGAGGAGCACAAACTCCCACTACTCCCGCTCCGGAGCATATGGCTCCCCAGAATCAGGCTCCGGCAGCCCCGCTAGTTGGAGTAGTTCAGCCAGTTGTTGCGTCACAGATCGGTGAGAGGCCCGCCATGTCTTTTGAGGCCTTATTGAGAATGGATAAGTTTGCCAAGCTCTTTCTAGTTGACTTTAGTGGTACACCTTCTGAGGACCCACAGGATTATCTTGAACGCTGCCATGAGGTGCTGCGTAATATGGGTATAGTTGAGACCAATGGGGTTGATTTTGCTGTATTTCAGATGACGGGTTCCGCCAAGAGGTGGTGGAGAGATTATACATTGACCCGACCAGTCGGATCACCTGCACTTACCTGGGAGTAGTTCTCTCAGCTATTTCTGGAGAAGTTCCTCCCTATCACACTGAGAGAGGAATTCCGCAAGCAATTTGAGCGTCTACAACAGGGCAGTATGATTGTTACTCAGTATGAGTCCCGTTTTGTGGATTTGGCCCGTCATGCTCTCCTTTTACTACCTACGCAGGGAGAGAGAGTGAGGAGGTTTATTGAGGGACTCACTCACCCTATCAGACTTCAGATGACCAAGGAGACCAGAAGTGAGATTACTTTTCAGGCGGCTGCTAATGTCGCAAGGAGGACCGAGATGGTCCTTGCACAGGAGAGAGGGCAGAGGTCCAATAAGAGGCCTCGTCAGTTCAGTGGTTTCAGTGGTGCCTCGTCTGTAGGCAGGGGTAATTTTGGTAGAGGTCATCCTCCCAAATCGTTTCATTCAGCACTTCATGCATCTCCCGGTGCTTCAGGGAGTCACGGTCCTATTATGCCTTACTCTGGGCAGCCAACATTCAGTGCACAGTCAGCTCCTAACAGTGCACACCACTCCAGAGTTACTACAGCGGTTATCCGGCCCATTTGGATCAGCTTCAGCTTCAGCAGCCACAACATCAAGATGGGTGCTATAAGTATGGTAACATTGGTCACATCAGGAGGTATTTCCCTAGATTGGCGAGTAACAGGTCTCGGCAAGATTCTCGTGCCATCATACCGGCACCGGTTGCTTCACCGCCTGCTCAGCCAGCTAGAGGGGGAGGTCAGGCTATTAGAGGTGGAGGTCAGGCCATTGGAGGTGGAGGTCAGACCGTTAGAGATGGAGGCCAGCCAGTTAGAGGCCGTCCCAGAGATGCAGTTCAGAGTGGTGGGGCCCAGCCCCGATTTTATGCTTTTCCAGCTAGGCCTGAGGCCGAGTCATCTGATGCTGTGATCACAGGTATTATTCCAGTTTGCCATAGAGATGCTTCAGTTCTATTTGATCCAGGATCTACTTATTCCTATGTGTCTTCCTATTTTGCTTCATATTTGGTTGTGCCTTGTGATTCTCTGAGTGCTTCTGTGTGTGTATCTACACCGGTGGGAGACTCTGTTGTAGTATATCATGTCTATCGTTCGTGTATGGTTACTATTGGTAATCTTGAGACTAGTGTGGATCTTCTACTTCTTGATATGGTAGATTTTGATGTCATCTTGGGTATGGATTAGTTGTCTCCTTATCATGCTATATTGGATTGTCATGCCAAGACAGTGATCCTAGCTATGCCGGGGTTACCTCGATTAGAGTGGAAAGGAACTCCTGGCCATTCTACAAGCAAGGTTATTTCTTATATGAAAGCTCGGCGTATGGTAGAGAAAGGGTGTCTAGCCTATTTGGCTTATATTCGCGATCCCAGTGCGGATGTCCCTTCTATGGACTCAGTACTAGTTGTTCGTGAATTTTTAGAAGTATTTTCTACAGATCTACCAGGGATGCCACCCGACAGAGATATTGACTTCTGTATTGATTTGGCTCCGGGCACTCAGCCCATTTCTATTCCACCATACTGTATGGCCCCGCCAGAGTTGAAAGAATTGAAAGAGCAGTTACAAGACTTGCTTGACCAGGGATTCATTAGGCCTAGTGTCTCACCCTGGGGTGCACCAGTATTAATTATAAAGAAGAAAGATGGCTCTATGCGGATGTGTATAAACTATCGGCAGTTGAACAAGGCCACTATCAAAAACAAATATCCGCTGCCAAGAATTGATGACTTATTTGATCAGCTTCAGGGTGCCAAGGTATTTTCAAAGAACGATTTGAGGTCTGGTTACCATTAGTTGAAGATTAGGGCATCTGATGACCCTAAAACAGCTTTTTGAACTCGGTATGGGCATTACGAATTCCCAGTGATGTCATTTGGGTTGACAAATGCCCCAGCAACATTTATGGATTTGATGAATCGGGTGTTCAAGACTTATTTGGATTCTTTTGTGGTTGTATTCATTGATGATATCTTGATTTACTCCAGCAGTCGAGAGGAACATGAGAAACATCTTCGAAGTATGCTTCACACCTTGAAGAATAATCAGTTATATGCCAAATTTTCAAAATGTGAGTTTTGATTAGACTCAATTGCCTTTTTGGGACATGTTGTATCGGCAGAAGGCATAAAGGTGGATCCTAAGAAGATTGAGGCTGTTCAGAATTGGCCTAGACCTACTTCAGTTACAGAAATTCGGAGTTTCCTGGGTTTAGCAGGTTATTATCATCGGTTCGTGGAAGGGTTTTAATCTATAGCAAGCCCATTGACCAGATTGACCCAGAAAGGTATCCCATTCAGATGGTCAGGCGAGTGTGAGATGAGCTTTCATAAGCTCAAGACTGCTTTGACTACGGCGCCAGTATTGGTATTACCCACAGGTTCAAGATCGTATACGGTATATTGTGACGCATATCACATTGGGCTTGGTGCAGTATTAATGCAAGATGGCAAGGTAATTGCATATGCGTCGCGGCAGGTGAAAGTTCACGAGAAGAATTATCATGTTCATGACTTAGAATTGGCAGCCATTGTTCATGCGCTGAAGATTTGGAGGCATTACCTCTACGGTGTCTCGTGTGAGGTATTTACTGATCATCGTAGCCTTCAGTATCTGTTCAAACAAAAAGATCTTAATTTGAGTCAGATAAGATGGTTGAAGTTATTGAAAGACTATGATATCACCATTTTGTATCACCCCGGAAAGGCCAATGTCGTGGCCGATGCTTTGAGTAGAAAGGTTGTGAGTATGGGCAGTCTTGCGTATATTCCGGTTGGTGAGAGGCCACTAGCTGCATATGTTCAAACTTTGGCTAATCAGTTCGTGAGGTTAGATGTTTCACAACCCAGTCGGGTTCTAGCTTACACAGTTGCTCGGTCTTCTTTATATGAGAGCATTAGAGAGAGGCAGTATGATGATCCTCACTTACTTGTCCTTAAGGATACGGTGCGGCACAGTGATGCCAAACAGGTTGATGTGGGGAAAGATAGAGTTCTGCGAATGCATGGTCATATTTGTATGCCTAATGTGGATGGGTTTCGTGAATTAATTCTTGAAGAAGCACACAGTTCCAGGTATTCTATTCATCTAGGTACCGCCAAAATGTATCAAGATTTGTGACAACATTATTGGTGGAGGAGAATGAAAAAGAATATAGTTGCATATGTAGCTCGGTGTCTGAATTGTCAGCAAGTTAAGTACGAGCATTAGAGACTTGGTGGTTTGCTTCAGAAGTTAGAAATTCCTGAGTGGAAGTGGGAGCGTATCACTATGGATTTTGTTGTTGTCATCCCGCGGACTCAGAGAAAATTTGACACAGTTTGGGTCATTATGGACAGGTTGACCAAGTCAGCACATTTCATTCTAGTGGCAGTTACCTATTCTTCAGAGAGGTTAGCTGAAACTTACATTCGTGAGATTGTCCGCCTTCACGGTGTGCCCGTGTCTATTATTTCAGATCGAGGTACGCAGTTTACCTCATATTTTTGGAGGACTGTACAATGTGAGTTAGGTACGCGGGTGGAGTTGAATACGACATTTCATCCACAGACAGACGGACAGTTAGAGCGCACTATTCAAATATTGGAAGATATGCTCCGCGCTTGTGTTATAGACTTTGGAGGTTCTTGGGATCATTTCTTGCCACTTGCGGAGTTTGCTTATAATAATAGCTACCAGTCGATCATTGAGATGGCTCCATATGAGGCATTATACGGAAGGCAATGCCGATCGCCAGTTAGTTGGTTTGAACCGGGAAAGGCTCGATTGTTGGGTACTGATTTGGTACAGGATGCCTTGGATAAGGTCAAGATTATTCAGGATCGACTTCGTACAACTCAGTCTAGGGAAAAGAGTTATGCCGACCGTAAAGTTCGTGATATTGCATTCATGGTTGGAGAAAGAATATTGCTCCGAGTTTTACCTATGAAAGGTGTAATGAGGCTCGGAAGGAAGGGCAAGTTGAGCCCTAGGTATATCAGACACTTTGAACTTCTTGAAAGGGTGGGTGAAGTAGCCTACATGCTTGCATTACCACCTATTTTATTAGCGGTTCATCCGGTGTTCCATGTGTCTATGCTCCGAAAATATCATGGTGATCCGTCCCATGTGTTATATTTCAGCTCAGTCTAATTGGACAAAGATTTGATTTACGAGGAGGAGCCGGTGGCTATTCTAGCTCGGCAGGTCCGACAGTTGAGGTCTAAGAGTTATCCTTCAGTTCGGGTGCAATGGAAAGGTCAGCCGGTAGAGGCATCTACCTGGGAGTCCGAGTCGGACATGCGGAGTAAATATCCACACCTTTTCTCCAGCTCAGGTACTTATTTTTCTAACTTCGTTCGAGGACGAACGTTTGTTTTAGATGTGGAGAATGTGATGACCCAAAATGTCATCTATAAATTTAATAAGTAATTCTGTGTTCTAAGACCTCGAAAAGTACCATTTATCATTCATCGACTTGCGTGCGCAGTCCGTAAAATTTTTCGAAAAGTTTTCATGTGAAAAATGGATTAAAATGTGAAATAGAGTTTTAAAACTCAACTGAGTTGACTTTGGTCAACATATTTAGCAAACGGACCCAGATCAATATTTTTATAGTTTTATAGCTCTGTATCGTGATTTGGGACTTGGGCGTATGCCCGAAATTTAATTTGGAGGTCCCTAGCTCAAGTTATGGCCATTTAACGGAACTAGCAATTTAAAGGCTAAAGACTTCCAAGTTTGACCACGGGGTTGACTTTTTGATATCGGGGCCAGAATTCGATTATGGAAATGTGAATAGTTCTGTTATGTCACTTATGACTTGTGTGCCAAATTTGAAGTCATTCCGGATTCATTTAATATGTTTTGGCACGAGATTTGCAAATGGAAAAGTTTAAAACTCAAAGTCTGAATCAAGGTGTGAAATTGCAATTTCGATGTTATTTGATGTGATTTGAGACCCCGAGTAAGTCTGTATTATATTACGGGACTTGTTGGGATATTTGGATAAGGTTCTTGTTGGGATATTTGGATAAGGTTCCGAGGAGCTCGGGTAAGTTTCGGATAGGCCACGGGATATTTTGAACTTAGAAACTTTTGTTGGTATAAGTGAAACTGGTGCAGGCAATTGCGAGATCAGGCATCGCAAATGCGAACCAAGCAGGTATGGCAATTGCGAGATTTTTATCGCAATTGCAAAGAAAGCCTAGGCCAGCAGTTCTCGCAATTGCGAGTTTATCTTCGCAATTGCGAAGGGCCAACTGTCGCAAATGCGACATAATCTTCGCATTTGCGAAGGCAGCGGGATTGTGAAGGGCCTCGCAATTGCGAGTGTTTCTTCGCATTTGTGAGCTTCGCATTGCAATTGCGACACCTGCAACTGAACAAAATGACTTTTGGACGGGATTTTTGATTCATTTCCCAAATCTTCAATACCTAAAACCTCAAGAAGTGATTTTGGGCGATTTTCACGGGAAAACATTGAAGCAAATGTTCCTTATCCTATATTGATTATATTTCATGATTCCATACTCGTTAATATCATGAATTCGTGAATTAATGGAAGACAAATCAGATTTTTCTAAAATCTTTCAAAAACGAGAAATTTAGATTTGAAGGTCCATTTGATATCGGAATTGGAAAATTTTTGTATGGTTGAACTCGTATCGGAACGCGTTTTCGGATTTTTCTAATTTTTCCGGAATTTAAGACGTGGGTCCCACTGTCGAATATTTAAATGAATTTTATATTTTTATCTGGAAAAATTATAAATTCATATGGAATTAATTCCTATGATTAGTATTGAATATATCGAATTGTTTGTAAATAGATTTGAAACTTTCGGAGACAAATTTAAAAGGAAAATCTGTGGTTGAATAATTGATTAGAATTTGCAAAGCGAGGTAAGTATCGTGGTTAACCTTGACTTGACGGAATAGAACCCTTAAATTATTTGTTATGTGAATTGCATGTGAACGACGTATAGGCGAGGTGACGAGTGTCTATACGTCGTCAAATTAATTGTTTGTCTTCTTACTTGAAAAATCATAAATTATTTTAAATCATAAATTAATTATTATAATAGTTTTTCCTTTCCTATTCTTTGTCAAATATTAATTCTTGAATTCCTGCATTAATTGTTACATGCTATTTGAATTATGTGTTTTAATTGTTATTTGACATTTAGCATATTAAATATTAAACCGCATATTTTCTCTGTGATTTCTATAGTAATTTACTAATTGCCTTTGTTTGTTTCGTAATTAAATCATAATTATTGTATGCTTGTTGTCTTATAATTTTATATTAATTGTTGCATTTATTGGGGAAATTCTTCTATAAGAATTGGTAAATAAATATGTTGGAGGAGCGGGTTACACGCCGCAACAGAATTAATTATAATGAATATATTGGAGGATCGGGTTGCATGCCATAACAGACTTATTAAAAGTCCATATTGGAGGATCGGGTTGCACGCCGCAACAGACTTATTAAAAGTCCATATTTGAGGATCGGGTTGCACGCCGCAACAGACTTATTTAAAAGTCGACATATATATATATATATATATATATATATATATATATATATATATATATATATATATATATATATATATATATATATATATATATATATATTGACATTTAGCATATTAAATATTAAACCGCATATTTTCTCTGTGATTTCTATAGTAATTTACTAATTGCCTTTGTTTGTTTCGTAATTAAATCATAATTATTGTATGCTTGTTGTCTTATAATTTTATATTAATTGTTGCATTTATTGGGGAAATTCTTCTATAAGAATTGGTAAATAAATATGTTGGAGGAGCGGGTTACACGCCGCAACAGAATTAATTATAATGAATATATTGGAGGATCGGGTTGCACGCCGCAACAGACTTATTAAAAGTCCATATTTGAGGATCGGGTTGCACGCCGCAACAGACTTATTTAAAAGTCGACATATATATATATATATATATATATATATATTGGGGGATCGGGTTGTACGCCGCAACATAACTGAATGTGAATATACTGTGAGAGCGGGTTACACACTGCAACAGAACTGAATGTGAATATATTGTGAGAGCGGGTTGCACGCTGCAACAGAATTGAATGTGAATATATTGTGAGAGCGGGTTGCACGCTGCAATAGAATTGATGGAAATGATAATTGGTTATGACTGCTGAGTTGGCTTCCATTATTATAAATGAGTTACCTGATTTAATTTTATTATCTGTTATTACTAATATTGCGTACAAGTTAATGTAAGTGACCCGCCTTAGCCTCGTCACTACTTCGTCGAGGTTAGGCTCAGCACTTACCAGTACATGGGGTCGGTTGTACTGATACTATAATCTGCACTTCTTGTGCAGATTTCGAAGTTGGTCCCAACGACGTGCCATAGACTTGCTCGGATTTTAGCTACCAGAGGAGACTTGAGGTATAACTGCATGGCGTCCGCAATTCTGAAGTCCCCGTCTATTTTACTTTAGCTGTGTGCTTATTTTCAGACAGCTTTATTTTATTCAGACCTTTATTTGTATTTATTCTAGAAGCTCGTGTACTTGTGACTCCAATTCTGGTATGGTATTTAGACATCGTTGTTTTTATGAATTATTTCATTATATTTCAAACTTTGCTTCCGCTTTTGTTTCCTTGATTATTAATAATATAAAAATTATTTTAAAAATAGATAATATTATTCTAACATTGGCTTGCCTAGCAAGTGAAGTGTTAGGTGTCATCACGGTCCGAAGGTGGGAATTTCGGGTCGTGACAGAGGCAGAGGTGGAACCAGGATTTGAAGCTTGTGGCTTCGTATTGTAATCCTTTTAAGTTACTGGGTTCTAAATTAATAATTTATACATATTCAATAATTTTTTAAAGATAAATATATAGTCTGAACAAAAGCTGCTGGGTTCGGCCGAACCCGCAATTCACACTCTTGCTCCGCTCTTGACCGGAGGGAGTACTAGCTTTTCTTGTACGATTTTCAGTATAGATCTGCCCTTCTTTGGCTTAGGTGCAAGAATGAATGTTGCTCTAATTAAGTTGAATCTCTATCCAATCCTGTAGACTTTACAAGCATGTCCCATGCTAATAATTTCGCTATGGTCTATATGTTCTTACTAATGATTATATTTTACCATGTTGTTCTCTTTTCTTTAATTTTTTGCTTTTTAAATCTTTTTCCCATCATAAAATTTTTGATATTCCATGTAGTTCGAGAAAATCGCTAAGAAAAAGAAATAGGAGTATAATATTAGGAATGTTTCAAAGACTCCCAAGAAGAAGGTTAATAAGATTTGTTATATTGATGGGGATAAAGATATACAGATAATATTTTTTTGAGGACTATGGTTTGGTTATATGGCTTTTGGTATTTGAGATGAGTGGTTTCACATATCAATTTTTTAACATGTTAGAACGCTTAATATTGAACGTCAAAAATATCTCAAAATATTAATCGGCTTTTATGCTCTTCTAAAATTAAATTATATCTTCACAATAACATTACCGGGACGTGCGAAAACGTACTAAAAAGTTTTATCTTAGAATTCAATTATATATTTAATTAGGAGCCTTCTACGTCTGATAGACACGGAATTGAACTCAAGAAATTCTCTCAGAATTCAAAATACTTTGGGATTCTTCTACATAAAATAGACATGTAATTGAACTAATTACTGTAGTTTACGAATATACAAAATCCACATCGCCTGACTCTCCACAAGTTTGCCAATTTCGTCACAAACATATACACAATAATGTAATATATAAAATTTACAAACATATGTCAATTTTCTTTCGCAAGAACTTTTACTTTAATGAATATCGAAAGATATATGTGTAGCGCAAGTACATTGAGACTAGTCTATATTTATATTTATATTTATATCTATATTTATATTTATTTATATTATTATAATAAAAGCACAAATCAGGTAAAGCAACTGCTTTAGGCCCCACATTTGTGGGGCCCCATTTTTTGTTACACCTAATAGGTTATATATAAGTTTAAAAAAAAGTTATGTGAAGTGAAAATGTTTGATTTCTTTGTTTAACAAATATAGAGAAGAAAGATTTACAATTGCTATGATTTATGCCAAGAAAATTGCATTTGAAATGAATATCAAACCCGAATTTTGTACGAAACGTGTGATATATATAGGAAGAAACAATTTGATGAGAATAATGATAATGGTATCTCAAAATCTCTCGAAGAGTCTATTAGAGTTTATTATTTTTTTATACATTGTAGACAAGACTATTTTTTTTTACTTCAAAATAGATTTGAATAATTCAAAGCATATGAAAATACTTTTGATTTTCTATTTAGCGGTAAAAAAATAAGATCGCTAGATGATGAAAATTTGAAAAAATATTTCCTTATTCTTGAATGTTCCTTAAAGCATAATAATCAATCCGATATTGATGGTTTAGATTTATTTTTTGAATTAAAAGTGTTAAAAAAAAATAGTACAATTAGAATATAACAGTTTAATTGATATACTCAATCAAATAAAAAGATTTGATTCTTTTTCAAATGCCAATATTGCTTATAGAATAATGCTAATAACTCATGTTACTGTTGCTTCAGCGGAAAGAAGTTTTTCAAAATGAAAATTGATAAAATTTTTATAAAGACCCGACTGGTCGTTTTGAGTTCTAGCGTTTCATTCGACAGTTTGAGGCCATGAGTAATTTAATTTCAGGTATTATTACTTGTACGTGTAGTCGGAATTGAAATTCAGGAAGTTCGGAGTTGATTTGGAGAAAAAATATTTCTAATTTTGGAACTCTTAAGTTTGAGGAATTAACTAAAGTATGAGTTTTGAGTAAACGGCCTCAGTCGGGTTTTGAAGGTTCCAACAGGGTGGTATGGTAATTTTGGACTTATACGTATGTCCGGAGTTGGTTTTGGATGACCCGGGAGCGTTTCGGCGCCTATTATGGAAGTTGGCATTTTGAAAAAATTTCATAGATTTGAGCTGAAGTGTATTTCAATGTTATCAATGTCCGTTTGGGATTCCGAGTCTAGGAATAGCTCCGTATGGTGATTCTTATCTTAGGAGTGTGTCAGAAAATTTATTTGGAGGTCTGTATATCATTTCGGCGTCAATTAGCGAAAGTTGGAAATTTGGATGATTTTTGAGAAGTTTGACCTGGAGTGGATTTTTTGATATCGGGGTCGGATTCCGATTCCGATTCCGGAAGTTGGAGTAGGTCCATAATGTCAATTATGATTTGTGTGCAAAATTTGAGGTCAATCGGACGTGATTTGATAGGTTTCGGCATCGATCGTAGAAGTTTAGAATTTCAAAGTTTATTAAGTTTGAATTGGAGGGTGATTCGTAGTTTCGATATTGTTTGGCGTGATTTCAGGCCTCGACTAAGTTCGTAATGTATTTTGGGACATGTTGGTATATTTGGTTGAGGTTTCGAGGACCTTAGGTGAATTCCGGACGGTAAACGGATCAAGTTTGAATTTTTGAAGAGCAGCTGTTGCACCACGCTTCTAGTGTAACCGCACGTGCGAGCTCGCAAAATCGAGCCCAAAGCTCGCAGAAGCGGTCAAGTGTTGGCAGCCCAAAAGTTGCAGGTGCGGACGAGAGGGGCGCAAATGCGCGATCGCAGGAGCGGTCCAAGGACCGCATAAGCGGGATCCAATGCAGGTGCGACGCATGCACCGCAGAAGCGAGCCGCTGATCGCAGAAGCGGACAAGCCGGCTAAGAGGGAAAGCCGTATCTGCGAAGTTATTTCCGCAGATGTGGAGCCGCAGATGCGGTTGGCTAGCCGCAGAAGCAAAAATCGTGGCTGGGCATAATATTTTTAAAGCTGGGTTTGGGTTCATTTCACCCATTTTTCACACGGCTTGGGCGATTTTTGGAGCTCTTCAAGGGAGTATTTTCGCCATCTAATGCAAGGTAAGTGATTCCCACCTATTGAAAGTTAAGTACTTGGTTTACATATGGATTTAAACATGAAAATTAGTAGAAATTTGGGATTTTGAAGAAAAACCTAAAAAATTATATTTTTTTGGATTTTGACCACGAATTTGGATGGAAATTGTATATTTGAGTTCTTGAGATTTTGGGTAACGTCTTCCTCCGAAAATTTTCGGAATCCGGGCACGTGGGTCCGGGATAAATTTTAGGAATTTTACCATTTTGGGTTGGGTAAATAATTTAATAGTCTAATTTTGAATTATTAAGCATGTATTAATTATTTTATATAACATTTGAATAGTTTCGGATTTTTCGGCACCAAATTGGGATTTTTATCCGATATCGTGATCGGAAGTGGGCTTTGAGACAAGGTAAGTCTCTTGCCTAACCTTGTAAAAGGGAATTTACCCCATAGGTGATTCACATTAATAATTGTTGCTAATTGTGGGGGTTACGTACACACGAGGTGACGAGAGTCCGTGCGTAGCTACTAATTATGCTATGTCCAGGTAGTTTAGGACTCAAATCATGAATTACTTGTGATGATTGAATCTTTTATTTGATTAAATCACTAGAATTATATTGTAAATTGTTAGAGGAAATAGTAAAAGATCGAAACTTCATATACTTGAATTTTGTGTAAATTATTGAATTGTTAATAGAGATTGAACATCCTATGTGTTAATATTATAATAACTTCTCATTCCGGAGGTTCATAAGAAAATGACCTCCTTTCTTGTAGAGCGGGCCGAATGCCTCGGCAGTATAGATGCATCTATGGATCGTGACGCATGTCCCTCGATAGTATACACGATACTCTAGATCGGGTCGTACGTCCTCGGCAGAAATCGTGCTTAATAATAATAATAATTACATGATGCCTTGATATTTTAATTGCAGCTTTTGAAGCTAATTGATAAATTAGAAATTATTGAAATTTAAGGAATTAATTATTTCTGCTTGTCAAGGAATTTACTGTTGTTCTTATAAATCATGTTTATTGAAATATTTATATTTGAAATATTATTGACCCATAGTGAGTGTCAAAGTCGACCTCTCGTCACTACTTTTTCGAGATTAGGCTTGATACTTATTGGGTACACGTTGTTTACGTACTCATGCTATGCTTGTTGCACATTTTTGTGCAGGTACACATATATTTAGTGATCTTTTGGCGCAGAGGCATATCTATTGCGGGGACTTATGGTGAGCTGCACTTCAATATTACGAATCCACAACATACAAAGTCTCCATCAGTGTTATTTACATACTCATGTCTAATTTGTATTCCGGACAGATTCTGTATTTTATTTTTCTTCCTAGCTGATGCTCATGCACTCGTGACACCGGATTTTGGGGGTACTTATGGGTTGTTCAGTATTGTAGTTGTGAAAATATTTTTATTTATTCTGTAAATTTTATCTCTTACTATTTAATTAAAGAAAATTTCGATTCAAAAATACTAAAAAGAGTAATTAAATTAATTAGTCAAGGTTGGCTGGCCTGACAGCGGTGTTAGGCGCCATCACGACCTTTAATGGATTTTGGATCGTGACAATTTTACCTAAGATCAAAAATGTATCAAGAATGTAAATGGATTAGCTATATTGTTAATTGAGAAAGACTTGTTAGGAGAAATTGATTATAAGGAAATTTATAATAACTTTGCATAAAAAATAAGCTGGAAAAATAGACTTCATAAAAAAAAGTTAAGGCCCCTCATAAAGTTTGGCTTTAGGCCCCAAAATTTGTCGGGTCGTCCCTGTTTTATGCTAAATGTTGAACGACTAAAATATCCTTCAAATATTGATCGACTTTTATACCCCTCAAAAATATAAATCACTCTTCAAAGAGATAAAATTCTAAGTTAGATAAATTGTAATTTTCATATCCACAAAGTAAACTTTTACTAGAACACATGATGAAGAATTATAGTAGAGGGTGGAGTTACTAGAAAGAGTCAAAATTACAACGAAAATAAAATTAGATACGCAAAGAACGTAACAATTTCATATTAGATAACAATAAGATATCCGAGTATACGTCGGGCGCAAGGATCAGACTTTTGTTGAGAACAGAAACATTCTAAAGAGTTCTCTAAGATTTAATATCTAAACTATTTTTGCATAATGACTCTCGAATTACATTCGCACATTATGTTTGTTATATTGTTTTTCTATTGATACAGGTTTAGTACTTTTGTTCTCTTCTACGGTGATCGAGCACTGAATGAAAAATGGGGAAATAAAGTTAATACCGTCTGGTTCCATGTATTATCCATGACAGAGGTGAATCGGTATCGCTTTCTTTTTCTTTTAACTTGAAAATATTGTGTACGCATAATATGATATTGATATGTATGTTCTTGCTTTCTTAATGTTGTTTGTTTTAAAAAATTAAAAAGTAAATAAAATTTAACGGAGAAGTTCCATTTTCCCAATTCAAATCATAGTAACTTGAAAGAGTAACAAGAAAGTGCTTGACCTACTAATGATTTTATCTTGTAGATGTGACCGTTTTTCATCCAGAAAGTTGAGGAGGAAGATCTTAATGTATACATATATTTCCGAGAATGCTAATAAGCCCGTAAATCATAAGGTTTGTTCTACCATTAATTTTAGGTAATTCTTTGGGTTACTAATTTTCTTAATTTTTAATCCTCCAAAAATTCTTCAAAGTTTCAAATAAGAGACGAACACGAAAATATTATACTGTAGTATATAACTTATGTATACTATGTGTATAATTTATATATATCGGCTAGAAAAAGTAAACAGTAAATATGAACGGCTATTTGTGTATTGGAGCTCCGGACGCAGAAGCTAATCCGCGAATTAAGTTTGGAATGTGTTACAAGTCAATTTGGGCTAGTGGCTGACTGGCTGTATAACAGGCCCATTTGAGTCCAATCAAAGATATAGTTCCTTTTTTGGTTTATTATAATAATAACACATTTTATAACAAACAGAGCATTTTGTAACTGTTAATTCCTTAACCCTTTCCCATAACTAGGGGTACATTTAGATTCTTATTAAGTATCTTATTTATCTTTCTCTCTCGTCCATAAATCATATTTCTCTTTCCTATTCAAAATCCTAGGAAACAATTCCAGCACTTTTTCTATCTTATTTAATGATCTAGTAAAAAAATCTCAGCTTCTCCTATTTTCTATTTCTTTCATAAAACTAATTAAAAAATAGAAAAGCAACCCTTTTTAATTTCTAAATAGACCAGAAATAATTTCTAAATAAAATACGAAGATAAACATATAAGCATATACATTATACAATTACTATACATGTTATATAATTAAACATTTTTCTAACTAAATTTACAATGTACTAGAATTATTTAGAATTATTTCATAAATATTTAACGTGTGTATATAAACTTACACATTTTTTTTATCTATTCTATAAATATACTAGGAATATTTTTTAAATAACGTGGATAAACATGCACATATACAATGTATAACCACATATGTTTTTAAATTGAATTTTATATTCTGTTACATTTGAATATAATAGTCGCAGATTCATGGTATCTTTCTAGAATAAGTTTAAATATTTATGTTATATTTTTAGTATAAATTTTTCATAATAAACGTAAAAATACTTTAAGCCATGATTTTCTCTTCCTTTTCACTATTTTCTCTCCCTTCCATAAAATTAACCCTTAAAGAAATGAAAGGCTTTATCGAAAGTGAAGCATTCATGAATCATTTCTATACTTTATATATAATAGTAATATTATATAGTAATATTTTACATAACTATAATGTGCCCTAAAATATTTATACAATAAATATATGGTATATTTTATATTATAAAATTTAATATCCCAAAAATACGTCGTGTATATTTATCATATTGAAAAATAGATTTATATTATAGTATATATATCCAAATAAATTTATTTTAATTTATACTTCATAATATACTTATTAAGTGATATATATATATATATATATATATATTACTCCTTCATCCAAGTATACACTGTTACACAAGCATTCACATTTTACCAATAAAATATGATTATACCAGTAAATAAAACGTTATCATAATTAAAAGAGAGAGAAAATAACAACAAAATCATAATTAACGACAATTCCATTATTAGAAGAGAGATAAAAGATAACAATCATTTGTTGGTTTTATTTTTAAGGAAATGAACATTAAGGATGAGTGATTTTAGGGATATGGTTTAAATTTTTCTACTAGGAATATAATTATTTAGTTGTCTTGTGTGTAAAATACCTAAGTTTATGGAAATATTATTCCAGCACAATCCGTTAGTTTTTGGACGTGTAATATGGCCATTATTTTGGTTAATGGAATCCATATCACATAAGCATAAGTATCTTTGCAAAGTGTAGACTTTGTTGGTAATATTCTTTGGGACCCAAAAATATTGCATTGTGTGTTGGATATCATTTGCACAAGTTGTATCTCTTCTTTTACACTTAAGAGGCCAAGATTTTTTTGCCTATAAAAGGGAAGGTCATTAGTTCATTTTAGACACACCAACAAGACTTGTCTTCAATTATTATTTTTTTCTTTATTAAGAATGTTTTGTATGAGAGTTAGTGTTGGGAAGAACTTGTGTGAACCCTTTCTTTGGAGTGATCTTGTGAAGTTATTCTCTTAGGGTATTTGGGATTAATTAGAGTGTTTACTCTAATTTTGTACTCTCTTTTGCACTCTTGTTGTTATAGTAAATTGCTCCTCTCTACTTGTGGACGTAGGTCACTTTGACCGAACCACGTTAAATTTGTGTCTTCTTTATCTACTTTAATTATCGTTGTTATCAACTTCCATTGTCTTTGTTATTGTCATTATACCATTGTTTGACAAAATCCCGCACTACTCGGATTTCCGATCCTAACAAATTGGTATCAGAGCCAAATCTAACCGGGTTAGTTTCAATAGCCAAAATGACTCTAACAAAGACCTATGTTTAGAAATTTGACCGAAGTACAAACTTCGGAATATGGTAATTAAAGATGGAAGCTATCCTAATTCAGAATGGCTTAGACTTGGCGTTGCAAGGAAAGGAGAAGAAGCCGGATAAAATGACGGATGAGGAGTTTACCGTCATAGACAAAAGGACAAAAGCAAGTATCATTTTAAATCTCTCAAATGAGGTTTTACGTGAAGTTTCTGTAGAAATCACAACCAAAGGTATGCGGGAAAAATTGAAAACCTAATATATGAAGAGGACGGTGGAAAATAGACTTTACCTGAAGCAAAAGCTTTATACAATTCGTATGGGTGAAGGTACAATTCGAGTCAGAATGCACGATGATGTGGTGAGAACTCTCACCGATGTTAGATATGTTCCTGAGTTGAAGAAAAATCTCATATCTTTGGGCACTTTAGAATCCCTTGGGTGCAAATTCACTAGTGAAGGTGGAGTTTTAAAAGTTTTTCAAGATGCTCTTGTGATCATGAAAGCACACAGATATGGTTCGTTGTATACTTTATTGGGCTCCACTGTTATAGGCCCTACTACAGTTTCGGTATCAGACAACTTGTCTGATTTTGATGGCATTAAATTTTGACATATGTCCATTGGGGCTTTTGCGGAGAAGGTGGAGAAAATTTACTATATCATCCAAAATTAGGCCAAGGTGGAGATTTGTAATATGACCATTATTTTGGTTAATGGAGTCCATATCATATAAGCATAAGCATCTTTGCAAAGTGTAGACTTTGTTGGCAATATTCTTTGGGATCCAAAAATATTGCATTGTGTGTTGGACATCATTTGCACAAGTTGTATCTCTTCTTTTACGCCTAAGAGGCCAAGACTTTTTTGCCTATAAAAGGGAAGGTCATTAGTTCATTTTAGACACACCAACAAGACTTGTGTTCAATTCTTGTTTTTTCCTTTATTAAGAGTGTTTTGTATGAGAGTTAGTGTTGGGAAACACTTGTGTGAACCCTTTCTTTAGAGTGATCTTGTGAGGTTATTCTCTTAGGGTATTTGGGATTAATTAGAGTGTTTACTCTAATTTTGTACTCTCTTTTGTACTCTTATTATTATAGTAAATTGCTCCTCTCCGCTTGTGGACGTATGTCACTTTGATCGAACCACGTTAAATTTGTGTCTTCTTTATCTACTTTAATTATCGTTGTTATCAACTTCCATTGTCTTTGTTATTGTCATTATACCGTTGTTTGGCAAAATTTCGCATTACCCAAATTCCTGATCCTAACAGGACGGTACAATTTTGCCACCCCTGTCTGTCTGCCAATAAAAGGAAGCAACCCTATTCAATTTCTAAAGACTAAGGGAAAGCTGTAGAGGAAAATTTCCCTAAGAAGTTTGATCAGCAACGCTTTGTCTGAAGAAAAGAAAAAGAGGAAACAATGAATGGGTGGAGAGTTCTCTGCTAATGCTTTGGAACTACATCTATTAGCATAGATCTCTCTCCCCATTCCTTTGTTCCCCTTTTGTTGTGATCTGACTGAAGCTTACCCACTCCTTTTGATTACATGCCATGATACGGATCCGAATGAGGAATATTTTCCATTTATTGAAAAAGAAAAAATGTAATCTTTAGTTGATTAGATGGTACGATTTTTCATCTTTAGGTCATGATTTAATATCATTAGGATTTTTGACAACAAAGTGATGATATTTTCTTTTTGAACTTAAATTAATAGATGGACGTTCCGCCGACGTGATCTAATATTATCGGAAGTTAGATAACTTGATCTTCCTTTTCAATTTCAATTATATTTATTGTTCAATAGGGTATAAACTTATTGCATGAATTCATAGAAAAAAGGATAAGCCAAACACTATGAAAGAAGTCATTGCACACGGGGGCGGATGTAGTGTTCTGGCGACAGGTTTAATTGAACTTATAACTGAGTAAAAATTTATATGTAAAAATTCATTAAAATTGCAAAAACAATAGATATGAGCTCATAACTTTAAAATTATAATGAATTCAATGCTAAAAACCTTAAAAGTTAAAGCCATAAGATTTAAATCCTGAATCCGCTTCAGATTTGCATAATATTCTTCATCATAGACTTTGTAAGGAGTACTGGCTTTAAATTGTGGTACTCTTCCAAAGAAGGTAACAAACTCCGCAAACTTCTCGAATAATATTATTGATTCTCTATTTTGTTTTAAAAAAAAATATATATTGTTTTCGTTTAGGGTTGGTCGCATATAAGGATTAAACGTTGAATAATTTGAGGTAATTATATGGAGATGGAAATATTTCGATAAGTAAATGGGTATGCTCTATTTTGTTCAATTTTGCATTATTGTTATTAGATTAGTAAATACTTTTAAATTGATTCTCTGTTACTTGTATTTTCTCAACTATCCATATTGTTCGATTTTGCTTTTTTGCGCTGTACTACATCGATGTCGTGGCTTGGTGATTCTTATGTCTATTTGGACTTGCATTGACTTCTACTCTTTGCAATTTTTTACTATTTTATGATAAATGTATTGATATTTTACTTCTAGAAAGGAGAAATTCACGTGATTCAATTTTCTGTTATTATACAATCTGCAAACCTAAGTTAGTCTGGGTTTCTGCATTCTATAATTTTTTATGCAATTGTGCTTTTATTTTTAATTAAGTGAATCAACCTTATTAGATATGATAAAATAGTATTTTATTTATTATTGCGAGACATGTTTGTGATGAAAAATCTAACAGAAATTCAGGAGGACAAATATTATTAGTCTATTAGAAACTTGCAATTCAAACAAGAATAAAAATAAATAACATGAAATGTATTCACTCTATAACCAGAAAAGAATAGTAATAACTAAATTTAAAAGGAAAAAACAGAAATAAAAAGGGAAAAAAACTTTTCGCTTCTACGAATGTCACGACCCCAATTTTCCTCCGTAGAATGTCGTGATGACTGATGACACCTAGTCTTATGGACTAGGTAAGTCTAACACTTACTGAATTATAGGCAAACTCAACCAAAAACTATTAAACATGAACAGAAATTTTCTATACAAAGCTTACAATCCCAAAACCGGTAGTACAAGTCATAAGCTCTACTGAGTTTACTAGAAAGTCTTCTAAGTACAACTATTTCAGAATAGAAATAAACAGTACAAGTACAATATCAGAAGGTGACTCTGAGGCATGCGAATGCGACAGAAGGTATACCTTGCGTCTCCACAGCAACTCCGAAATACCTGGATCTGTACAAAAATATGCAGAAAGCGTAGCATAAGTACACCACAGCGGTACCCAGTAAGTATCAAGACTAATCTCGATGAAGTAGTGACGAGGGACAGTCAAGACACCTGCTAGACTAAACCACCTGAACAAGTATGAAGGTGAGCTAACGGGGAAACAATGCTAATATAAAGCTAAGCATGGTAAGGAAGACAAATCAATACTCGCAATGAAGCACTCGAAACAACAATTAACAACAAGAAGCAACCTAGTAATAATGTTGTAGAGTAAGCTGAACACGGTCTAAGTCTGGTGAAACCAAATAAAGGAAAACAAGTAACAACTCATTAAGAACCACTGCTTTTACACCAGGTTTATTCAAGAATTTCCACGAGGTACCAAACCTCATAATCACAAATCATAGGTCCCAATTCATGAACGGTAATCACTTGGCATCTTGTGCCCACATTATAATTCATAATCGCACGAACGACTCACGTGCCAAGAGAGTAACAATATCTAATATCCGCACGGACCACTCACGTGCCAACAATAACAATGACTCATGACTGCACGGACAACTCACGTGCCAACAAGATAACTCTCACACAGAAGGCAAGTACACGGGAGTACATGTAAATGGTCAATAATATCAGAATTCATTTTCTTAAACCGATATGGGTGATTTGTTTACGTGTATGCTTGTGCAAGTGTTCTACCACAATTCAAGTCAACAAGTAAGAGTAGAGATAATGAATAGCACATAAGGAACGATCACCCCAAAATGTATACGGTATAACTCACACAAGGTAGGCACACCACTACACAAATATCAACAATAATAATGCCCCCAGGACATCACGAGTCATCACAAATAATTCCCCGATATAGCACACTTTGTCTCACCACGTACGCAATAATAAAGTAAATACACGCCTTGTCTTGCCGCACGCGCACAATAATATTCTCACCTTCTCTCGCCACATGCGCAAACCCACATATATAGCCCATCTTGTCACACCGCATGTGCAAATATCAATAGTAACAGCAACACGGACAACTCACGTGCGAATACCCCGACAATCCTCTCAACAACACCACGTGTGCCAAACATAACAACATAATAAAATGACTTTCACAACATGTGTCCATATGCCACAATATTTTCTCAAAACAGTTTCAATACCACAACCACGCATAGCTCTCGGCTCAACAACACTGAGTACAACAACAACAACAACAACAACAACAACAATAATATAAGAATACTACAAATAAATCAACTCAGGGACACAAAGAAATGGAAGAACGAGCTCACAAAGAAAGACACAGTAGGGAATAATGGTCTTAACAAGAATAACTCAACAAGGGAAAGATAATGTATAACAATAATTCCACAAAAGTACAATTCGACGATAAGAGAGAGAGCATGAATCAATGACCCCAAATAAGAATACGTCAACAATGAAAGGGATAACAACACTTCAATTAAGGCTAAGCAATTACGGAAGAGATAATAATAACTTCAATTAAGGTTAAACAATTATGGAAGAGATAATAATAACTTCAATTAAGGTTAAGAAATTACAAAAGAGATAATAATAACTTCAATTAAGGTTAACAATTACGGAAGAGATAATAATAATTTTAATTAAGGTTAAGCAATTACGGAAGAGATAATAATAACTTCAATTAAGGTTAAAAAATTACGGAAGAGATAATAATAACTTCAATTAAGGTTAAGCAATCATGGAAGAGATAACAATAACTTCAACTAAGGTTAAAAAATTATGGAAGAGGTAGCATGGCAATAAAAGAGGCAACAACTTCAGTTAAGGCTTATAAGAGTTTAATTGGCAATAAGGGTAGAACATGAATCAATAAATTTCAAATAAGACATGTAAGGGTGAATTTAGTAAATGGAGGATTTAACATGAAAAAACAACTTCATATCTAATGAACGTAAGAACCTAAAAGCCCTACACGATCAAGTTTTCCACAATTAAGCCCGAGTACGTACTCGTCACCACACGTACATGGCCTTCACACGATACAATTAGCACAAATGACTCAAATCATAAGGGGTAATCCCCTCCCTCCCCTCCCCCACAAAGTTAGGCAAGATACTTACCTCAAAGAAGCTAGACCGATACTCTAAAATGATCTTCTTGAGTAAAACAACCTTCGGACAGCTCAAATCTAGCCAGAATAACTTCAAATCATAAATAAAACTCATAGGAAACAATTCTGGATAATAAAGTTTCGGTCTATAATTAAAACTAAAAAGTCAACCCTGGGCCCGCACCTTGGAACCCAATAAAATTTATAAAAATCCGAACACCCATTCCGATACGAGTCCAACCATACCAAAATTATCAAATTCTGATATTGAATCACCCTTCAAATTCTCATTTTACATTTTGAAAGATTTTTACAAAATTTCCCATTTTCTTCCATTCAATTCACTAATTTAATGATATAAATAAACATAAAATTATGAAATATAATCAATTTTCGGATATAGAATACATAACCAATCGAACACGTGAAGAACCCCTCAAATCCGAGGTCTACAACTCAAAATAGGATAAAAATGGTGAAACCTAGTGGTTAGAAACCTCTCCTGTTAAGTCGCATTTAACACCAGAGATTTATAAATTATATTTGACACCTGAGACTTATAAATCACATTTGACACGTGCGACTTGCATCTGTTCTCTCAAAAACCAGAAAACCAGCAGTATTTCCCTACACGAAAATGGACATAACTCTCTCATACGACCTCGAAATGCGATGATTCTTATTGTTATGGTTCTGTAATCACGATACAGATTTGATGGTTTAATCCAATCACAAATCAAAGGTCATTTGCATAATGTGGTACCCTTTATACCAAGAGAAACGATTCCGAAATATCAAATAAGAACGCGGCACAATCCAAACCGATCTGAAACTCTCCCGAGCCCCATGGGACCCCAACCAAATATTCTAACAAGTTCCAAATCATGATACAAACTTATTCTAAGCCTCAAATTACCTCTAACAATACTAGAATCATGAATCGCGCATCGATTCAAGCCTAAGAAACTTATGAACTTTCGAATTACAAAACTAATGCCGATTCATACAACCAACTATGATTGACTTCAAATTTTGCACACAAGTCATAATGACAGTACAGACCCATTTTAACTTTCGAAACTGGGATCCAACCCCGATATCAATAAAGTCAAATCCCGGTCAAACTTTCCAAAATCTTCCATTTTTTCAACTTTCGCCAATTCATGCCGAAATGACCAACTGACCTCCAAATCCAAATCCGGACGCACGCCTAACTCCAAAATCACCGTGCAAAACTATTGAAATCATCAAAATGCCATTTCGGAGCCGTCTACATAAAAGTCAAATTCCGGTCAATTCTTACCGCTTAAGTCTCAAAAACAAGAATCCTTCTTCCTAATTGATCCCGAATCATCCAAAAATCAAACTTGACCACACACGTAAGTCATAACACACAATACGAAGCTACTCGAGGCCTTATATCACCGAACGTGATGCTAATTCTCAAAACGATCAGTCGGGTCGTTACAACGAAATGTCTAAATACATTCACACATACAGTAACAAATAGCAGATTTTCAAAGAGACGATCCTGTCTTGCACATATTGAATCGGCAAAAACTTAATACTTTTTGTAATAGTAATTTCTAATATGTTTGTGTGTTTCAATGATAATAAATAAAGCGCACTGTCAAACAATCTTAAAATTGGACTTTATTTTCTACAATATGTTTCGGATACATATTAGTATATATTTTATTTTTAAGAGGGATATCAATATCGACACAAGATATTTCACTTATAAAAGGGATATCAATATCAATAACGAGAGTTCTGGTCATGATGGAGTAACCTACACATTATACTATTTAACTAACTCAACTAAATTGATTATACTTACATTTTGATTTCAAGTATTATGTCATGTAATAACATTAATTTTCACCATTTAAATGATTGTTTCACTTTTCCACTTTAATTGCGATATAATCATTTTTCATATAAATAATTAACTAAGTATCTACGTGCAAATTAAAAGCATGAACGCCCTTAACGAAATGTCGTTCGTCTTTTTTAACCTTTAAAACTAGAGTTCACACTAGATAAAATGGTCTTTTAATTATTATCCTAATATCTAGGAATATTTATTTAATTATTTCCCTAATATTTAGAATTAGTCCTTTAATTATTTCCCTAATATCTAAGACTTCAAATTTAAATATAATTTTATATTTTAAATCTTTCCTTATTCAAACTATATACAAACTTCTATATTTAAGAAAGATTCTAGTTATATAAATTCTTTCCTTTTAAAATTTATACTTCTAACACAAAAGATTTAAACAATAATTCTAAGCTAAATAATAAAACACGTTGACTTATGTGTTCTCTTACCAAATATTAGAAATTTTGACCCTTTTGCTTAAATGCCGTATCAATTTAAAATATAAGGATAAAAATAAATTTAATTATAAATTTAATTTAATGACAAATAAAAGAAAGGTCAATACTTTACAACGGAAAGGAGCAATTTTTCTTAATATAATATTTTTGCTATTATATTTTGATTAAATTAAGCAACATAATGTCTTGTTTATTGCAAACAGACAATATATTATTCTTATTTTTTAATGATTATACAAAATTAAATAAAGGTATTATCGTAGTTGAAATTTAGTGTATGACGATATATTTTTCAATAAAACTTTATTATTAGATTATTTTCCTCACAAAAGAGAACATAAATCATAAATATTATTCGTGAAGTAAGTGAGATCCAACGAGTTGAACTCAAGTATTGTGTCTAACATATTACCAACAAATATTATTTTATTAATTAAATAAAAAAATATCTTAAAATGTGTATCATGTATGCAGATAAAAGTAAATATTTTAAATACTGTTGCAATGATTTGTATGAATACATATTAAAATCTACATGCAAAAGTTTTTGGGTTTACATTACTGTAACGACCCGACTTGTCATTTTAAGAATTTACGTTCCGTTCGATGGCTTAAGGTCTCGAACATCTTTGAAAGGTGCATTATGACTTACGAGTGTAATGATCCTATCATGACCCAAAATCCATTAAGGCCGTGATGGCGCCGGACACCACTGTCAGGCAAGCCAACCATAATTCGAATAACTTAATTACCCATTTTTAGTATTTTTGAAATAAAACTTTCTTCAATGAAATAGTAAAGATAAAACTCATAGAGTAAATGATAAATATTTTTAGCAACTAAATTTCTAAATAATTCACAACCATTCCCAAAATCCGGTATCACAAGTGCATGAGCATTTACTAGATAATTAAAAATAAAATACAGCATATGTCCAGAATACAAATTAGGCAGGAAAATATAATAACTCTAAAGCAGACTCTGTTAGCTGCGGATCGTAATATAGAATGCAGCTCACCTATGTCCGCACAATTATTAACCACACCTGTGCACCCACAAGGCCGCTATACATATATGTACCTGCACAATAAAATATGCAGCAAGTGCAGTATGAGTACGAAAATAACGTGTACCCAGTAAGTATCAAGCCTAATCTCGAAGTGGTAGAGACGAGATAGCCGACTTTGACACTCACTATGGGTCAATAATAATAATTGAAATAAAACTAGAATATCTAAATCAGCATGATTCACAGAATTTACAATAATTTATTTAACCAGCAGAAATAATCAAATTCCTTCAAATGCAACAATTCTCAATATATTAATTAAATTCCTTCAATTCAAATAATTTCTAATTTATCAATTAATCTCATTTACAGGAATAACAATTAATTCCTTAAAAAGCAGAGATAAATAAATTCTTTAAATCCTAATAATTTCCAATTTATCAATTTGCTTCACAAGCTACAATAAATTATCAAATTATCGTGTAATTATTATTATTAAGCACGATTTCTGCCGAGGACGTACGACCCAATCCAGAATGTCGTGTACACTGCCGAGGGACGTGCGGCACGATCCATAGATACATCTATCCTGCCGAGGCGTTCGACCCACTCCACAAGAAAGGAGGACATTTTCTTATGTCCCTCCGGAATGAGAGTATGTTTATTATAAGATAAATTCGAGAGGATGAACAATTTTATTTTAACAATTAATTAATTTAAATAGAAATAAGCGTATGAGATTTTTATCTTTTACTATCTCTCACTAACAAGTTACGATATATATCAAATAATGTAATTAAATAATGGATATAATTTACACAAGTAATTCGTGCTTTGAGTCCTAAACTACCCGGACTTTAGCATTAATAGTTGCTACGCATGGACTCTCGTCACCTCATGCATACGTAGCCCCCACAATTAGCAATAATTATTAATTTAATTACCTATGGGGTAATTTTTCCCTCACAAGATTAGACAAGAGACTTACCTTGTCTCAATGCCCACTTCCGATCACGATGTCGTGTAAAAGTCCCAATTCGGTGCCAAAAATCCGAAACTATCCAAAAGTTATATAAAATAATTAATACATGTTAAATAATTCTAAATTTATGTATTAAATAAATTACCCTATCCAAAATGATAAAATTCCTAAAATTCACCCGGGCCCACGTTCCTGGATTTAGGAAAATTTCAGAGAGAATTGTTACCCATAATCTCAAGAACTCAAATATACCATTTCCATCCAATCCCATAGTAATTTTCGTGGTTAAAATCCAAAAATACTAATTTTTAGGTTTTTCTTCAAAACCCCAAATTTCTACTAATTTTCATGAATTTTCACGCCTAAATTCGTATATAAATCAAGTATTTAACTTGCAATATGTATAAATCACTTACCTTGACATAAATGATAAAAATGGAGCTCCAAAATCGCTCCTAGTTCGGCTCCCATGGAGGAAATGAGATGAAATGAGTCAAACCCATTTTTTCAAACTTATACACTGCCCAGATGACCCTTCATCGCGTTCGCGATGAACAAAATTCTCAGAAGCCATTTTCAAACTCTTCTCAGACAGCCTCTAGTATAATGGTCATAACCTTTTGTACAAAACTCCAAATAATAAATGGTTTGACTTTCTGGAAACTAGACATCAAGGACTATAACTTTCATATGTTGATAATCTCCCAATTCCTTATAGATTTTGAGATATAAGCTGTCACAGTCAGCCCTGTGAAATACAAATTTCATCTTCGTGGACAGCCTGTAGTGTACCAGCCATAACCTTTTGTACACAGATCCAAACTCTAAATATTATATCTTTCTAGAAACTAGACACAAAGAGCTATAATTTTTATTTTTGGATCATATCTAAATTCCTTATAGATTGTGAGATATGAGCCTCCGAAGTCAGACCTGCGGGACAGAAATTTTTTTCTTCGCGAACGCGAAGAAGAAAATCCCAGAAGCCAAATCCTTCTTCGCGAACGCGAAGAACAACACCAGACACCAGCATCAGCTATTGCAAAACAGCTCGAAATGATCCGAAACCACCCCAAAAACACACCCGAGGCCACCGAGACCCCGTCCAATCATACCAACCAGTCCCGTAACATAACATAAACTTGCTCGATGCCTCAAATCACATCAAACAACATCGAAATCATGAATCGCACCCCAATGCAAGCTTAATGAAACTCAAAATTTCTAACTTCTACATTCGATGTCGAAACCGATCAAATCAACTCCGATTGATCTCAAATTTTGCACACAAGTCATAAATGACATAACGGAGCTATAAAAAGTTTCGAAACTGTATTCCGACTCCGGTATTAAAAAGTCAACTCCCCGGTCAAACTTCCAAACTTAAATTCTTGTTTTAGCCATTTCAAGCCAAATTTCACTACGGACTTCCAAATAAAATTCCGATCATGCTCCTAAGTCAAAAATTACCATACGGAGCTGTTGGAATCATCAAAATTCTATTCCGGGGTCGTTTGCATATAATTCGATATCTGGTCACTATTTGAACTTAAATGTTTTAATTGTTTTATCAAAATTCCATATCTCGGGCTAGGGACCTCGAAATTTGATTCCAGGCATACGCCCAAGTCCCAAATGATGATACAGACCTACCGAAACTGTCAAAACACTGATCCGAGTCCGTTTGCTCAAAGTGTTGACCAAAGTCAAACTTGGCCTTTTAAAGCCAACTTAAGGAACCAAGTGTTCCGATTTCAACGCAAACACTTCCAAATCCCGAACCAACCATCCCCACAAGTCATAAATTATTAAAGCACATACGGGAAGTTTTATTTAGGGGAACGGGGTTCTAAACGTTAAAACGCCCGGTTGGGTCGTTACATTCTCTTCCACTTAAATATACGTTCGTCCTCGAACGTGCTAAGGAGTGTTCCAGAGTTATCCAAAATTACTGTTTAACACCTCGTGCACCTACCCATGCTACCACACCCGGTTGAGCACATTAACTCGAGCCAATCTGAAAATTCTCCCCTTTATTTAGTCAAATAAGCCTTTAGCCCAATTTTAACATCCAGAATTCTCCACCATGCCTGTTTCCAACCTATGAATGTCGTATCAATCACTATACGATGCACCAATACATGATTGAATACCTTTGTTGAATTTAGACCATGCACCACATCAATCACATGACTATAATAACAACCTCCAATAACAATAGCCAAAATTCCATGAATCTGATGTTCACAACACACCTCATGATACATATAAGTCCTGTTCCAACTCTTGAAATGATTCCACGATGGAAGAAATGTGTAGAAATTCATAACCAACTACCGAGTCAACAATTATTGAGCTTCTCCTTCTGACAAGAACCATTGCCTCAATATAACCAAATAATGGTATTTGCTCTTTATTACACTCCATATAATCCGATCGCACTAATCCCGAATCCAATAATCTCGTATCACCAAGTATAAGCTACTCAGGCAATAAACCACCTCAGACACGATAAAAAAGCCTCATATGACGCCACAATTAGCTAATAAGCTACGGACTCGATTGCGATACATAAGGAAAACGAACTCTGGAAAGGATTACTCAACCCACGTGACTAATTAGACAACCGAAAAGGTGTCATGAACCTTTCTCAGAAAATAGGACACAAAACACACAAAATAGAATATAGGGGACTATACTCAACATCACACTGTTGCAACGTGCAACCCGATCCACACATGATACCGTTGCGGCGTGCAACCCGATCCAAACAACATACCCGTGGTGGCATTCCACCCGATCCGCACAAAAAGAATCTATAAGAAAATACTTACTAAGCTAGAATGCTCATTACTACAAAATATCTGAATATCGGACACAAGCACGCGCAATGCATAATATCATCCCTGGAAGGACCGACAATGCCATACGCTACAAAATTCAAGCACGACTAAGGTGCGATATATGATCTTAATCTCGAAAGCCATCCAGCTCACATGGCACCATCGCTACGCGGAACCTCAACACATAAGAAATTTATCAAGCCGTTTCGCAACTCACACGACACAATATAGTATTACATGAAATAACCGACGACGAAACGACATCCAACGTCCGAATACTCCTCCATAAGGAGCACTTATGCTAAAATGAATACATCCGGCCTGATATAGAGCCCATATTCATATTCAAATCTATCCACAGACCTCAAGCCGATCCGGATCGCATTGTTCTAGGCTTATTCCTTTTAAGGTTCCATAATAACCCTTTTTCCCATAACATACAAGAATAGCCATCATAACCGGAACAATACTTCCACAGTCCACAACCAAATAAACCGAGCGCCCTCCAGGCATAAATTCTTGAATCAACGATATTACCACCATCTTCATACTTGGTTTCAATCTTCACTCAATCAAGTGACTACATGTCACTGTTACACAATCTTTCCGTGAGACATGCTCCCACGACCTTCCATACCAGGTAACAAGTCTGCATATCCATGCTACCAGTTACACTAATACTGTAAAGCATATCAAGAATCCACAAATCAATACACAAGGTCTCTTACACCTGACATCGACCTTAGATGATGCCAAAAACAATACCATCTTACTTTAAACATCTAAATCCTTTTCCTGCTCGTCCGATATCATGATATCCTTGTTAACACTGAACCGAAATCTTGAATCCTCAACTTTCGAATCCCATGCTACTTAGTGCACTTAACCACGCCAATGCGCAGGAGTACAAGAATTCCATCATAACTCCCAAACCACTAATAGGGTAAACACTTCATCATATAGAAACCTTCTACTTAACTTATTTCAAGAGAACCATTGCAACACCTGACTGAATTCCCATATCCGCAGAATATACCGGCCTCAAGTAGTGGTCTAAACCACCATAACTCTTATGGGATCCCTATACACATAACATGTCATAATACTTGAATTCCTCCAAATACAAATCCATTACGGTGGCCATCAAGCCTCGCACGTATCGCCAAAAATCACATGCATAATTCAATGCGTTGAAGGAACTGATCATTGCCACCATCGTGCCGACTCAACCATTGTTAGCCGATCCGTCTTTTCTCAATTTACTCTCAACTTGACTTAGAAATAATAATAGCTCCATTCATTACATCACGAACTCAAATCCGCACTCATCCCAAGTGACCTTACCTGAAGATAACGCAGAGTACTCCTAGCCCCGTTTCATGATCTGCTACAGAAGCTCGATACTCAATCATACTATAGACTCGAGATCCTTAGACACCACACTTTAAATTTTTGAATCTACTAGGACCGTTATTGAGAGTCACTTGCTCTGACGTGTTCCCAAACATGATCAATTCCAAGGCCCTGCTAGCACATGGACACTTTATCAAGGAAACATCTGACTGTTTCACTTTCCTGTACATTACATCTAAACAAAGCATAAACTCTGAGTCTTCCAAAAACCTGAATATGAATTGATAAGGCCAAATATGGCACACATTCCCCAAATACTTTGCTCAAATTACCACTGATGTTTTGTTTCCTTAGTTGCAATGACCCACCAATACACCAATAACCAGAAACCGCACAAGTTGACACTACGCAATCCAATCATAGACAGTGGGGCTCTCCCACTTAGCTTGAAGCTGCAAATTACAAAATTCTGGAATCCACCGAGATTCTTTCTTCATCATCGATTCCTGCACACGCAGCTTGCCAAATTTCTCAAAATTCTTCTATTAACCTTTAATAAACATCTGAACCACTAGACACATTTACATATTAAATCTCTTATCGGATAGCCAGTAAAATTCTTCGCATAAGCTTTGTCAACACTGTGCGACCGCTAACCTGCTCACATGAGATAACCCACCTGTGGAAATTACATGCCAACATATTCCAACGTCGCTGCACTGAGTGCAATTACTACGAAATTAGTAGATCATCCTGAGTCCGAGCTCATTCACCAGCTGCACCAGTCCGTTCACTCCTCATGGAGTTCAACTAGAGGTGCGACAATACATTTCAATCCAAAGTCATGTTGTATCTTTCTTCATATCAAGCAACTCCCTCCTGTTGTATCAAATCTTCCTCAATATAACAGCTAATATTACAACTTAAGTCCGTAGACCTAGTCACTGTCCATTCTACATCCCAAATCACTCCAAACGTTCCTCAAGACGTGTAATCATCCTACCACGTAACCCATGTGCTACCTTTCCACTCTCCCACTTTGGTCAACCATCTCCTTTAAGAACTACTCTTCTTCTGTTTTCTTACACTTGGCCTTTTCGGAACCTAACCACTGCAAGGCACCTTCCATATGTCCTTCCTCATCGTTCGTTGCCCAGTTGTTTCCTTAACTCAAAATCCGTCTCTGTAGCACTTGAACTAATAGCTCGTTACCAGCTTTAAACATTTCTGATGATCATTCTTATCGAGAGATCAATACTAGAAATGCTGCTTCGATCCTGAATCACTGCACACTGCGATCTCTAACGACTGCTTCCCCTATACCAATTCCTAACACCCCGTCGTGAAGGCGAGTTGAAGAAAACCATAACACCGATGATCCTTAACGCATTTTACAAGGCGATGACACCATATCAAAATTGAGAACTCTACCACACTCAAAAATATCAAGCTTCGTTACTTCATTAACCCCAAACCTGAACATTCATAGTCTGATTGCCTTTTCTCCGCTGGAATTAAAACATGGAACCTCTGAATCATGTACTGAGAAAACCTTCTTTCAAGTCATTTACTGCCCTGACACATAGACGGGCATTTTACCATTTCATAAATACTGTGCGATAACAACGCACAAATCATCATAACAATCAATGCCAAATCTAAAAACCTTAGGTAGTACTGATGCTTAATTTGAAATGACAGAGCGACCTTTCGCAAGGTGACGACAATAGCCCAATTAATTACACAGGGAGAAGCATCATGTACTGCATCTGTAGTACCATTAAAAATTTCCTTGATCCCCAATTTATAATAAGCCCTTCACGTCGCATAAGATTGAATAAGAAGGAAATGTAGGCCTAAGCCTCAAAGGAATCGAATCGCACGATGAGGAATCAAAAAGGGAAGTATTCCTAACAGCCCTGTAGCCTCTCAAAGATAAGCACAAACGTCTCCGTACCGATCCGCAAGACTCTACTAGAGTTGCTCATGACTCGTGAGACCTAAGTGAACCTAGTGATCTGATACCATGTTGTCATGACCCAAAATCCATTAAGGCCGTGATGGCGCCGGACACCACTGTCAGGCAAGCCAACCATAATTCGACTAACTTAATTACCCATTTTTAGTATTTTTGAAACAAAAATTTCTTCAATGAAATAGTAAAGATAAAACTCATAGAGTAAATGATAAATATTTTTAGCAACTAAATTTCTAAATAATTCACAACCATTCCTAAAACCCGGTGTCACAAGTGCATGAGCATTTACTAGGGAATTAAAAATAAATTAAAACATCTATCCAGAATACAAATTAGGCAAGTAAAAATAATAACTCTGAAGGAGACTCTGTTAGCTGCAGATCGTAATATAGAGTGCAGCTCACATATGTCCCCACAATTATTAACCACACCTCTGCACCCACAAGGCCGCTATACATATATGTACCTGCACAATAAAATGTGCAGCAAGTGCAGTATGAGTACGAAAATAACGTGTACCCAGTAAGTATCAAGCCTAATCTTGAAGTGGTAGAGACGAGATAGCCGACTTTGACGCTCACTATGGGCCAGTAATAATAATTGAAATAAAACTAGAATATCTAAATCAGCATGATTCACGGAATTTACAATAATTTATTTAACTAGTAGAAATAATCAAATTCCTTCAAATGCAACAATTCTCAATATATTAATTAAATTCCTTCAATTCAAATCATTTCTAATTTATCAATTAATCTCATTTACAGGAATTACAATTAATTCCTTAACATGCAGAGATAAATAAATTCTTTAAATCCCAATAATTTCCAATTTATCAATTAGCTTCACAAGCTACAATAAATTATCAATGTATCGTGTAATTATTATTATTAGGCACGATTTCTGTCGTAGACGTACGGCCTGATCCAGAGTGTCGTGTACACTGCCGAGGGACGTGCGGCACGATCCATAGATGCATCTATCCTGCCGAGGCATTCGGCCCGCTCCACAAGAAAGGAGGACATTTTCTTATGTACCTCCGAAATGAGAGTATGTTTATTATAAGTAAAATTCGAGAGAATGAACAATTTTTTTTAATAATTAATTAATTTAAACAGAAATAAGCATATGAGATTTTCATCTTTTACTATCTCTCACTAACAATTTACGATATATATCAAATAATGTAATTAAATAACGGATATAATTTACACAAGTAATTCATGCTTTGAGTCCTATACTACCCGGATTTTAGCATTAATAGTTGCTACGCACGGACTCTCATCACCTCGTGCGTATGTAGCTCCCACAATTAGCAACAATTATTAATTTAATTATCTATGAGGTAATTTTTCCCTCACAAGATTAGACAAGAGACTTACCTTGTCTCAATGCCCACTTCCGATCACGATGTCGTGTAAAAGTCCCAATTCGGTGCCGAAAATCCGAAACTATCCAAAAGTTATATGAAATAATTAATACATGTTAAATAATTCTAAATTTATGTATTAAATAAATTACCCTATACAAAATGGTAAAATTTCTGAAATTCACCCTAGGCCCACGTGCCCGAATTTCGGAAATTTTCGGAGGGAATCGTTACCCATAATCTCAAGAACTCAAATATACCATTTCCATCCAATCCCATAGTAATTTTCATGGTTAAAATCCAAAAATACCAATTTCTAGGTTTCTATTCAAAACCCCAAATTTCTACTAATTTTCATGAATTTTCACGCCTAAATTCGTATATAAACCAAGTATTTAACTTGCAATATGTAGGAATCACTTACCTTGACATAAATGATGAAAACGGAGCTCCGAAATCGCTCCTAGGTCGGCTCCCATGGAGGAAATGAGATGAAATGAGCCAAACCCATTTTTTCAAACTTATACACTGCCTAGGCGACCCTTCATCGCATTCGCGATGAACAAAATTCTCAAAAGCCATTTTCAAACTCTTCTCAGACAACCTCTAGTATAATAGTCATAACTATTTGTAGGAAACTCCAAATCACAAATGGTTTGACTTTCTAGAAACTAAATATCAAGGGCTATAACTTTCATATGTTGATCATCTCCTAATTCCTCATAGCTTTTGAGATATAAGCTGTCAAAGTCAGCCCTGTGAAATATATTTTTCTTCATCTTCCTGGACAGCCTGTAGTTTACCTTCCATAACTCTTTTTACACAAATCCAAATTCTAAATAATTAACCTTTCTGAAAACTAGACACAAAGGGCTACAATTTTCATTTTTTGATCATCTCTAAATTCCCTATAGATTGTGAGATATGAGCCTCCGTAGTTAGACCTGCGGAATAGAAATTTGCCTCTTTGCGAACGCAAAGAAGAAAATCTCAGAAGCCAAATCCTTTTTCGCGAACGCGAGAAGATCCTCGCGAACGCGAAGAACAACACGAGACACCAACATCAGCTATTGCAAAACAACCCGAAATGATCCGAAACCACCCCGAAACACACCCAAGGCCCCCGGGACCCCGTCCAATCATACCAACCAGTCCCATAACATAACAAAAACTTGCTCGATGTCTTAAATCACATCAAACAACATCGAAATCATGAATCGCACCCCAACGCAAGCTTAATGAAACTCAAAATTTCTAACTTCTACATTCGATGTCGAAACCTATCAAATCAACTCCGATTGACCTCAAATTTTGCACACAAGTCATAAATGACATAACAGAGCTATGAATAATTTTCGGAACTGTATTCCAACTCCGGTATCAAAAAGTAAACTCCCTGGTCAAACTTCCAAACTTAAATTCTTATTTTAGCCATTTCAATCCTAATTTTACTACGGACTTCCAAATAATATTCCGATCACGCTCCTATGTCCAAAATCACCATACGGAGCTATTGGAATCATCAAAATTCTATTCCGGGGTCGTTTGCACATAATTCGACATCCGATCACTATTTGCTTTGAACTTAAATATTTTAATTATTTCATCAAAATTCCATATCTCGAGCTAGGAACTTCGGAATTTGATTCCGGGCATACACCCAAGTCCCAAATCATGATACGAACCTACCAAAATTGTCAAAATACTGATCCGAGTCCGTTTGCTCAAAATGTTGACCAAAGTCAAACTTGGCCTTTTAAAGCCAACTTAAGGAAGCAAGTGTTCCGATTTTAACCCAAACACTTTCATCCCGAACAAACCATCCCCACACGTCATAAATCATTAAAGCTCATACTGGAAGTTTTATTTATGGGAACGAGGTTCTAAAAGTCAAAACGTCCGGTTGGGTCGTTACATTCTCTCCCACTTAAATATACATTCGTCCTTGAACGTGCTAAGGAGTGTTCCGGAGTTATCCAAAATTACTATTTAACACCTCGTGCACCTACCCATGCTACCACACCCAGTTGATCACATTAACTCGAGCCAATCTGAAAATTCTCCCCTTTATTTAGGCAAATAGACCTTAGAGCCCAATTTTAACATCCAGAATTCTCCACCATGCCTGTTTCCAACCTATGAATGTCGTATCAATCACTGAACGATGCACCAATACATGATTGAATACCTTTGTTGAATTTAGACCATGCACCGCATCAATCACATGACTATAATAACAACCTCCAATATCAATAACCAAGAAGTTTGATGCAGTTTGGGTGATTGTTGATAGGTTTACCAAGTCGACACATTTTATTCCTGTTGTGACTACGTATACTTCAGAGAGTTTGGCCCAGATTTATATTCAGGAGATAGTTCGGTTGCACGGTGTGCCAATTTCCATCATATCATATAGAGGCCCTTAGTTTACTTCACATTTCTGGAGAACAGTACAGAGTGAATTAGGGACCCGTGTAGAGCTCAGCACATCCTTTCATCCGCAGACCGATGGGCAGTCAGAGCGGACAGTTTAGATTTTGGAAGATATGCTCAAGGCATGTGTGATTGACTTTGGAGGTCAGTGGGATCATTTTCTGCCTTTGGCCGAGTTTGCTTATAATAACAGTTACCAATCTAACATCGAGATGGATCCATTTGAGGCTTTATATGGCCGTCGATGTTGTTCACCTATCGGATGGTTTGAGCCTGGTGAGGCTAAGTTATATGGTACTGATTTGGTAAGGGATGCCTTGGAAAAGATAAAGCTGATTCAGGAGCGACTTCGTATAGCACATTCCATACAGAAGATTTACGCGGATCAGAAAGCGCGTGATATATCATTTATGGTAGGTGAAAAAGTTCTCTTGAAGGTTTCGCCGATGAAGGGAATTATGAGATTCAGGAAGAAGGGAAAGTTAAGCCCAAGGTTTATAGGCCCATTTGAGGTGTTGAGACGAGTTGGGGAGGTTGCTTATGAGCTTGAATTACCTCCTAGTCTATCAGGAGTTCATCCGGTTTTCCATTTATCTATGCTCCGAAAGTATCATGCTGACCTATCACATGTGTTGGACTTCAGCACAGTTTAGCTAGATAAGAGTTTGGATTATGAAGAAGAGCCATTTGCCATTGTTGATAAACAAGTTTGCCAGTTGAGGTCCAAGAGGATTTCTGCAGTAAAGGTCCAGTGGAGAGTCCACCCAGTTGAGGAAGCGACATGGGAGGCCAAAGAGGACATGCGGAGTAAATATTCACACTTATTTAGCACTCCAAGTATTATTCTAAACCCGTTCGAGGATGAACGTTTGTTTAAGAGGTGGAGAATGTAATGACCCAACTAGTCATTTTAACTTTTAGAAACCCGTTCCTTAAAATAAAACTCCATGAACATGCTTTTATTAATTTATGACTCGCGGGGATGGTTGGTTCGGGATTTGGAAGTGTGTGAGTTGAAATCGGAACACTTGGTTCCATAAGATGGCTTTAAATGGACAAGTTTGACTTCGGTCAACATTTTGAGAAAATGATCCCAGAATCAGGATTTGATGGTTCCAATAGGTTCGTATGGTGATTTTAGACTTGGGAGCGTGTTCGGAATTTATTTGGAAGTCCGTAGTTAAATTAGGCTTGAAATGGCTAAAATAGGAATTTAAGTTTGGACGTTTTACCGGGGAGTTAACTTTTTGATTTCAGGGTCGAAATCTAGTTCCAAAAATTTACATAGATCTGTTATGTCATTTATGACTTGTGTGCAAAATTTGAGGTCAATCGGAATTGAATTGATAGGTTTCGGTACATAATGTAGAAGTTGGAAATCTTAAGTTTCATTAAGCTTGAATTGGGGGATGATTCATGGTTTTAGCATTGTTTGGTGTGATTTGAGGGCTCGACTAAATTCGTTTGATATTTTGGGACTTGTTGGCATAATTGGTCGAGGTCCTGAGGGGCTCGGGTGAGTTTCAGACATTCGGAAGGAATGAAAATACATCAGTTTTCTAGTGTTTCTTGGCAGCAGTTGCAGGTCTCGCAAATGCGAGAAATTATTCGCAAATGCGAACCTCGCATTTGCGAGAAGGGCTTTGCTATTGCGTAGAAGCTCGACCTAGGTTGTGTTCGCATTTGCGACTCTTTGGTCGCATTTGCGACCCCAGCAGCTGAAGGTCAAGCTTCGCATTTGCGAAAGTTATGTCGCATTTGCGAACCTGGTGTCGCAAATGCGACATTAGAGGCCTGTGCCCAGCTCATTTAATGCGCGACTTAGGCCATTTATCTCACTTTTCTTTCATCTCTTGGGCGGTTCTTGGAGCTTTTGGAAGAGGGTTTTCACCTAGCATTTTGAGGTAAGTTAATTCCACTCTCCTTGAGTTAAATACATAGATTATAGGTAGATTATAACTAGTAAATCTTAGAAATCAAGGGTTTAGGTGAAAAACCTAGATTTTTATAAAAATGAGATTTTAACCACGAAAATAGTTATGGAATTGGGTAGAAATTATATATTTGAGTTCTTGAGATTATGGGTAACGTTTCCATCTGAATATTTCCGGAATCCGGGCACGTGGGCCCGGGGTATATTTTAGGAATTTTATCATTTTGGATAGGGTAATTTATTTAATAGATGAATTTCCAATTATTGAACATATATTAATTATTTTATATAAAATTTGGATAGTTTCGGAGTTTTCGGCATCGAATCGAGAATTTTACGCGACGCGATAATCGGAAAGTGGACTTTGAGACGAGGTAAGTCTCTTGTCTAATCTTGTGAGGGGAAAATTACCCCATAGGGATTAAATTGAATAATTGTTGCTAATTGCGGGGATTACGTACGCACAAGATGATGAGAGTCCGTGCGTAGCTACTATTACTGCTAAAGTCCGGGTAGTTTAGGACTCAAAGCATGAATTACTTGTGTACATTGTATTCTTTGTTTAATTAATATTAATGGATATATATATGAATATATTGTGAATTGTCAGATAAAGATATTAAAGGATGAGAATCTTATATACTTGATTTTCTGTTTAAATTAATTAATTATTAAAAGAAATTGTTCTTCTTCCCAAATTTATCTTATAATAAATATACCCTCCTTCTGGAGATACATAAGAAAGTGTCCTCCTTTCTTGTGGAACGGGCCGAACGCCTCGGCCGGATAGATGCATCTATGGATCGTGCTGCACGTCCCTTGGCAATGTACACGACACTTTGGATCGGGCCGTACATCCTCAACAGAAATCGTGCTTAATAATAATAATTACACGATACTTTAATAGTTATTTTAGCTTGCGAAGCTAATTGATAAATTGGAGAATCCTTGAAATTTAATTAATTATTATTCCTGCTTGTTAAGGAATTAATTGTTATTCCTGTAAATGAGATTAATTGATAAATTGAAAATTATTTGAATTTAAGGAATTTAATTAATATATTGAGAACTGTTGCATTTGAAGGAATTTGATTATTTCCGCTGCATAAATAAATTATTGTAAATGTTGTAAATCATGTTGATTTAAATATTCTAGATATATTTCAGTTATTATTATTGACCCATAGTGAGTGTCAAAGTTGGCCATCTCGTCTCTACCACTTCGAGATTAGGCTTGATACTTACTGGGTACACGTTGTTTACGTACTCATACTACACTTGCTGCACTTTTTGTGCAGGACCTGAGGCAAGTACTAGTGGGGGACCTATCGTCTTACACCCACGTTATCCAGGGGCATAATGGTGAGCTGCCTTTCCGAGCCGTTCTGCAGCTACCAGTGTCTTTCCTTGTATTTTTCATTCTGTCTATTTTTATTTCAGACAATATTAGTGGTTTTGTATAATCTACTAGATGCTCATACACTTGTGACACCAGGTCTTGGCACACACATTAGTAGAATTTGGTGTTTTATTATTTTCTTAGTTTTAAATTTTGTCAATATATGCTTAATTTATTAAGTTGGCTTGCCTAGCTGTAGTGTTGGGCGCCATCACGACCTATAGGTAAAATTGGGTCGTGACAACATGGTATCAGAGCACTAGGTTCACGTAGGTCTCACAAGTTATGAGCAGGCCTAATAGAGTTTTGCGGATCGGTACGGAGACGTCTATACTTATCTTCGAGAGGCTACAGGGTGTTAGGAAATTACCTTTCTTCATATTCCATCGTACAATTGATGTAGTTCTAAATATCCTTCTCTTATTCTCTCTCAGATGGTGAGAACGCGCTCGAATGAGGTTCCAGGCCAGGGAAGAGCTACTCCCCCAGTTGCTAGAGGCTGAGGCTGAGGCCGAGGGAGGGCTCCGGCCCGTGGTAGAGGGCGAGGACGTCCCAGGACTGTTCCAGTTATGCCGCCAGTGGGTCCAACAGAGAACCCCATTGTTGAGGAACAGGATGAGGTGCCTGTGGCAGAGCCAGCTCCGGTGGATTTCACATTTGCACTGGGATTTCAGGATGTCATGGGTCGTATACTGCGGTTCATGGACAATATGACTCAGGCCGGTTTATTTCTGGAAAACCCAGCCACATCTCAGGCGGGCGGGGGAGCACAGTCCCCTACCGCACAGGCTCATGGACAGGAAACTGCTGTATATCAGACCTAGGGTGCACTACCCGTGAGTGGAGCCCAGCCAGTGGCAGCAGCTACACCTGAGCCCAGGCCAGCTGTAGCTGCTAATCCTCATAAACTATTAGACCGATGGACTAGACTACATCCTCCTATCTTCGGGGGTAAGAGACATGAGGATCCACAGGACTTCATTGATCGTTGTAGGGACAGACTGCACAACATGAGGATATTGGAATCTCATGGGGTTGATTTCGTTACTTTTCAACTAGAGGGCAGAGCCCGTAGATGGTGACAGTCTTATGTTCTTGCCAGACCACCAGATTCTCCTCCCATGACTTGGGACAGGTTCACCCGTATCTTCCTGGACATGTATATTCCAACCTCCTAGAGGGAAGAGTTGCGGTTTCAGTTTGAGCAGCTCCAGCATGGTCAGATGTCAGTGACCGATTATGAGGCGATGTTTTCTGAATTATCTCACCATGCACTTATGATACTCCCTACTGAGGCGGAGATAGTGCGGAGGTTTGTAGCCGATTTACATACTGGCATTCAGGCCACTATGGCTCGAGAGGTTGAGATGGGTACTTCTTATGAGCTAGTTATGGAGATAGCCCGGCAGATTGAGGGTGTGCATCAGCGGAACCGAGAGCAGATTATGAGAGATAAGTGATTGAGGTACTCTGGAGAGTTCAGAGGTGCTCTGTCTGGGGGCAGAGGTCAGTTCATGAGGGGGCAGTCCAGTAGACCCCCATTTCCAACACCACCACCTCCCCGGGGTACTCCAGTACGACCTTATATCAGTGATATACCAGTGAGTTCTTACCGCTCATCAGCTATTCAGGGTCCTCCCAGTGGGTATTCAGGTCCCCAGGGCTAGACTCTTAGTCAGCAGCCCATCGCACCGAAAATTTATTATGAGTGTGAGAATCCCATTCACATGCGGAGGTTTTGCCCCAGGCTTTGGGGTAGACCAGTACAACAGGGTCAGCAGCCTATGCTTACTGGACCAGTTGCTCCACCTGTAGTCTGACCACCAAGAAGTGGAGGACAGGTGGGTAGTGGCTGTCCTAGAGGTGAAGGTCAGCTAGTTGGCGCTCCAGCTCGGTTCTATGCTTTTCCAACTAGACCAGATGCAAAGGCCTCAGATGCTGTGATTACATGTATTATTTCTATTTGCGGCAAAGATGCCTCAATATTATTTGATCCAGGATCCACGTATTCATATGTGTCATCTCTCTTTTCTCTATTCCTGGGTGTTTCTCGTGAGTCCTTTAGTACTCCTGTTTATGTGTCCACTCCTGTAGGCGATTCTGTTATTGTGAACCGGATCTACTGGTCTCTTATTATTACATTCTGTGGTTATGAAACTAGAGCAGATCTCTTATTGCTCGAGATGATTGATTTTGAAATTATTCTGGGTATGGACTGTTTATCTTCATATCATGCTATTCTAGATTGCCATGCCAAAACTGTTACCTTGGCTATTCCATCTTTTCCTAGGCTGGAGTGGAAGGGTTCGTCGGTTAGTTCGTTTAATCGGGCTATTTCTTTTATAAAGGCTCAACACATGGTTGAGAAGGGTTGTTTGGCTTATCTAGCCTATGTTCGGGATACTACTATAGAGAATCCGACTATTGATTCAGTGCCAGTAGTTCGGGAGTTCTCCAATGTATTTCCTTCAGATCTTCTAGGTATGCCACCTGATCGGGATATTGATTTCTGTATTGACTTGGCTCCAGATACTCAGCCTATATCTATTCCACCGTATCGCATGGCTCCAAAAGAATTGAAAGAGTTGAAAGAATAGCTTGAAGAGTTACTAGCCAAAGGGTTCGTCAGACCAAGTGTATCGCCTTGGGGTGCACCGGTATTATTTGTGAAAAAGAAGGATGGCACAATGGGAATGTGTATTGACTATCGTCAATTGAACAAAGTTACTATTAAGAACAAGTACCCGTTGCCGCGTATTGATGACCTATTTGACCATTTGCAGGGTGCTAGGTTGTTCTATAAGATCGACTTGAGGTTGGGATATCATCAGTTGAAGATTCGAGATTCAGATGTTCCGAAAACTGCTTTCCGTACTAGATATGGTCATTATGAGTCTCTGGTAATGTCTTTCGGTTTAACTAATACCCCGACAACGTTTATGGATTTGATGAACAGGGTATTTAGGCCATATATTGATTCGTTTGTCATTGTCTTCATTGATGACATTTTGATCTACTCGCGCAGTAAGGAGGAACATGAGCAGCATATGAGAGTAGTGCTTCAGACATTGCGGGAACAAAAGCTATATGCTAAGTTCTCTAAATATGCGTTTTGGCTAGAGTCTGTAGCATTTTTGGGACATATTGTATCCGGCGAAGGTATTAAAGTTGATCCCAAAAATATTGAGGTAGTTCAAAATTGGCATCGTCCCACTTTGGCGACTGAGATTAGGAGTTTTCTGGGTTTAGAAGGTTATTATCGTCGATTTGTGGAAGGTTTTTCATCTATTACAACACACCAAATTAACCCAGAAGGGTGTTCAGTTCCGATGGTCCGATGATTGTGAGTCAAGCATTCAGAAGCTCAAGACAGCATTGACTACAACACCAGTGTTAGTGTTACCTTCTGGTTTGGGAATGTATACAATGTATTGCGACGCTTCACGCGTTGGCTTAGGTTATGTATTGATGCAGGAAGGGCGAGTTATTGCATATGCTTCACGTCAGTTGAAGCCCCACGAGAAGAATTATCCAGTACATGATTTGGAGTTAGCTGCGATTGTTCACGCTCTAAAGATTTGGAGGCATTATCTTTATGGGGTGTCTTGTGAAGTTTACACTGATCATCGCAGTGTGCAGCATTTGTTCAAGTAGAGGGACCTAAATTTGAGGTAGCGCAGATGGCTGGAATTACTAAAATATTATGATATTACTATCCTATATCATCCAGGTAAAGCAAATGTAGTTGCAGATGCCTTGAGTAGAAAGGCGGAGAGTATGGGTAGTTTGGCTTTCATTTCAGCAGAAGAGAGGCCATTAGATTTGGATATCCAGTCCTTGGCCAACAGAGTTGTGCAACTAGATATTTCAAAGCCCAACCGAGTTCTTGCATGTGTCGTAGCTCAGTCTTCACTATTTGAGCAGATCAAGGCTCGCCAGTATGATGACCCACACTTGATGGTTCTTCGAGAAACGGTACTATGGGGGGGGGGGAGGTGGTGCCAAGGAAGTTACTATTGGTGAGGATTGTGTTCTACGACTCCAGGATCGTCCGTGTGTTCCTAATATGGATGAACTGGGGAAAGTAATCCTGGTGGAGGCACACAGTTCTCCGTATTCTATTTATCCAGGTGTACGCAGATGTATCGTGACATAAGGCAGCATTATTGGTGGCGATGAATGAAAAAGCACATAGTTAAGTATGTAGCTAGGTGTCTAAATTGCCAGCAAGTTAAATATGAGCACCAGAGGCCAGGCGGCCTACTTCAGTAGATGACTATACCAGAATGGAAATGAGAACGAATTACTATGGACTTTGTAGTTGGGTTACCGCAGAACTTGAGGAAGTTTGATGTAGTTTGGGTGATCGTTGATAGGTTGACCAAGTCGGCACATTTTATTCCTGTTGTGACTACGTATACTTCAGAGAGGTTGGCCCAGATTTATATTCAAGAGATAGTTCGGTTGCACGGTGTGCCAATTTCCATCATATCATATAGAGGCCCTTAGTTTACTTCACATTTCTGGAGAGCAGTACAAAGTGAATTAGGGACCCGTGTAGAGCTCAACACATCCTTTCATCCGCAGACTGACGGGCAGTCAGAGCGGACAATTCAGATTTTGGAAGATATGCTCAGGGCATATGTGATTGACTTTGGAGGTCAGTGGGATCGTTTCCTGCCTTTGGCCGAGTTTGCTTATAATAACAGTTACCAATCCAACATCGAGATGGATCCATTTGAGGCTTTATATGGCCGTCGATGCCGTTTACCTATCGGATGGTTTGAGCCCGGTGAGGCTAATTTATATGGTACTGATTTGGTAAGGGATGCCTTGAAAAAGGTAAAGTTGATTCAGAGCGACTTCGTACAACACAGTCCATACAGAAGAGTTACGCGGATCAGAAAGCGCGTGATATATCATTTATGGTAGGTGAAAAAGTTCTCTTGAAGGTTTCGCCGATGAAGGGATTTATGAGATTCGGGAAAAAGGGCAAGTTGAGCCCAAGGTTTATAGGCCCATTTTAGGTATTGAGACGAGGTAGGGAGGTTGCTTATGAGCTTGAATTGCCTCCTAGTCTATCGAGAGTTCATCCATTTTTCCATGTATCTATGCTCCGGAAGTATCATGCTAACGTATCACATGTGTTGGACTTCAGCACAGTTCAGCTAGATAAGAGTTTGGGTTATGAAGAAGAGCTATTTGCCATTGTTGATAAACAAGTTCGCCAGTTGAGGTCCAAGAGGATTTCTACAGTAAAGGTCTAGTGGAGGGGCCAACTAGTCGAGGAAGCGACTTGGGAGGCCGAGGAGGACATGCGGAGCAATTATCCACACTTATTTAACACTCCAGGTATTATTCCAAACCTGTTCGAGGAAGAATGTTTGTTTAAGAGGTGGAGAATGTAATGACCAAACCAGTCATTTTAACTTTTAGAAACCCGTTCCTTAAAATAAAATTCACCGAACATAATTTTATTAATTTATGACTCGCGTGGAAGGTTGGTTCGGGATTTGGAAGTGTGTGAGTTAAAATCGGAACACTTGGTTCCTTAAGTTAGCTTTAAATGGACAAGTTTGACTTCGGTCAACATTTTGAGAAAATGACATCGGAATTGGGATTTGAAGGTTCCAATAGGTTCGTATGGTGATTTTGGACTTAGGAGCATATTCGAAATTTCATTTGGAAGCCCGTAGTTAAATTAGGCTTGAAATGGCTAAAATAGGAATTTAAGTTTGGAAGTTTTACCGGGGAGTTGACTTTTTGATATCGGGGTCGGAATCCAGTTCCAAAAATTTACATAGCTCAGTTATGTCATTTATGACTTGTGTGAAAAATTTGAGGTCAATCGGACTTGAATTGATAGGTTTCGGTACATAATGTAGAAGCTGGAAATCTTAAGTTTCATTAAGCTTGAATTGGGGGATGATTCGTGGTTTTACTATAGTTTGGTGTGATTTGAGGGTTCAACTAAATTCGTTTGATGTTTTGGGTCTTGTTGGTATAATTGGTCGAGGTCCCGAGGGGCTCAGGTGAGTTTCGGATGTTAGGAAGGAATGAAAATACATCATTTTTCTGGTGTTTCTTGGTAGCAGTTGTAGGTCTCGCAAATGCGAGAAATTGTTCGCAAATGCGAACCTCGCATTTGCGAGAAGGGTTTCGCAATTGCGAAGAAGCCCGACCTAGGCAGTGTTCGCATTTGCGACTCTTTGGTTGCATTTTTGACCCCAGTAGCTGAAGGCCAAGCTTCGCATTTGCGAGAGTTGTGTCGCATTTGCGACCCTTGCATTTGTGAACCTGGTGTCGCAAATGCGACATCAGAGGCCTGTGCCCAGCTCATTTAATGCGCGACTTAGGCTATTTATCTCACTTTCCTTTCATCTCTTGGGCGATTCTTGGAGCTTTTGGAAGAGGGTTTTCACCTAGCAATTGAAAGGTAAGTTAATTCCACACCCCTTGAGTTAAATACATAGATTATAGGTAGATTATAACTAGTAAATCTTAGAAATCAAGGGTTTAGGTGAAAACCCTAGATTTTTATAAAAATGAGATTTTAACCACGAAAATAGTAATGGAATTGGGTAGAAATTATATATTTGAGTTCTTGAGATTATGGGTAATGTTTCCATCCGAAAATTTTCGGAATCCGTGCACGTGGGCCTGGGGTGAATGTTAGAAATTTTACAATTTTGGATAGGGTAATTTATTTAATAGATGAATTTTAAATTATTGAACATATATTAATTATTTTATTTAACTTTTGGATAGTTTCGAATTTTTCGGCATCGAATCGAGAATTTTACGCGACGCGATAATCGGAAAGTGGACTTTGAGACGAGGTAAGTCTCTTGTCTAATCTTGTGAGGGAAAAATTACCCCATAGGAATTAAATTGAATAATTATTGCTAACTGCGGGGGCTACGTACGCACGAGGTGATGAGAGTCCGTGCGTAGCTACTATTAATGCTAAAGTCCGGGTAGTTTAGGACTCAAAGCACGAATTACTTGTGTAAATTATATTTTTTATTTAATTAATATTAATTGTTGATATATATGAATATATTGTGAATTGTCAAATAAAGATATTAAAGGATGAAAATCTCATATGCTTTATTTTCTGTTTAAATTAATTAGTTGTTAAAAGAAATTATTCTTCCTCCCAAATTTATCTTATAATAAATATACCCTCCTTCCGGAGGTACATAAGAAAATGTCCTCCTTTCTTGTGGAGCGTGCCAAATGCCTCGACAGGATAGATGCATCTATGGATCGTGCCGCACGTCCCTCGACAATGTACACGATACTCTGGATCGGGCCGTATGTCCTCAGTAGAAATCGTGCTTAATAATAATTATTACACGATACTTTAATAGTTATTTCAGCTTGCGAAGCTAATTGATAAATTGGAGAATCCTTGAAATTTAATGAATTATTATTCCTGCTTGATAAGGAATTAATTGTTATTCCTGTAAATGAGATTAATTGATTAATTGGAAATTATTTGAATTTAAGAAATTTAATTAATATATTGAGAATTGTTGCATTCGAAGGAATTTGATTATATTCGCTGCTTAAATAAATTATTGTAAATTTTGTAAATCATGCTGATTTAAATATCCTAATTGTATTTCAGTTATTATTATTGACCCATATTGAGTGTCAAAGTTGGCCATCTCGTCTCTACCACTTCGAGATTAAGCTTGATACTTACTAGGTACACGTTGTTTATGTACTCATACTACACTTGCTGGACTTTTTGTGCAGGACCTGAGGCAAGTACTAGTGGGGGACCTATTGTCTTACACCCACGTTATCCAGGAGCATAGTGGTGAGCTGCACTTTCTGAGCCGTTCTGCAGCTACTAGTGTCTCTCCTTGTATTTTTCATTCTTTCTATTTTTATTTCAGACAGTATTTGAGGCTTTGTATAATCTACTAGATGCTCGTACACTTGTGACACCAGGTTTTGGCACACACATTGGTAGAATTTGGTGTTTTATTATTTTCTTAGTTTTAAATTTTGTCAATATATGCCTAATTTATTATGTTGGCTTGCCTAGATGTTGTGTTGGGTGCCATCACGACCACTAGGTGAAATTGGGTCGTGACAACGAGGGTGGTCAAGTTTGGTTTTCAGATGATTCATGATTTAATTGAAAGAACAATTTTTGTTTTGGAAGCTTAAGTTGAGATAATTGACCGAATGGTGAATTATGTGTAAACGACCCCGAAATAGAGTTTTGATGATTCCAATAGCTCCGTATGATGATTTTGTACTTAGGAACGTATCCGGAAAATTTTTTGGAAGTCCGCAGTGAAATTTTGCTTGAAATGGCGAAAGTTAAATTTTTGGGAAGTTTGACTTGGGAGTTGACTTTTTTTATATCGGAGTCGGAATCCAATTCTGAAAATTCTCATAGATCCGTTATATCATTTATGACTTGTGTGAAAAATTTGAGGTCAATCGGAATTGATTTGATAGGTTTCGGCATCGAATGTAGAAGTTGAAAATTCTTAAGTTCCTTAAGGTTGAATTGGGATATGATACGTGGTTTAGCGTTGTTTATATAATTTGAGGTTTGAACTAAGTTCGTATGATGTTTTAGGACATGTTGGTGTATTGGGTTGATGTCCCGAGGGCCTCCGGTGAGTTTCAGAGTGGTTTCGGATCATTTTTAATTGTTGGTGTTTTTTTTACAGAAATGTGCGAAATTTCTGATGCGTAGAGCTGACTTTGGAAGCTTATATCGTGAAATCTATAAGGAATATGAAAATTATCAAAACATCAAAGTTGTAGCCCTTTGATTCTAGTTTCCATAATGATAAACCATTTATTATTCGGACATTTGTACAAAGAGTTTTGAACGATTGACTTAAGCTAGTACTGCAGATTTTGGCTACAGGAGTGTGCATCGTCAGAAATATCTGCTGCACAGGGCTGACTTTGGGAGCTTATACCTCGCATTCTATAAGGAGTTGGTAGATGAGCAAAACTTGAAAGTTGTAGCCCTTTGTATCTAGTTTGCATAAATATAAATCATTTGGCAGCTGGAGTTGAGTACAAGAAAGTATGGTTAATATACTATAGGATATCTGTCACGACCCACTCTCCATAAAGGTCGTGATGGCGCCGAATACCACTGTCAGGCAAGCCAACAATAATTACTTAATTGGGTTCTCATTTTATTATTTTTGAAATCATATTTCCTTCAATTTAAATAGTAAAGAATGGGGATTTACAGAGTAAATAATAATCCTTTTTACAAATTCAATACAGAACAACCCATAATCATCCCAAAATCCGGTGTCACAAGTGCATGAGCATTATCTAGGAATGTAAAATAAAATACAACATCTGTCCAGAATACAATTTGGATAGGAAAAATGTAAATACTCTGAAGGAGACTCTGCTGGCTGCGGGTCGACAAAAGGAATGCAACTCACCTAGTTCCCCGCATGTATACATGCCTCTGCTCTAACATGGCCTCTAGACATATATGTGCCTGCACAAAAATGTGCAGCAAGTGTAGTATGAGTACGTAAGAAATGTGTACCCAGTAAGTATCTAGCCTAACCCCCAGAGAATTAGTGACGAGGGGTCGACATCGACACTCACTAGTGGTCCAACAACATAAGGTACAGTAAAGAGGTAGCAAATATGAGGCAGAGTAAGTAAGTGAAATAGACAAATATAGATCACGTGGTACAAATCCCCTCTCTTTACGAGGAACTCAAGCTCTTCATTAGAAATTCCCTCCTTAACCGGAGCATATATATAGATATAGTGAAACTCATCAAATATATATATATATATATATATATATATATATATATATATATATATATATAAGTGGACGGCGATAATTCAAATCCGGAATTTACAGATATACTGTCTTCTTGCCAAGTTTTACGCACGATTTCATGGAAATGTGATATAGGAAATGCCGAGGCGTACGACCCGATCCAACAATTAACGTGCCGAGGCGAAGGACCCGCTCTCATGAGAGTGTGGTATATAAATCCTGCCGAGGCGAACAACCCGATCCCATAAGAAGTGAAATACAAATTCCTGCCGAGGCGAACGACCTGATCCCATAAGAGTGAAATACAATTACCTGCCAAGGCGAATGGCCCGATCCCATAATAGTAAGAATCTTTGACGGGTCCTTGACCCCATTCACAAATAAATGTGTGAGTTGTAATTTCTTTAACAAAAACCTTTCAATGAAGTATATATATATCGCGAAAACATACAGTAAGAGGAGTAGAATTATTCGGCGACTAATCATGAACTCGTGAAGTCTCTACAATAACAAGTCTAGTCTCAAGTAGTAATGTAAAACAGAGGAATTTAATAGGCGAGAGACTGCTCAAATAATACAGCTATAGCATGCTTTGAACCTAAGCCTACCCGGACAATAACATGAATGTAGCTACGTACGGGCTCTTATCACCTCGCACATACATAACCCCCACAACAAGTATCACACATCCATATACAACACCTAGGGGTAATTTCCCCCTCACAGAGTTAGACAAGAGACTTACCTCGCTCCGAAATTCCATAACCGGCTCTAAAGCCTCTCTAACACCTCAAACTGATGCCCGTCGCTCCAAACTAGTCAATTAAGATGTAACCCAATCAAAATGTACTCTAATACTCATAATTAATCAATTTATAACAATTTTCAACTCCGCTCAAAAAATCAATAAAGCAACCCTCGGGCCCACGTGCCCGGATTCCGAAAATATTTGACGATAACTATTACCCATAACCTCACGAACTCAAATATATAATTTATTTTCAATTCCATGCCTAAATGCGTGATCAAATTCCAAGAATACCAAATTTGTACAAATTTTAATGCTTGAACCCATGTAAAAACCATGTATTTAACTCACAATGTGAATAAATCACTTACCCCATTATAGTTGATTAAGATAGCACTCCAAAAGTGCTCCAAAATCGGTTCCCATGGACAAAATGGAGTGAAAATGAGCCAAAACCCCGTTTTATAAAAACTCACTGTCCAGCGATCCTCGCACCTGCGGTGCAATAGCTGCTTCTGAGGCTCCGCATAACCTCACGAACTATTACCCATAACCTCACGAACTCAAATATATAATTTATTTCCAATTCCATGCCTAAATTTGTGATCAAATTCCAAGAATACCATTTTTTAGGTTTTTCTTCAAAATCCCAAATTTTTACAAATTTTCATGCTTGAATCCATATAAAAACCATGTATTTAACTCACAATGTGAAGAAATCACTTACCCCATTATAGTTGATGAAGATGGCACTCCAAAAGTGCTCTAAAGTCGGCTCCCATGGACGAAATGAAGTGAAAATGAGCCAAAATCCCGTTTTATAAAACCTCACTGCCCAGCGATCCTCGCACCTGCGATGCAATAGCCGCTTCTGCGGAAAATCCATCGTAGGTTTGGTTCAAGCTCAGTCCCATATTTCCCGCATCTGCGGCCTGGCAACGCTTCTGTGACTCTTCGTGCGCAGGTGCGGTCCCGCTTCTACGAAACTTGACCACATCTACGGTCCCAGCCTTCCCCAGCCAGAACCGCTTCTGCAACCCTATTGGCCGCTTTTGCGGCTCTGCACCTGCGGCCAAATCGCAGGTGCGGTTACACCAAATACCAGCTGCCTTAGCATTTTCCTTAGTCCAAAAACCGATCTGTTAAGCATCCGAAACTCACCCGAGGCCCCCGGGACCCCGTCTAATCACACCAACTAGTCCAATAACATAACATGAACATGCTCGAGGCCTCAAATCACATCAAACAACATCAAAACCATAATCGCACCCCAATTCAAGCTTAATGAACTTTGAAACTTCAAACTTCTACAATCGATGCCGAAACCTATCAAATCATGTTCGATTGACCTCAAAATTTGCACACAAGTCACATTCAACATCACGGACCTACTCCAACTTCCGAAATCAGAATCCGACCCCGATATCAAAAAGTCCATTCTCGGCCAAACTTCTCAAAAACCTTCAAATTTCCAACTTTTGCCAAATGACCCCGAAATGACCTACGGACCTCCAAATCCACATCCGGACGCACTCCCAATACCAGAATCACCATACGGATCTATTCTCAGACTCAGAATCCCAAACGAACATCGATAGCATTGAAATGCACTCTAATCCAAATTTATGAAATCCTTCCAAAATGCCAACTTCCACAATAGGAGCCGAAATGTTCCCGGTTCATCCAAAACCCGATCCGGACACACGCCCAAGTACAAAATCATCATACGAACCTGTTGGAACCTTCAAATCTTGATTCCGAGGCCGTTTACTCAAAAATCACCCTTTAGTCATTTCCTCCAACTTAAAGCTTCCGAAGTTAGAATTTTCTTTCCAAATCAACTCCGAACTTCCCGAAATTAAATTTCGACCACGCGTACAAGTCATTTTACCTGAAGTGAGGCTGCTCAGTGTCCCAAACTGGTGAATGACATGCTAGAGCTCAAAACGACCAGTCGGGTCATTACATTCTCTCCCACTTAAACATACCTTCGTCCGCGAACGTACTAAGAATTACTCTGGAGTTGTCTAAAATTGATGTTTAACACCTTGTGCACCTACCCGTGCCACCATAACGCAGTTGAGCACATTTGTTCAAGCAAACCTGAAAATCCTCCCTTTTATCTAGTCAAATAAGCCTTAGAGCCAAATTCCAACATCTGAAATCCTTTACCAAGTCTGTTTCCAACATACGAACGACATATTAATCACTACACGATGCACCAATACATGTTCGCATACCTTTGCAGAATCCACACCATGCACCGCATAATTCACATGACCATAATAACATCCCGTGATAACAACAGCCGAAAACCCACCAATCAGATGCTCATAACACACGTCATGACTCATATAAGTCCTGTTCCAACTCTTGCAATACTGCCACGACAGAGAAGATGTGTAGAACTTATAACCACCTGCCAAATCACAATTTATGGAGTCTCTCCTCTCGACAAGAACCATTACCTCATTATGGACTGAATAATAATATTTACTCTTTAATATGCTTCATATAAATCTGATCGCACTGATCACAGGTTCAATAATTGTGTCTCACCCAGTACAAGCTGCTCAGGCAATAAGCCACCTCAGACACTACCAAAAGTCTCATAGGATGCCACAATGTGCCAACAATCCACAAACTCGAATGTGGTACATAAGGAAAACGAACCCTGGAAAGAACTACTCGACCCACAGAACTAATTAAACAACCGAAAGGATGTTATGAACCTTCCTCAGGAAATGAGAAGCAGAACACATAATAATAGATATGGGAAACTTTACTCAATAACACACTGTTGCGGCGTGCAACCCGATCCACATATGATACCGTTGCGGCATGCAACCCGATCCAACCATGATACCCGTGGAGACGTGCCACCCGATCCAAACAACATATCTGTGGTGGCGTGCCACCCGATCCAACCATATACTCGTGGAGGCATGCCACCCGATCCACACATAATAATCTAAAGAAAACACACATCGAGCCGTAACGCTTATACTCATGAAATGCCCGAATATCAACCATAAGCACGCCAAGTGCATAATACAAATCTTGGGGAGACGGGTAGCATCACGTGCTATAAAACTCTAGCACAACTAAGGTGCGATATATGATCTGCATCTCGAGAGTTATCCTGCTCGCATAATACCACAAACCATACAGTAGCTCAATACGAGTGCGAATAATCAAACCACCTCATAACCCACCTGGTATAATATAGATTACACGGAATAGTTGACGATAGAAATAACATCCAAGGCCCGAAGACCCTTCCGAAAACAACGCTATGCTGAGATGAGCACATCCGTCCTGATATAGAGCCCACATTCACATTTAGATCCATCCACAGACCTCAAACCAATTCTGATCATACTATGCTTGGCTAAAAAGCCTCTCAAGGAACGCAATGACCTATTCACGACACATAAGAACACCTGTCAAATCCGGAACAAACTTCCACATTCCATAACCAAATGAACCGAGCGCCCTTCAGGCATAAATTCTCACATTAGCAATAGTACCAAAATCTCCATACTTGGTTTTAAATCTTTAACCAATCAAGTTACTACATGTCACACTTATACAATCTTCCCGTGGGATACACTCCCAAGACCCTCTGCACCAGGTAACAAGTATGCACATCCATACCACCTGTCACGCAAATGTTGTAAAGCAAATCAAGAAGCTGCAAATCAGTACACAAAGCCTCTTACACAGGACACTAATATCAGGTGACACTAAGGATAATACCAGCTTACTCTAAACATCTGAATTCTTCCCTGTTTATCCGAGCTCGTGACATTCTTGTCGACATCAACTGCAACCTTGATCCTCAACTTCCAATTCTCATGCCGCTCACTGCACCTAACATACCAATACGCATGAGTACAAGAATTTCATCATAACTCCCGAACCACCAATAGGGTACACACTTCATTATACAAAAACTTTTCACTTAACTCATTTCAGGAGAACCATTGACATACGTGACTGAATTCCCATAACCACAGAAAAATACAAACCTCGAGTGGTGGTCTAAACCACCATAATTCTTCCGGGATCCATCTACACATAACAGGCCATAATACTCGAATACCTCCAAATAAAATCAATTACGGCGGCGGTTAAACCTCGCATGTACCGCCACAAACCACATGTATAACTCAACACGCTCAAGGAACTGATCATTGCCACCATCATGCCAATTCAACCATAGCTAATCGAATCCGACTTCTTCTAATTTACTCTGGACTTGACTTAGGAATAATAATAGCCCCATTCAAAACATCATGAACCCCAAATCCGCACTCATCCTGAGTGACCTTATTTCACGAGACCATGTTATCTCCAAAACCCACGAACCATCTCATACCCTCCTTATGCGCATATTCGCATCTTCAACTGGTACACCTATTCTGAAAACCCCTCTATGAATCCGAAGTTATTTCTTCCCATTCCTCAAATGCCACACCGCAGACCGATGATAACATAGAACATTCCAAGTTCCCTTTTCCATAATCCGCTGCCAAAACTCGGTAATTAACCATCCCACAGACTCGAAATCCTTAGGAACCGTACCTTAAATTTTGAACCTACTAGGACCATTGTTGAGAGTTACCAACTCTGACTTGTCCTCGAATATAATCAAAATCCAAGGCTCTGCTAGCACATGAACACCCTCTTGAAGAAGCAACCGGTTGAATTCCTTTCCTTATACATCACATCCACACGAAGCATAGACTCTAAGTCTACCCAAGACCTGAACATGAACCGATAAGGCCAAAGATAGCACACATTCCTCAAATCCTTTGCTCAATTTACCATTGATTTCTTCTTTACTTAGTCGTAATAACCCATCAATACACCGATAACCAGAAATCGCACAAGTTGACAACTACACAATCCAATCATAGGCAGTGGGGCTCTCCCACTTAGCTTGAAACTACAATTACATAACCCTGGGGGCCACCAAGGTTCCTCCTTCCCCATTGACATCAGCTAAAAGTCTAACAACGCATTCCAAACTCGAAGTCATGTTGCATCCAAATAAAATCCATGGTCCTGGTGTCCATCACGATTCCCAAATTTCTTTAAGCTTCCTCAAGGCGTGTGGTTATCCTACCACGGAACCCATATGCTACTCTGCCACTCTCCCACTTTGGTCAAACTCTCCTCCTTTAAGCAATACTCGACTTCTGTTTTCTTACACTTTGCCTTCTAGAGATTTAACCACCGCAAGACACCTCCCACATGTCCTTCCTCATCCTTCGCTGCCCAGTTGTTGCCTTAAATAAAAATCTATCTCAGTAACGCTTGAGCCAATAAATTGCCACCAACCCCAAGCCTCCTAGAGGATCATCCTTCTTGAGCCATCAACATTAGAAATACCCCTTCGATTTCAAAACCACTACACTCTGTTATCTCTGACAACCGCATCTCAGGCGCCATTTCACAACACCCTGCCCCAAAGGTAATTTGAAGAAGACCATAACACTGGCGAGCTTAACACATTCAATCAAGGATGAAAACACCACATCACAAATGAAAATTCCACCACGATCAAAATACCAAGTCTCGTTACTCCATCAACCCAAACACTCATAGTCCGATTGCCTTTCCTTCGCTGGAAATAAAACACTGAGCCTCTGAATCATGCATTGAGTAAAACCTCCTTTCAAGTCATTCACTGCCTTGACGCATAGACAGGCATCCTACTAATACACAATCACAATGTGATAACAACACACAAATCATCATAATAATCAATGCCAAATCTCAAAACCATAGGAAATACTGATGCTGAGCTGAAACGACAGGATGACCTTCCGCAAGGCGACGAATCTAGCCCAATCAAATACGCAGGGAGAAATATCCTGCACCACATCTATAGTACCATTACAATTCCTCAATTCCCAATCTATAACAAGCACGTCACGTCGCATAAGATTGAATAGGAAAGAAATAAAGGCACAAGCCTCAGAGAATTAATTTGCACGATGAGGAATCAAGAAGGGAAGTGCTCCTAACAGCCTTGTAGCCTCTCAAAGATAAGTACAGACGTCTCCATACCGATCCGCAAGACTCTACTAGACTCGCTCATGACTCGTGAGACCTAAGTGAACCTATCACTCTGATACCATATTGTCACGACCCACTCTCCATAAAGGTCGTGATGGCACCGGACACCACTGTCAGGCAAGCCAACAATAATTACTTAATTGGGTTCTCATTTTATTATTTTTGAAATCATATTTTCCTTCAATTTAAATAGTAAAGAATGGGGATTTACAGAGTAAATAATAATACTTTTAACAAATTCAATAAAGAACAACCCATAATCATCCCAAAACCATGTGTCACAAGTGCATGAGCATTAACTAGGAATGTAAAATAAAATACAACATCTGTCCGGTATACAAATTTGGACAGGAAAAATGTAAATACTCTGAAAGAGACTCTGCTGGTTGCGGTTCGACAAATGGAATGCAGCTCACCTAGGTCCCCGCATGTATACACGTCTCTGCTCTCACATGACCTCTAGACATATATGTGCCTGCACAAAAATGTGCAGCAAGTGTAGTATGAGTACATAAGAAACGTGTACCCGGTAACTATCTAGCCTAACCCAGAGAAGTAGTGACGAGGGGTCAACATCGACACTCAATAGTGGTCCAACAACATAAGGTACAGTAAAGAGGTAGCAAAATGAGGCAGAGTAAGTAAGGGAAATAGACAAATATAGATCACGTAGTACAAATCCCCTCTCTTTACGATGAACTCAATCTCTTCATTAGAAATTCCCTCCTTAACCGGAGCATATATATATAGGTATAGTGAAACTCATCAAGTGGTTGCCATAATTCAAATCCGGAATTTACAGATACACTAGCTTCTTTACGCATGATTTCATGGGAATGTGATATAGGAAATTCCGAGGCGAACGTCCCGATCCAACATAATAATAAAAGTGTTCACTGCCGAGGGTCGAACGGCCCGAACCATATGATAAATCAATTAACCTGTCGAGGCGTACGACCCACTCTTATGTGAGTGTGGTACATAAATCCTACCGAGGCGAACAACCAGATCACATAAGAAGTGAAATACAAATTCCTGCCGAGGAGAACGACCCAATCCCATAAGAGTGAAATACAATTTCCTTCCGAGGCGAACGACCCGATCCCATAAGAGTAAGAAGCTTTAGCTAATCCTTGACCCCACTTACGAATAAACGTGTGAGTTATAATTTCTTTAACAAAAATTTTCAAAAAAGTGTGTGTGTGTATATATATATATATATATATATATATATATATATATATATATATAGTTGTAATTTCTTTAACAAAAAACTTTCAATGAAGTATATATATCACAGAAACATGCAGTAAGAGGAGTAGAATTATTCGGTGACTAATCATGAACTCGTGAAGTCTCTACAATAACAAGTCTAGTCTCAAGTAGTAATGTAAAACAGAGGAATTTAATAGGCGAGAGACTGCTCAAATAATACAGCTATAGCATGATGTGAACCTAAGCCTACCCGGACAATAACATGAATGTATATATGTACGGGCTCTCGTCACCTTGCGCGTACGTAGCCCCCACAACAAGTATCACACATCCAAATACAACACCTAGGGGTAATTTCCCCCTCACAGAGTTAGACATGAGACTTTCCTCACTCCGAAATTCCATAACCGACTCTAAAGCCTCTCTAACACCTCAAACCGATGCCCGTCGCTCCAAACTAGTCAATTAAGATGCAACCCAATCAAAATGTACTCTAATACTCATAATTAATCAATTTATAACAATTTCCAACTCCGCTCGAAAAATCAATAAAGCAACCCTCGGGCGTACGTGCCCGGATTCCGAAAATATTTGACGATAACTATTACCCATAACCTCACGAACTCAAATATATAATTTATTTTCAATTCCATGCCCAAATGCGTGATCAAATTCCAAGAATACCAAAATTGTACAAATTTTAATGCTTGAACCCATGTAAAAATCATGTATTTAACTCACAATGTGAATAAATCACTTACCCCATTATAGTTGATTAAGATAGCACTCCAAAAGTGCTCCAAAATCGGTTCCCTTGGACGAAATGGAGTGAAAATGAGCCAAAACCCCATTTTATAAAAACTCACTGTCCAGCGATCCTCGCACCTGCGGTGCAATAGCTGCTTCTGAGGCTCCGCACCTGTGGAAAATCCATCGCAAGTATGGTTCAAGCTCAGCCCAACGTTTCCCGCATCTGCGGCCTGGCTGCGCTTCTGCGCCTCCGCTTCTGCAGCTCTTCGTGCGCAAGTGCGGTCCTGCTTCTGCGGAACTTGACCACATCTGCGCTCCCAGCCTTCCACAGCCAAAACTGCTTCTGTGACCCTCTTGGCCAGTTCTGCGGCTCCACACCTATGGCCAAAACCTCACAGGTGCGGTTACACCAGATACCAGCTGCCTTAGCATTTTTGTTTTGTCCAAAAATCAATCCGTTAAGCATCCAAAACTCACCCGAAGCCCCTAGGACTCCGTCCAATCACACCAACCAGTCTAATAACATAACACGGACCTACTTGAGGCCTCAAATCGCATCAAACAATATCGAAATCATGAATCACACCTTAATTCAAGCTTAATGAACTTTGAAACTTCAAACTTCTACAATCGATGCCGAAACCTATCAAATCACGTCCGATTGACCTCAAATTTTGCACATAAGTCACATTCGACATTACGGACCTACTCCAACTTCCAAATCAGAATCCGACCCCGATATCAAAAAGTCCATTCCTGGCCAAACTTCTCAAAAACCTTCAAATTTCCAACTTTTGCCGAATGACCCCGAAATGACCTACGGACCTCCAAATCCACATCCACGCTCTCCTATTACTAGAATCATCATACTGAGCTATTCTCAGACTCAGAATCCTAAGCGAACATCGATAATACTGAAATGCACTCCAACCCAAATTTATGAAAACCTTCCAAAATGCCAATTTCCACAATAGGAGCCGAAATGTTCTCGGGTCATCCAAAACCCGATCCGGACAGACGCCCAAGTCCAAAATTATCATACGACCCTGTTAGAACCTTCAAATCCCGATTCTGAGGCTATTTACTCAAAAATTATCCTTTAGTCAATTCCTCCAACTTAAAGCTACCGAAATTAAAATTTTCTTTCCAAATCAACTTCGAACTTCACGAAATTAAATTCAGACCATGCGTACAAGTCATAATACCTGAAGTGAGGATGCTCAGGGTCTCAAACCGCTGAATGACGTGCTAGAGCTCAAAATGACCGGTCGGGTAGTTGCACTGTCGGGGAAAAGTTTTGGAAGAGTTTGATGTTTTCAACATAAGCATGTAATGATCCAAAGGTCCATTTTTAGTTCTAGATATCAAAATTCTATTTCAAGACTTCCGCGATTTTGATAATGAATTGTAGGAGTGATCTAGAAAGTTTTGTCTAATTTCATCAAGTCGTTATTGGGTTTTTAGTGCGAAATATGAGTTAATTGTTTAACGAGTAAAATTGGTATCGTATTGTGAAAATCAGCTCCGAATTGAGTTTCGATTGAATGACTAGGTTTATATTATTATTTGTGACTCATAGGAACAATAATAGTCAAATTCTGAGTTCGTATGATGGAGTTAGAGCCTTTTTAGTGAAACCAATAACTGCTGGTGCAAGCAAGTTCTGGTGTGGACTTTTAGTAACGGAAAATAGACTTTTAGTGATGGATGGGCAGAAACCTAAGGACCATAAAATGGTCATTTCCTTCATTTTGTTTTATATTTTTGGAGCACGGTTCTTGGGCGATTTTGAGGATTTCTTCACGACTTCGACTTGGGTAAGTGTCCTATATCCAAAAGTGATTATATTTCATAAATCCATGGTTATATTGATCATTTATTTCAGATTTAAATGAAAGAAATCAAGATTTTTGCAAAACTTTTCAAGAACGAAAAGTTTAGATTTGGAGGTCGAGTTGTTATCGGAATTTGATAAAATTAGTATGGGTGGACTTGTAATTGAATGGGTTGTCGGATTTTGTGAGTTTTATCAGATTTCGAGATGTAACAACCTGACCAGTCATTTTAAACATTGTAGCCCCGTTTCCCCATTTACTACTTATTTTGTACTTTATAATTGTTATGTGACTTGCCAGGGTAATTGGATCGGGTCCGGTGAGGTTTTTTTAGAATGAATTGGAACACTTAGTTCTAAAGTTTAAAACTTAAGTTGCAAAGGTTGGTTAGATGTCGACCTATGTGTAAACGACCCCAGGATAGAATTTTGATAATTCCAACAGCTCCGTATGGTGCTTTAGGACTTAGGTGCGTGTCCGAAATTTTATTTGGACGTCCGTAGATAGATTAAGCTTGAAATGACTAGAATAGGAATTTAAGTTTGGAAGTTTGACCGGGGAGTTGACTTTTTGATATCAAAGTCGGAATCCAGTTTTGAAAATTTTCATAGCTCCGTTATATTATTTATGACTTGTGTGCAAAATTTGAGGTCAATCGAACTAGATTTAATAGGTTTCGTCATCGAATGTAGAAATTGAAAATATTTAAGTTCCTTAAGCTTGCATTGGGCTATGATTCGTGGTTTTAGCATTGTTTTATGTGAATTGAGGTTTCAACTAAGTTCGTATGATGTTTTAGGACTTGTTGGTGTATTTGGTTGAGGTCCCGAGGGCCTCGGGTGAGTTTCGGTTGGTTAACGGATCAATTTTTGGACTTGGTATTTTGCTGAAATTTTATGGTGCTGAGGTCTGGTTTTCTTCTACGTGATCGTGTGAGAAGGTCTGCGATCGCGTAGGCTTAAGTGGGCAGTGGGGATTTTACTCTGTACGATCGCGTGTAGGGAACCGCGATCGCGTAGCTTGAGAACACTGTGCATCGCGAACGCGTGGGCTAGGCCGCGGTAGCGAAGAGGAATGAGGCAGACATCTAGTCCACGCGTTTTGCTCTATACGATTGCGTGTGACTGTCCGCGATTGCGTAGGGATGAGGATCCCGTGCTTCGCGATCATGTGAAGGACACCGCGATCGCATAGGGTCTTTTCTGGGCAGCTTACAATTTCACTTCGCTATCGCGGGACCTTGTATGCGATCGCATAGAAGAAATCACCGGGCAGAATGTTCAAGTTCTGAAATGGGACTTCGTCCCATTTTCGTGCTAATTATTTTACCTCTTTAGTTGAAACTTGGTTTCTTTTATTCTGTGCATTATTTGAAGGTTGAATTTCTTAAATATAAATATTATTAATATGATGCATTTAATATTCTATATTTGGTACGGAGGCAACGTATTAAAAATTTTGAAATATTATTTTTGTTGAGTTATTTATTCCAGAATATTTTGTGAGATTTTTGTACTCATTGTGATTGAGCCATGAGCTCCATGTTGTGGAAAATATCGTCGATGTTGTTTATTTTGGCAACTTAAAATATTTGAGCACTTGAGGTGTAGATTGGGATATATTGTGTTATTGATATGCATGCGGTGGTATAAGGTCTGGGTGTTGAAATGCACACAGTGAGATAAGGGTAGCTTGATACGCGTGAGTAGTAGGGAAACTACTAGAAGTCATGCGGTGTGATAAGGGTGGCTAAAACGCAGGATGCTATTTCGGGAAAAATGTTTTCTTTAAAAATTTAATGTGAAGGCTCCCGCGGTGATATAAGAAAATGAGATATTGTGAATTTATTTATGATATGGGACTAGGAGGCGGTACCTCGAGAGTGCCCTTGTTGATATTTCTTTATGGCTGCATTTGCCTTTGATTATTGTCGTGATTTTCCTAATGTTGTAAATTTCTATTTTTTTCACGAGGTATTATTTTCCCTTATTATGTGTAATTTAATGGTGACATAATACTTACTTGATTCATTTTCATTGTCATTTATTATTATTATATGGTTAGACATGTCACCATGTCTTTTATTATTCCAGTAGGGCCTGACCTGATCTCATCACTACTCTACCGAGGTTAGGCTTGGCACTTACTAGGTATCGCTGTGGTGTACTCATACTACGCTTCTGCACATCTTTTTGTTCAGATCCAGGTACATCCTACCAGTCCAGACATCAGTGAGCTACCTGTGTACGGAGACTTCGAGGTATATCTGCCAGCGTTCGTAGACTTCGGAGTCCCCTTTTACTCTTATTATATTGCTTCCTTATTTTCTTTAGACTCTGACATATATAGAAACATTGAGGATAAGTTCTTAAAAGCTTGTGACCTATTTTTACCGGGTTTTGGGAGTTGAAATTATCTGAATTGTAGACTTATTTATTTCATATTTCTATTGTTATTCCGCATTGATAGGCTTGCCTAGTCTTAAAGACTAGGTGCCATCACGATATCCTATGGAGGAAATTTGGGGACGGGACAAGTTGGTATCAGAGCTCTAGGTTCATAGGTGTTACGAGTCACAAACAGGTTTAGTAGAGTCTTGCGGATCGGTACTGAGACATCTGTACTTATCTTCGGGAGGCTATGGAACTATTAGGAAAATATTCACTTCTTTGATTCCTTATTGTGCGCATTGTTGTCTTCAAAATTTTAAACCATCGTCTTTCTATTCTCTCACAGATAGTGAGGACACGCATAACTAAACCGATAATCAGACTCCTGTGCCCCCTGTTGGAGCCACAAGAGGCCCGGGCCCGGGACCGGGCAGAGGCAGAGGCCGAGGAAGACCATATGGTGCAGCCAGAGCACCTGCGCGAATTGCTGCAGCAGAGCCACCAGTAGCTCCAGTCGGAGAGCAGGCATCTGAGACGCCTGTTACTACCCCTGCACTTCAGGAGTCTCTTGCCAAATATTTGAGTATGTTTGGCATTCTAGCTCAGGCAGGGTTAATTCCACTTGCTCCTGCCACATCTCAGGCCGGGGGAGGAGAACAGACTCCCGCCGCCCGTACCCCAGAGCCACGGGCCCAAGTTGACCATGCCCCAGAGGTTATACCAGTGCAGCCAGCTGTCCCAGTTTGGCCCGAGGTTAGGACAACAGTTTCAGAGGGGGAGAAACTCAGGCTCGAGAGGTACACGAAGTACCACCCTCCCACATTCAGTGGTTTAGCTTTAGAGGATGCTCAAGGTTTTCTTAAGGAGTGTCACTGTATCCTCCGTACTATGGGTATAGTGGATTCCAGTGGGGTTTCTTTCACGGAATTCCAGCTTAGAGGAGCAGCCTTCAAGTGGTGGCGGGCATATGAGTTGGATAGTGTGACTGAGGCAGCTTCACTCACTTGGACTCAATTTTCAGATATGTTCTTGAGGGAGTATGTTCCTCAGAGTCTTAGAGATCGATGGCATGCGGAGTTTGAGCAGTTGCGCCAAGGTTCTATGACCGTGTCAGAGTATGCGGTGTGATTCAGTGATTTGGCTAGGCATGCACCATCCTTAGTTGCTACTGTTCGAGAGTGGGTTCGCCGATTTATTAAGGGTCTCCACCCTAGTATCAGATTCAGTATGGCCCTAAAGCTAGAGATGGACATCACCTACCAAAAGGTGGTGTCAATTGCTAGAATATTGGAAGGTATGCAGATCCGGGAGAGGGAAGAGAGAGAAGCTAAGAGACCCCGAGATTCTCGCATATATAATAATTTTCGTGCCCCAGCTACAACCCGTCATGGTAGAGGCTATGTAAGCCATCCTATTCATTCAACACTTCCAACTTCTAGTCGTATTCCGGCTATTCCCAGACCTTAGGTTTCATATTATGCACTGCCAGTGTCTACTGTACCTCCTGTACATGGTGCCTTCAGCGGGCAGTCTAGTCTATCAGGCCCGAGCCAGTCCTAGTAGCCACATCCTCCGAGGGATTGATTTGAGTGTGGTGACACTCGTTATATCATGAGGGATTGCCCCAGACTTAGAAGGGGTGCACCTCCACAGATTTCTCAGGCCCTGCCCATTCCACAGGGCCCCCAGGCTTCTCAGGCCATGATCACTGCACCAGTTTCTACTCCACCTACATAGCCAGCTAGAGGTGGAAGTCGGACAGGTAGAGGTCGCCCTACAGGGGGTGGCTAGGCCAGATATTATGCCCTTCCTGCTAGGACAGAGGCCGTTGCATCCGATTCTATTATCACATGTATTATTTCGGTCTGTCATAGAGATGCATCAGTTCTGTTTGATCCAAGTTTAATTGTGGACTGCGTGTATTAGTCGTGTTTAATTATTATCAGTGGTGTTGAGACCAGAGCTGATTTATTATTGCTCAGTATGGTGGATTTCGATATTATTTTGGGCATGGACTGGTTGTCGCCATATCATGCTATTCTTAATTATTACACCAAGACAGTGACGTTGGCTATGCCTGGTCTTCTGCGACTAGAGTGGAGAGGTACCTCGGATTATGTTCCTAGCAGGGTTGTTTCATTTCTTAAGGCTCAATGAATGGTTGAGAACGGGTGTGATACAAATCTGGCCAATGTGAAAGATGTTAGTGTTGATACTCCTACCGTGGAGTCAGTTCCTGTAGCAAGGGATTTTCCTGATGCATTTCCCATGGATCTTCCGGGTATGACACCCGACAGGGATATTGACTTTGGCATTGATCTGTTACCGGGCACTCAGCCCATTTCTATTCCACCATATCGTATGGCCCCAGCAGAATTGAAGGAATTAAAAGAGCAGTTACAAGAGTTACTTGATAAGGGATTCATTCAGCCCAATGTATCTCCTTGGGGTGCTCATGTCTTATTTGTGAAGAAGAAGGATTGTTCTATATGGATGTATATTGATTACTACTAGCTGAACAAGGTTACAGTGTAGAACATGTATCCATTGCCACGTATTGATGACCTATTTGATTAGCTTCAGGGTGCCAGAGTGTTCTCTAAGTTCGCCTTGCCTTCAAGCTATCATCAGTTGAAGATTCGGGAGCCAGATATCCCGAAGACTGCTTTTAGGACTCGGTATGGTTATTATGAGTTCCTTGTAATGTCATTTGGGCTAACCAATGCCCCAGCAACATTTATGCACTTAATGAATAGTGTATTTCAACCCTATCTTGATTCTTTCATCATTGTGTATATTGATGACATTCTGGTGTATTCACGGAGTCGAGAAGATCATGAGCAACACCTGAGGACTGTGCTTCAGGCTTTGAGAGAAAAGAAGTTATATGCAAAATTTTCAAAGTGTGAATTCTGGCTTGATTCGGTGGGATTTTTGGGTCATATAGTTTCGCGCGAAGGGATTAAGGTAGATCTGAAGAAAATTGAAATAGTGTAGAGTTGGCTCAGACCATCATCAACTACTAAATTTCAGAGCTTTCTTGGTTTGGCTGGGGTATTATCACCTATTTGTAGAGGGTTTCTCTTCTATTGCTGCACCTATGATCAAATTAACACAGAAGGGTGTTCCGTTCAGGTGGACCTAGGAATGTGAGGAGAGCTTTGAAAAGCTCAAGATAACTTTGACTACAGCCTTAGTATTGGTATTGCCTACAGGTTCAGGGTCTTATACTGTGTATTTTGATGCGTCGCGTATTGGTCTCGATGCAGTATTGATGAAAGACGGTAGGGTGATTGCCTATGCATTGAGTTAGCAGCTATTGTTCATGCCTTAAAGTTTTAGCGGCATTATTTGTATGATTTCCATTGTGAGGATTATACCGATCACCGGAGTCTACAACATCTGTTTAAACAGAAGGATCTTAATTTGCAGCAGCGGAGATGGTTGGAGCTGCTTAAAGATTATGATATCACCATTTTGTACCATCCCGGGAAGGCCAATGTGGTGGCCGATGCTTTGAGTCGCCGGGTGGAGAGTTTGGGGAGCTTAGCATATCTACCAGCAGCAGAGAGGCCATTGGCACTAGATGTTCAGGCCTTAGCCAACCAGTTTGTTAGATTGGATATTTCCGAGCCGAGCCAGGTTTTGGCTTGTGTGGTGTCTCACTCTTCTCTTTATGATCGTATCAGGGAGTGTCAGTATGATGACCCCCATCTGCTTGTCCTTAAGGACACAGTTCAGCATGGTGATGCCAAGGAAGTCACTATTGGAGATGGCGATGTATTACGGATATAGCGCAGGCTATGTGTGCCTAATGAAGATGGTTTGCGTGAGTTGATTCACCAAGAGGCTCATAGTTTGAGGTACTCCATTCATCCAGGTGCCGCGAAGATGTATCAGAACTTGATACAAAACTATTGATTGGAGGCGGATGAAGAAAAGCATAGTGAAATATATAGCTCGATGCCTAAATTGTCAGCAGGTGAAATATGAGCATCAGCGACCGAGTGGATTGCTTTAGAAGTTAGAGATTACAGAGTGAAAATGGGAGCGAATCACTATGGATTTTGTTGTTGGGCTCCCACGGACTCAGAGGAAGTTCGATGCAATTTGGGTGATTGTGGATAAATTGACCAAGTCAGCTCATTTCATTTATGTGGTTACTACTTACTCTTCGGAGCAGCTGGCTCGGGTTTACATTCACGAGATTGTTAGGCTTCATGGCGTACCAGTATCTATCATCTCTGACCGGGGTATGCAGTTTACATAATGGTTTTGGAGGGCTATACAGCGAGAGTTGGGTACTCGTGTGGAGTTGAGTACATCATTTCACCCTTAGACGGTCGGACAGTCCGAGTGCACTATCAAGATACTGGAGGATATGCTTTGTGCGTGTGTAATAGATTTTGGGGGTGCTTGGGATTAGTTCTTGCCACTTGCGGAGTTTGCTTACAACAACAGCTACCGGTCGAGCATTCATATGGCTCCGTATGAGGCCTTATATGGTAGGTGGTGCCGGTCTCCAGTGGGGTGGTTCGAGCCAGGCGAAGCTAGACTATTGGGTACGGACTTGGTTCAAGATGCTCTGGAAAAGGTTAAATTGATTCAGGATCGACTTTGTACAACCCAATCTAGAAAAAAGAGTTGTGCGGATCGGAAGGTTAGTGATGCTGCATTCATGGTTGGTGAGCGGGTCTTGATTCAGGTTTCGCCCATGAAGGGTGTTATGAGGTTCGGAAAGAATGGCAAGTTGAGCCCGAGGTATATCAGACCCTTTGAGATTCTTGAGAGAGATGGAGAGGTAGCTTACAGACTTGCACTACCACCTAGTCTCTCTGCAGTTCATCTAGTGTTCCATGTTTCCATGCTCCGGAAGTATCACGACGATCCATCTTATGTGTTAGACTTTAGCTCAATCTAGTTAGACAAGGATTTATCTTATGTCGAGGAACCAGTGGCCATTTTGGACAGACATGTCAGAAAGTTGAGATCGAAGAGCATCGCCGCAGTAAAAATATAGTGGAGGGGTCATCCGATCGAGGAGGTGACTTGGGAGACCGAGCATGATATTCACACATGTTATCCTCATCGTTTCACCACTCCAGGTATAATTCTAAACCCGTTCGAGGACAAACTTTTGTTTAAGAGGGGAAGGATGTAATGACCTGGCCGGTCATTTTAAAAATTGTAGCCCTATTTCCCTATTTACTGCTCATTCTGTACTTTATAATTGTTATGTGACTTGCCATGGTAATTGGTTCGGGTCTGGTGAGGTTTTTAGAATGAATTGGAATACTTAGTTCTAAAGTTTAAAACTTAAGTTAAAAAGGTTGGCTGGATGTCGACCTATGTGTAAACGACCCCGAAATAGAATTTTGATGATTCCAACAGCTCCGTATGGTGATTTTGGACTTAGGAGCGTGTCCGGAATTTTATTTGGAAGTCCGTAGATAAATTAGGCTTGAAATGGCTAAAATAGGAATTTAAATTTAGAAGTGTGACCGGGGAGTTGACTTTTTGATATCGGGGTCGGAATCCAGTTCTGAAAATATTTTTAGCTCCGTTATGTCATTTATGACTTGTGTGCAAAATTTGAGGTCAATCAGACTAGATTTGATAGGTTTGGCATCAGATGTAGAAATTGGAAATTCTTAAGTTTCTTAAGCTTGAATTGGGATATGATTCGTGGTTTTAGCATTGTTTTATGTGATTTGAGGTTTTAACTAAGTTTGTATGATATTTTAGGACTTGTTAGTGTATTTGGTTGAGGTCCCGAGGGCCTCGGGTGAGTTTCGGATGGTTAACAGATCAATTTTTGGACTTGGTGTTTTGCTGAAATTTTCTGGTGCTCAGGTCTAATTTTCTTCTACGCGATCGCGTGAGAAGGTCCGCGATCACGTAGGCTTAAGTGGGCAGTGGAGATTTTACTCTATGTGATCACGTGTAAGGAACCGCGATCGCGTAGCTTGAGAAACTGTGCATCGCGAACGCGTGGAATGAGGCATAAGGCTGGGCCACACATTTTGCTCTATGCGATCGCGTGTGGCTGTCCGCGATCGCGTAGGGATGAGGATCCTGTGCTTCGTGATCTCATGAGGACAAGTCGATCATGTAGGGACTTTTCTGGGTAGCTTACAATTCACTTACGCGATAGCGGGACCTTGTCTGTGATCGCATAGAAAAAATCACCGGGCGGAATGTTTAAGTTCTGAAAATGGGACTTTGTCCCATTTTCCATTTTTACCAAATTGGAGCTCGGGAAGAGGCGATTTTCAAGAGATGGTTCAAGAAAAATAATGGTGTAAGTATTCTTAACTCAATATTTGTCAAATTACCCGAATCCATGGTTATTTCTAACATTTAATTGGTGAATTAAGTTGGAAAAGTTTGAAAACCCTCTTGGATATATTTGAGGATTTGAGGGTCAAATTGTTATCAGAATTTAGTCATTTTGGTATGGCTAGACTCATGGTTGAATGGGCGTTCATATTTCGTAACCTCCGCCGGATTCTGAGATGTGGGCCCCACGGGTGATATTTGAGTTAATTTCGGATTTTTATTGAAAAATGTAGTATTTTCTTATGAAATTGATTCCTATAATTTTTGTTGACTGTATCGAATTATTTTAGCTTGATTCGAGCCATTCAGAGTTGGATAATCGAGGAAAAGGCCTACTAGTGGATTAAATTGGAGCAGGTCGAGGTAAGTGACTTGTCTAACCTTGTGTGGAGAAAATTTCCCCTAGGATTGATATTGATGTGATAATTGTAATATGTTGAGAGTCATGTACACGAGGTGACGAGTGTGTACACGGGCTAAATGTGAAAGATTATGTCTTTAAATTGTGTAGATCACTGTTTCAAATTAATAAAATTATTTTATCTTGTTATATTCTTTATCATTGACCTAATTTTTATACTTTAAACTTGCTTGACCTTTTCTTGCTAATTGTTTTACCTATTTAGTTGAAACTTGATTTTTTTTATTCTGTGCATTATTTGAAGGTTGAATTTCTTAAATTTAAATATTATTAATATGATGTATTTGATATTCTAAATCTAGTACGGAGGCAACGTATTAAAAATTTTGAAATATTATTTTTGCTGAGTTATTTATTCCCGAATATTTTGCAATATTTTTGTACTCATTGTGATTGAGCCGTGAGCTCCCTGTTTTGGAAAGTTTTGTTGATGTTTATTTTGGCAAATTAAAATATTTGAGCACTTGAGGTGTATATTGTGATATTGATACGCATGTGGTAGTATAAAGTCTGAGTGTTGAAATGCATGCATTGAGATAAGGGTGGCTTGATACGCGTGACTAGTAGGGGAACTACTAGAAGTCATGTGGTGTGATAAGGATGTCTAAAACGCGGGATGCTATTTCGAAAAAAAAATATTTTCTTTAAAAATTAAATGTGAAGGCTCCCGCGGTGATATACAGAAATGAGATATTGTGAATTTATTTATGATTTGGGACTACGAGGTGGTACCTCGGAAGTGCTCTTGTTGATATTTCTTTTTGGCTGCATTTTCCTTTGATTATTTTCGTGATTTTCCTAAAGTTGTAAATTTCTGTTTTCTTTCCACGAGGTATTATTTTTCCTTATTCTATGTAATTTAATGGTGACATACTACTTACTTGATTCATTTCTATTGTCATTTAGTGTTATTGTATGGTTAAACATGTCACAATGTCTTTTATTATTCCAGTAGGGCCTGACCTGACCTCGTCTCTACTCTACCGAGGTTAGGCTTGGCACTTATTGGGTACTGCTGTGGTGTACTCATACTATGCTTTTGCACATCTTTTTGTGCAGATCCAGGTACATCCTACTAGCCCAGACATCAGTGAGCTACCTGTGTATGGAGACTTCGAGGTATATCTGCCAGCGTCTGCAGACTCCGGAGTCCCCTTCTACCCTTATTATGTTGCTTCCTTATTTTCTTTAGACTCTGACATATACAGAAACATTGATGATAAATTCTTAGAAGCTTGTGAGTTATTTCTACTGGGTTTTAGGAATTGTAATTATCTGAATTGCAGACTTATTTATTTCATATTTCTATTGGTATTCCGCATTGATAGGCTTACCTAGTCTTAGAGACTAGGTGCCGTCACGATATCTTACGGAGAGAATTTGGGGTCGTGACACGAGATGTGGGCCCCACGGGCGCTTTTTGAGTAAAATTTGAATTTTGTTGGAAAATTAGTATTTAAAGATGGAATTAATCCCTATAATTAGTATTGACTAAATTGAATTAATTTGGATATATTTGATCTGTTCGGAGGTCAATTCTAGCAAGAAGACAATTTTGGATTATCGGCCTAACTTAAAAAAAAAGTAAGTATCTTACTTAACCTTGAGTAGGGGAATTACCCCTTAGGCATCGAGTCTTATGTGCTATTTGTGAAATGTGAAAAGCCGTGTATGCGAGGTGACGAGTACGTACTCGAGCTTATATGTGCAAAATTGATTGGGTTAAAGTCTTAGGCATATTGTGTAGTAAATTGGATAATTGTTGGCATTTATTAAATCATCTATTTGCCATGCCTCAATTTGCGTTTGTTGAATTTGTTTTTATATGAAAATTTGATGTGGTTATTGCTTGTATATTTAGGTGAATTCCGTGAGTTTGGTGATTTGATATTTCTTGGAAATAATTATATTATGGATTTTTCATCTGCAAATAATTAATGAAATAAGTTTAAACCGAGGCATTATATAATTATCAAGCTTTTGGGTTAATGAAGACATTGCCCTATACTGAGTATTTTTCATCTATGTTGTTGTTTTGAGGTTTTATACACATTGTGTGGAGCCTTGGGCTATTTGTTGTGAAATTAATTGATTTTGTTATATCTTTGGAATTGGCTGTAGCCATTGGGCAAATTGTGATATGAATTGATTTTGTTATGTTGCCATGATAATATTCCGTGTAAATTGTTGTGCTATTTGAGTTATTATTTTGAGGATATAGGGGTGGCATTTCACTGTTGATATTATGTGTGTATAAGGGTGGCATTTCACTGTGTTATGTGCGTTAGGATATTGTCTGGGCTGAGCGATAAGGGTGGCTATAGGAGAGATAATGGTGGCTATATGAGCGATAAGGATTGCTATTGATATTATCAGGGCAGAGGGATAAGGGAGGCTATTATAGGAGTGATAAGGGTGGCTGTATGAGAGATAAGGGTGGCTATTGTCTGGGATGATATGTGATGATATGGAGTTCTTATGTTGGTAATTTTCATGTGATGTTGGGATTTTTCTTGTGTTTATTTTATATCTTGTACAAATTGTCTTATTGTTTATGTAAACTTGATAATAGCCCGATCTATGTTGAAATTGTGAGCCTGTGTCTATTGTCGGGTAGGTAATGTTATATGCGGGTTGCACGCTGCAACAAATATGAAGCGTGGGCACGAAGTGCCAGGGAAAATATGATGGTTTTATTATTCGCACGTGAACTGTCTGTGCAGATGTGATATGAAAAGTGGGCACGAGGTGCCCAGGAAATTTGATGATTTAATTATGGGCACGAAGTGCCGTGAAAATATGAAAGTGGGCTGGGACCTGTGTTTACGAAAAATATAAAAGTGGGCTGAGACCCGTATTTTATGATTATAAAATGAGGTGTCACATGGTGACTTTTAATTGAAAGAATTATATTCAAAATATTTATTTGGAAGGATTGTTATTCAAAAATATTTAATTGAAAGAATTATATTCAAAAGATATTTATTTGAAGGAATTATATTTGAAAAAGATTTATTTGAAATAATTATATTTGAAAGATATTTATTTGAAGGGAATATATTCGAAATATATTTATTTGAAAGTATTATATCCTGACGATTATTATTTGAGAAGCATATAGGCGAAAGATTTATATTTGAAAGACTTGATTTAATTGGGTGTACTTGTATTTATTATTTATTGAGCAATATTAATGGTATTCTTGTTGCTCTGTTGTGCATATCACTGGCATTTAGTGTTGCCATTATTGTTATTTGTTTCCTATTATTTTGTAATTACTATATTGCACAGGTTATTAGACTAGTGAGTGTCTTGACTATACCTCGTCACTACTCCACTGAGGTTAGTCTTGATACTTACTGGGTACCGACCATGGTGTACTCATACTACACTTCTGCCTATTTTTGTGCAGAGCCAGGTATTGGAGCTATCGGACTCGGACAGAGTTAAAGTATGATCGCAAGGATTCAAGGTAGAGCTGTTTGGTCGTCGCACCCCCTTGAAGTCTTTCCATTGTATTGTACTGTTAATTATTAATCAAACAATATTGAGTATTCGATTCTTGAGATCATTTTATGTATTCAGTTAGAGTTCGTGACTCAGTATTACCAGTCTTGGGAGGTTGTTTGTAATTATTTCCGCTGTTGGTTTCGATTATCTATTTTAAAAAACAAATTTGGCTTAAATTGTAATTATAATCGGCTTACTTAGTCTTAGAGACTAAGTACCATCACGACGCCTGTGGTGGGATTTTGTGTCGTGACAAGTTGGTATCAGAGCTCTAGGTTCATAAGTTCTACAAGTCACGAGCGAGTTTAGTAGAGTCTTGCAGATCGGTATGGAGACGTCTATACTTATCTTCGAGAGGCTACAGAGCTAGTAGGAAAAATTTTCACTTATTTCATTCCTTATCGTGCGACATTTATTCAGCTTGAAGCATATATCTTATGTTCTTTTGCATCCACTCGTGTATGAAATTATGCACTCGGTATCAACTATGCGCCAACTGTTTGTGATACTACAAAGGGGGTATACGGGAGCCAGGGTTGCTCACCCATTGTTACAACGTGTCGTCCATATGGAGGATGTAGAAGTATTGAAAGATCATTCAGTTGTGCTCATGGGGGTGCAACAAGTTTTGACATCTGGTTGATAAGTATGATCTTAAGAAGGTTTAATTAATTGCCTAATCTTCACAATCGTGGTAGGGTCATGATGTGGATGTAGATTTGAAGATAGTTGGTGGTATTAGAGACTATGTAGTTCGTATGGGATTTACATTTAGTGAAAGGTACATACTAGCAGTCAAGCACTCGAGGAAGTAATTTTTACTATTACGAGAATGACATGCGCCTAATAAATGGCTTGATGTGTCTTATGACTGGTGACGTAAGACCGGTGAAGGTTAGTATTGTGGATCATCAGACTGTGTCCTATAGCTTCGCGCCAAGTGAGGGGAGTCCACTACCAACGATCAGATTGCGGGGTCATGTGTTATATCAGTTTTGGCCTAAGATGTATATATGTGGTATTGAAAGGTTCTCCAAAACTTGTATATGATTAAGAGCTGAGATTTGTATGGGATGATGTTGGGACTTGCGGTATTCCCGCGTCCTTAATAATTCTACATTTCGGTATCAGAGGGGTCATGGAAACAATTTCAGAATACTCGGGGTGCTCCAGTAAGTTCTTTTAATGCACCACCGGCATGGGGTTCCTATAATGGTTATTTCAGTTATCCGGCATAGACTCAGTATGAGCAGTCGAACCCGCAAAAGGGGTTATTATGAGTGTGGTGATACTAGGCACATAATGAGAGAATGTCCTAGACTTGGGAGGGGTGAATTTTATCAGAACACTTAGGCGATAGGCCCCAATGCAGTTACTACCCTACGTGCACAGCCAGTTAGAGGTGGAGGACAGGCGGGTAGAGAGCACCCTAGAGGGGAGGCACAACCCGTTGATATATTTGATATTGTGTGGATGAGGCCACTACACCAGATGGTGTCGTTACAGGTATGATCCTGATTTGTTATAAAAGGATATTTTTCCTTAATTTGATTCGGTTCTGAATATTGAGGCGAGTCCTCCTATTATACTCCGCTTATGGGCGAGTTTCGTAACTTTGTGACCCACTTATATGTTTATCCTTGTTGGGAGATTTGATGATGTTAGCCCGCGTCTATCATTTTTATTTTTATACACCATTGAGGGGTATAAGTCCAAAAGTGATTTTTATTACTCATTACAGTGGGTTTTGATGTGATTTCAGAATAATTTATTTCCATTTTACAAATTTTATGCCCTATTGGTATGGGGGTTCATTAAATGTTGTGAAAATTGTTTACGGAACTTATTCAAAAGAAGAAAGAAAGGAAATGAAAAATTTCAGTTGGCACAATGTGCAAAATATTTGTGATTCAGAGTTGAGTACGAGATCCTCACATTTTTATATGATGTGAAATAATTAAACTGGGCTACAAGCCGTGGTGAAAGTTATTTAAGGACGAGGTCTTTGTGGTGAAAATATTATGAGTTTAAATTCTCCCTTTGTGAAATTAAATTTGAACTATAGTATTAATGGGAAGTCATGCCTGTTAGGCTTATTTGATAATTCTTTTATATGTTTCTATTTATATTTAGCCATATTCGTGTTGTAATCATTGCATTTCAGCCTATAAGGTGAGTGCCCAGGTGGTGTTAAATACGACTCGTTAATTCGGATAAATAATTATGAGGTCTTCATGCCTCGTGTGTTGCTGTCAGTGTTGCGAAAATTTAAAATGAGATTTTAGTTAAAATGAGATTAATTGAGGATGCTGAAATTAATTATAAACAACTATTATGACCAGAGATATGGTTATGGTCATACGCTGATGTGTGCATAGACACGAGTTGCTATAATTGTTGAAAATAATATCTTGCGTTGATGTGATAATAAGGCCTTTTTAAAATTAATTGGAGTGTAAGAAGTTGGCTTTAAAGTTTATAAATGAGGATAAAAGAAATAATCTCAACTGAGATGGTGTTGTCAGACCTATGCTAAATTGTGGTGACATAGAATCACCCACGAGTATGTGTGTAATAATACATTCAGAAATTTAATGTCCTCAGAATAATTCATGGCACATTCGAGGACGAACGTATGTTTTAAGAGGGGGAGGATATAACGACCCGACTTGTCATTTTAAGAATTTACGTTCTGTTCGGTGGATTTAGGTTTCGAGCAACTTTGAAATGTGTATTATGACTTACGAGGGTGGTTAAGTTTGGTTTCAGATGATTCAGGATTTAATTGAAAGAACAATTCTTAGTTTGGAAGCTTAAGTTGAAATAATTCACCGGATGGTGAATTATGTGTAAACGACCTCGAAATGGAGTTTTGATGATTCCAATAGCTCTGTATGGTGATTTTGGACTTAGGAGCGTGTCCGGAAAAGTTTTTGGAAGCCCGTAGTGAAATTTTGCTTGAAATGACGAAAGTTGAATTTTTGGGAAGTTTGACGGGGGAGTTGACTTTTTGATATCGGAGTCAGAATCTAATTCTGAAAATTTTCATAGATCCGTTATGTCATTTATGACTTGTGTGCAAAATTTGAGGTCAATCGGAATTGATTTGGTCGGTTTCGGCATCGAATGTAGAAGTTTAAAATTCTTAAGTTTCTTAAGATTGAATTGGGGTATGATTCATGGTTTTAGCGATGTTTTATGTGATTTGAGGTTTCAACTAAGTTTGTATGATATTTTAGGACTTGTTGGTGTATTGGGTTGAGCTCCCGAGGCCCTCGGGTGAGTTTCGGAGTGGTTTCAGATCATTTTTAACTTCTAGTTTTCTTTTGACAGCAATGTGCGAAATTTCTGATGCGCAGAGTTGACTTTGGAAGCTTATATCTCGAAATCTATAAGGAATATGGAAATTATCAAAACATGAAAGTTGTATCCCTTTGATACTAGTTTCCATAATGATAAACCATTTATCATTCGAAAATTTGTACAAAAAGTTATGATCGATTGAACAAAGCTGGTACTGCATATTTTGGCTACAGCAGTGTGCATCGCCATAAATTTCTGCTGCACAGGGCTGACTTTAGAAACTTATATCTCGCAATCTATAAGGAGTCAGGAGATGAGAAAAATATGAAAGTTTGTAGCCTTTTGTATCTAGTTTGCATAAATGTAAATCGTTTGGAAGTTGGTGTTGAGTACAAGAAGTTATGGTTGATACACTATAGGCTGTCAAGGAAGAGTTTTGGAAGAGTTTGATATTTTCAGCATAAGTATGTAATGATCCAAAGGTCCATTTTTAGTTCTAGAGGTCATAATTCGATTTCGAGACTTCCACGATTTTGATAATGATTTATAGGAGTGATCTGTTAAGTTTGGTCTAATTTCATCAAGTCGCGATTGGGTTTTTAGCGCGAAACATGAGTTAATTGTTTAACGAGCAAAATTGGTATCAAATTGAGAAAATGAGCTCCGTATTGAGTTTCGATTGAACGACTAGGCTCGTATTATTATTTGTGACTCATAGGAACAAGAATCGTCGAATTTCGAGTTTGTATGATGGAGTTAGAGCCTTTATAGTGAAAACAATAAATGTTGATGCAAGCAAGTTCTGGTGTGGCCTTTTAGTGACGGAAAATTGACTTTTAGTGACGGATGCGCAGAAACTTAAGGACCAAAAAATGGTCATTTCCTTCATTTCGTTTTGGATTTTTGGAGCACGGTTCTTGGGAGATTTTGAGGATTTCTTCACGACTTCGACTTGGGTAAGTATCCTATATCCAAAAGTGATTATATTTCATAAATCCATGGTTATATTCATCATTTATTTCAGATTTAAATGGAAGAAATCAAGATTTTTGCAAAACTTTTCAAGAATTAAAATTTTAGATATGGAGGTCGAGTTGTTATCGGAATGTGATAAAATTGGTATGGATGGACTCGTAATTGAATGGGTCGTCGGATTTTGAGAGTTTCGTCGGATTCCGAGACGTGGGCCCCAGAGGCGATTTTTGAGTTATACTTCAGATTTTGTTGGAAAATTAGTATTTTCATATGGAATTAATTCCTATAATTAGTATTGACTGAATTGAATTAATTTGGATAAATTTGAGCTGTCGAGAGGTCAATTCAAGCAAGAAAGCAATTTTAAAATATCGGCCTAACTTTAAAAAAAAAAAGTAAGTATCTTGCCTAACCTTGAGTATGAGAACTACCCCTTAGGCATCGAGTCTTATGTGCCATTTGTAAAATGTGAAAAGCCGTGTACGCGAGGTGACAAGTACGTACTCGGGCTTTTATGTACAAAATTGATTGGGTTAATGTTTTAGGTATATTGTGTAGTAAATTGAATAATTATTGGCATTTATTAAATCATCTATTTGCCATGCCTCAATTCGCGTTTGTTGAATTTATTTTTATTTGACAATTTGATGTGGTTATTGCTTGTATATTTTTGTGAATTCCGTGAGTTTGGTGATTTGATATTTCCTGAAAATAATTATATTATGGATTTTTCATCTGCAAATAATTAATGAAATAAGTTTACATCGAGGCATTATATAATTATCAAGAATTTGGATTAATGAAGGCGTTGCCCTATACTCAGTATTTTCCATCTTTGTTGTTATTTTGAGGTTTTATACACATTGTGTGGAGCCTTGGGCTATTTGTTATGAAATTAATTGATTTTGTTATATCTTTGGAATTAGCTGTGGCCATTGGGTAAATTGTGATATGAATTAATTTTTTTATGTTTCCGTAATAATATTTCGTATAAATTGTTGCATTATTTGAGTTATTATTTTGAGGATATAAGGGTGGCATTTTAGTGTTGATATTATGTGGGTATAAGGGTGGCATTTCACTATGTTATGTGTGTTGGGATATTATCTGGGCGGAGCGATAATGGTGGCTATAAGAGCGATAATGGTGGCTATTGATATTGTCAGGGCGGAGGGATAAGGGAGGCTATTATAGGAGTGATAAGGGTGGCTATAGGAGAGATAATGGTGGCTATTTTTAGGAATGATATGTGATGATGTGGAGTTATTGTGTTGGTAATTTTCATGTGATGTTGGGAATTTCCTTGTGTTTATTTTTATATCTTGTGCAAATTGTCTTATTGTTTCGGTAAACTTGATAATAGCCTGATCTATGTTGAAATTGTGAGCCTGTGGCTATTGCCGGGCAAGTAATGTTATATGAGATCGGGTTGCACGCCGCAACAGAAATGAAGCGTGGACACGAAGTGACGGGTAAAATATGATGGTTTTATTATTGGCACGTGAATTGTCTGTGCAAATGTGATATGAAAAGTAGGCACGAGGTGCCGAGAAAATATGATAATTTAATTATGGGCACAAAGTGCCGTGAAAATATGAAAGTGGGCTGAGACCCGTATTTTATGATTATGAAATGATGTGTCACATGGTTACTTTTAATTGAAAGAATTATATTCAAAATATTTATTTGGAAGGATTTTTATTCAAAAAGATTTATTTGAAAGATTTATATTCGAAAGATATTTATTTGAAGGAATTATATTTGAAAGGGAATCATTTGAAATAATTATATTTGAAAGATATTTATTTGAAGAGAGTATATTCGAAATATATTTATTGAAAAGTATTATATCCTGAATAATATTATTTGAGAAGCATATAGGCGAAAGATTTATATTTGAAAGACTTGATTTAATTGTGTGTACTTGTATTTATTATTTGTTGAGCAATATTAATGATGTTCGTGTTGCCCCTGTTGTGCATATCACTAGTTGATTAGTGTTGCTATTATTGTTATTTGTTTCCTATTATTTTATATAATATATTGCAAAGGTTATTAGACTAGTGAGTGTCTTGACTGTACCTCGTCACTACTCCACTGAGGTTAGTCTTGATACTTACTGGGTACCGATCATGGTGTACTTATACGACACTTCTGTACATTTTTGTGCAGAGCCAGGTATTGGAGCTATCATATTCGGACAGAGTTTAAGTCTGGTCGCAAGGATTCAAGGTAAAGCTGCTTGGTCGTCGGAGTCCCTTGAAGTCTTTTTATTTTATTATACTGTTAATTATTAATCAAACAGTATTGAGTATTCGATCCTTGAGATCATTTCATGTATTCAGTTAGAGTTTCTAACTCAATATTACAAGTCTTGGGAGGTTGTTTGTAATTATTTCCGTTGTTGGTTTCGACTATCTATTTAAAAAAAAATTGGCTTGAATTATAATTATAATCGGCTTACTTAGTATTATAGACTAAGTGCCATCACGACGCATGTGGTGAGATTTTGGGTCGTGACAATTACCCAATACCTAAGGCCAATTTATTGATATGGGTACAAGAGAATTTTTGCCGAATGATTTTCCTTGTTTCCCTTTTTCTTTCACAGTTTTGGAAATGCTTGCGAGTATTTTTTTTTGGTTAAGTAGTTTTTTTATTTTTCGTAACTCTTTTTCTTCGTATATTTGTAATTTGATTATACAAAAAAAGAAATAATAATTTATTTATTTTATAATCTGTTGGAAATAATTCATATATTATTTCTTATTAATTAAATAAATAGCACAATTTGTATTATACTCCTGACAGAAAAAGTATTTCATTTGTCTCAATTTATTCGGCACTTTCGCTTCTTGAGAGTTATTTTAACTAATTTGTGAAGCTAAACTGAATTAGATTAACGTAATATTTTAAAATTTAAAATTTAGATATTCAAAAAGTATATGAAAAGTATTATAAGTAGCAATTCTTCTCATGTCAACATGATAAAAAGATTTAAAAAAAGAAAATATGATAAAGAGGCGCATTTAATTTCAAGTAATAAGATTATAAAACTGGAACAAACTTTTAGTTGAATATATCGACTGATGACTGAGAGCTATTATGGACATTTTCTTCTTTTATTGGATTAGGAATATATGATCAACATTCATCATTTTAAGAACACATACACATTTATTTTATAATTCAAACATAATATTTTAATATAATATTTATACGAACTTTTTAAAATTCTTTTAACCAATTGAGACAGTGGACATGTGCAACGCGCGTAATATAAGACTAGTACTATATGGGATCGGGCCGTTCGCCTTGGCAGTATCATATTCTTATGGAATCGGGCCGTTCGCCTAAGCAATATCATATTCTTATGGGATCGAGCCGTTCGCCTCGCAGTAGCATGTATCATACTCTTTTGGGATCGGGCCGTTCGCCTCGCACTAGCATGTATCATATTCTTTTGGGATTCGGTCGTTCGCCTCAGCAGCTTCATGAAACACTCTTATGGGATCGGGTCGTTCGCCTCGGCAAAATCGTGCATAATATTTGACAAAAGGCCAATGTATCCGTGAGTTTTCGTAATTGAGTTGTGACAACATATCTGGTGGGGACCATTTTACATATACTCCAGTTGAGGAGGTAGCCAAAAATTGAGAATTTGTGTTTACTGTTTAGAGGAGGATCGTACCACGCACCTATATTTGTTTACACTGTTTATTTACCATGCCTCATACTTGCTTACTTTCTACTGTATTTGATTTATTGGACCATTAGTAAGTATCGATGTCGACCCCTCGTCTCTACTTCTCCGGGGTTAGGCTAGATACTTACTGGGTACGCGTTGATTTACGTACTCATGCTACACTTATGCACTTATTGTGCACACACACACACACACACACACACACACACACACACACACACACACATATATATATATATATATATATATATATATATATATATATATATATATATATATGGTGGTCTTTTGGGCACAAAGGCGCGACTATTGCGGGGACTTTTACGGTGAGCTGCATTCCATGTTACGATCTGCAGCATACATAGTCTCCATCAGAATTAATTACATTTTCTTGTCTAACTTGTATTCTGAATATATATCGTATTGTTATTGTTCCTTATAGTAGTTGCTCTTGCATTGTGACACCGAGTTTTGGGGGTGTTCTAGAATTTGTTTATGGATTGTTTACATTAATACACTTTTGCTTATTATTTTAATAAAATTGTACGTAAATACGATTTATTTTAATGCACTGACCTCTCTATCTAAATAAGATTCATGGTTTTAAAAATAATAAAAATGAATAATTAAGTGTTGGCTTGCCTTACAGCGACATTGGGCACCATCACGACCTATAATGAATTTTGGAACGTGACATCAGTCATGTTCTATTATTAACCAACAATATCTAGTGTAGCATATACACAACAGATACTAAAGGTATCCACTCATTATTCATTTGTTCATTTGTTCATTTATCAAATTATAACTCCTAGCCGAATTTTACATGCACATATAATTAGGCGTGTTCTGTCATTTTAGCAGATGTGGTGCAAGACGTTTCTCCCTGCGTATTCACGTGGGATATTATCATCGTCGTGTGGAGGGGTGTTCTGTCATTTTAGACTAGTATTCGTGTTGCCTACGGTCGAGATTGGATACTTTCGAATTTGGAGGAATTCATGTAAATATTGTGGTGTCACTGTCTTTGATTGAATGCCTCGAGGCTCATCGGCATGTTGGTCTTTATTTGTTTTCCTCTGGGCGTGGTGTGGTGAGAGGGAACCTAAGAGGAAGTTATCCGAGATGGTTGCGTGCTGCGACTTCAGGACCGAATCGACATTTCCAGTGTTGATGGCTCGAAGGAGATGATCTCTGAGGTGGTTTCTATGCATAGGAAATTTTGAATGTGGGAAGAAGGGCTTGATAACATATTGTTGGACCTTCGGATAATGTTAATGAATGAAGGGATTTCATACTGGCGGATGGCGGATCAGTATGGACCCAGGGAGGTTAGTTAATTTCATACTGGATGCGACTATAGCAATGAAGTTAGAGGAGGTCGAGATGAGGGTACACATGTGGGATATCTCCTGTGAGCAGGTTAGCGCTTGCGTGATTTTGATAAGGTGCCTACGAATAGTTCTACATTTTTCTCAGTGGGTCGCTTGAAGAAGATGGTACAAGGGTTAGGAGGTCAAGTGTACGATTGTGGCAGATAATTCGAGATGTGTTATGATTAGTCCAACAAGAACTTATGAGAAATTTGGCTAAGCGATGGTGTGGGATCGTGGCAACTGGGAAGAAGAGGTCATTGTGGGGGTCTAGATCTATGTGATTATAGTGTAAAGCTAAGTGGGGGAGCCCACCGTTTACGATTGAGTCACGTGATTGTGTGCTTGTGCTATTTTTGGTTGCCGGTGCATTAGTAGAATTAATTAAGACTAAGAAAAGGAAACATCAAGGGTAATTCGGAAAAAGGACTTGAGGAATGTGTGTTATATCTCGCCTTATCGATTCAGCTGCAGGTGTTGGGATGACTCAAAGTTTATTCTTCTGGTGGATGTGACGTACAAGTAAAAGAATTCACCTGATTTTTTATTTGGAAGTGTTTATGTGTTAACGGAGCACCAATGTTTGGTTATGTACTCGGGACCAGGGCAGAGTGGGTGACTCTTAACAATGGTTCTAGTGGATTCAAGAAGTAAAGTATGGTGCCTAAGAATTTTTGAGTTCGTCGTGTGGCTGAGGAATTAGTTTTGCAGCGAAGTGTGAAAGAGACTTAGATTATTTCCATGAAGGTTACCGGGTCTACGGTGCAATGTTCGAGAGATGGAGGAAACAACTTCGGGTTCGCAGGAGCTCTTTCAAAACGGGTGTATCAATTGCAAATATTATTGAGTGCATGAGGAGGGTATGAGATGGCTCATGGGTAAGGAGACAGGGTAGTCTTATGATTTGGGTCACTCGAGATTAGTGTTGTTTGAGGTCCATTATGTGTTTGAATGGAATTATTATTTCAAGGGAAAGTCAAGAAAAAACTGGAAGTAGTTGAGTGAGTTAGTAGTGGGTTGACCCAACATGATTGAGTGAAAGGGTTCTAGATGATAAAGTGTTTATTCTATTGGTGGTTCAATTTTGATCAGATTCTTGTGCTCTGGCGTAGCTATCACGACCCAAAATCCAATTAGCCGTGATGACATCTAACCCAACCCGCTAGGCAAGCCAATTAATAATAAACCAATTCAATGAAATTTGATGAGACAATAATGATGAAATAACTAAGCTTTTATACAAGATCCCAAGGACTAGTAGTACAAATCATGAGCTTCTAAGATTTAGAATTTACAAAGTTGGTATGAAATAAATACATCGCCGGTCTGAAATATACATGAACAGATTAAAATTCTAAAGCTACCAAGATCAAGAGGCAGCTATGACCGGAAAGCAGGTACGTCTTCAATGTCAACTCCCGCCAATATCATCAAAAATCTGCACGCAAGGTGCAGAAGTGTAGTATGAGTACAACCGACCCCATGTACTCAATAAGTAACAAACCTAACCTTAGGTTGAAAGTAGTGACGAGCTGAGACAAAGGTCGGAGTCCAACACCAACAGACAATAACAATTCATATCAATATAATAAAAGTTATAAAAGAAATAACTCAGAGATGCTCAGCTCAGCTCGTTAACAGTAACGGAAAAATAGTCATGCTTTTCAAGTATAATAGTAAAACCCAAATACTTCACCGAATTCACCAAAATATAAGTGAGTCAAAAAAACTGTGATTATTTTTCCAAAACCTTTCAACAATAAATAAGATGATTCATTATCAGATAGCATAAGGAAAGAACTTCTCTATGCCTACATATCAGTGTGTACGTGAAATCATAAATGTCACCAAAACCGCGTAGCATGAGGAAGTGCATAGTTATGCCTGTATGTCAAGTATGAATGTCAAATGTAATGCATCACAGTGACGAACTCATGTACTCACACTCTAAGAGTACTCAATCTCATTGTCTCACACTTTTCACTAATCACGCTCAATCACTCAATATACTCAGTCACTCAACACTGAACATGGCAGATCCAGCCCTCAAAACTCTCAGTCACCTAGCACTGTACAAGGCAGATCCAACCCAAATGAATGAATAGCAACTGGGCTCACTGTGGGTGTGCACACTCTGGAGGGACTGATCCAGCCCAAGCGCTATAATAATCCAATCATGGCATGAATCAATAAAGTATGTTGTGGCGTGCAGCCCGATCCCATCATGAATCAATAATACCTGTTGCGGCGTGCAGCCTGATCCCATCAATATCACTCACAATCCGACTCTTAGGTCTCAACTCAGTCATCAATCTCTCCAGTCTCTCGGGCTCATAATATCATGAAAATCAGCCCAAAAATGATGATATGATGTATCAATAAATGGTAACAGAGACTGAGATATGATATAATGAGTATGACTGAGTATGTAATTGCAATGTAAGCAAATAACTCAACAGCAGAAATGACCACAGTGGGTCCCAACAGGATAAGCATATAGCCTAGACATGGTTTCTAACGTGGATCACAACTCAATTACTCTAGCACGTGAAAATTTCATGAACTGAAGCAAGATTAGGTCAATACACAGTACCATAGAATCAATCGAGTCATAATTCACACGGTGCACGCCCACACGCCCGTTACCTAGCATGTGTGTCACCTCAACACCAAACACATATCACGTAGATTCAGGGGTTCATACCCTCAGCACCAAGTTTAGAAGTGTTACTTACCTCGAACAAGGCAAATCCAATCTAACGTGGATCACAACTCAATTACTCTAGCACGTGGAAATTTCTTGAACTGAAGCAAGATTAGGTCAATACACAGTACCATAGAATCAATCGAGTCATAATTCACACGGTGCACGCCCACACGCCCGTTACCTAGCATGTGCATCACCTCAACACAAAACATATATCACGTAGATTCAGGGGTTCATACCCTCAGCACCAAGTTTAGAAGTGTTACTTACCTCGAACAAGCCAAATCCAATACCGAGAAAGCCACACAATACTCTAAAAATGCCATCCTGCGCATACCGACCTCCGAGCGGCTCGAAACTAGACAAAAGCAACTCAAGAACATCAAATAATGCCAAAGGAATCAAACTCATTCGATAAAGGTCGAATCTTTAATCAAAAGCCCAAAGTCAACCAAAACGTCAAACTCAGGCTCGCACTTTGGAACCCGACAAAACTCACAAAATCTGACAATCCATTCAATTACGAGTTCAACCATACAAGTTTCATGCAAATCCGACTCCGAATCATTGTTAAAAACTCGAAAATTCACTCTATGAAACTTTAGACAAAATCCCCAATTTTTCTCTTTAAAATTCACAATCCAATTATCAAAAACGAAGATAGATTCACGAAATATAACCAAAACCAAGTAGAGAACACTTATCCCAATCCATATGGTGAAAATTGCCTCAAAATCGCTTCAATTCGAGCTCCATAACTCCAAATATGATAAAATGGCTGAAACATCGGAAATGGAGTACTTTATATTCACTAGATAAATTAATGAATCACGATCGCGGAAATACCATTGCGATCGAGAAGAAGGAAAATGCACTACCCCAGAAATACACTATGCGATCGCGATGAACAAACACCACTACCTCCACAAATACTCTAAGCGATCGCGAATTAAACCATGCGAACGCAAAGCATACATGCTCCCACACTTCACGAACGCGTCACCTCTTACCCAAACGCGTTGAAGAAATTCCAATTCCCAGCTGCCCAGTCTCAACACTATGCGAACATAGCCTCCATTGTGCGAACGTGTACAATATCCACACCAAGCTATGCGATCGCATCCATCAAATCGTGATTAAGAAACTGCCCAGCTCAAATCTTTCCTCTATGCGATCGCATCTCCTAATCCGCGATCGCGAAGAACACTTTGGTGCACCAGACTTCAGCAGAAACCAGCAATGCAATATGAATAAGAAATGGTCTGAAATCGACCCGAAACACGCCCGAGCCCCTCGGGACCACATCCGAACATTCCAACAAGTCTCATAATATAATACAAACCTACTCGAGACCTCAAATCACACATAAAAACATCAAAACCATGAATCGCTCCTCAAATCGAACTTAATGAACTTTGAATCTTTCAACTTCCAAAACTCGTGCCGAAACATATAAAATCAACCTGGAATGAGCTCAAATTTTGCACACAAGTCCCAAATAAAATAATGAAGCTATTCCAGTTTCCCGAACCACAATCTGAATCCGATATCCTCAAAGTCAACTCTCGATCAAACTTATGAACTTCCAAACTTTCAAATTTCCAACTTTTGCCAATTAGCGCCAAAACTTTCTAGATATATCCAAATGCAAATTCGGGCATACACTCAAGTTCTAAATCACCATCCGGACCTAGAGGAACCATTAAAACTCTAATCTGAGGTCAAATACTAAAAAGTCAAACTTGGTCAACTCTTCCAACTCTAAAGCTTCAATCATGAAATTCATTCTTCCAAATCAATTCTGAATAACCTGAAAACCAAAACCGATGATTCACACAAGTCATAATACATCGTGCGATGCTGCTCAAGACTTCAAATAGCTGAACGGAATGCATATGCTCAAAGCGACCGGCTGGGTCGTTATATGTTTTCCCACTTAAACATACGTTCGTCCTCGAACATGCCAAGAGTCGTTCTTAAGCCGTCAAATCACTGTGCCACCTTACCATGCATATACCTGGGGGTGATCCCACATCACCGTAACCCATATAAGCCCGACGACACAACCTAACTGAAGATCCTTAATTCAACCTTATTCCATAACCTTAGAATCAAATTTCCAACACCCGACATTCCTTACAAGACCCGAATTTCGCATCTGTACACTGTATAAGTCTGAACAAGCTGAATCAAGCCATAACCATAGCCCAAGACACAATTACATGATATACCACATAACGCAAATACTCATAGCAATAACGTTCGATCATAGTAGCTGCTCAAACAACCCAATACCGGTAATAAACCTCATATCAAACAAAACCCTGTTCTAAAAACTTCGTACACTACTGATGATGAAAGAAATGCGTAGAAACCCATAACCACTCTTAGACCAACAAGTCATGGAGCTCCCTCTCCTTCGACAAGAACTATAGAAATTTCTAAGCCGATCAACGACATTATCCTTCCAAATATACCGCATTCAAATCCGATAGCACCTATTATAGGTTCGACGACCTCATATTATCAAATAAAGTTTCCCTACTAACATGCCACACCAATTCAACCTAGAGCCATAAACCATGCAATCCGTGCACCAATACGCAACAATTCAAATGCACCCAAAAATAAAAAATGACTCAAATGAGAGAACCGTCCCGCAAACTCAACAAGTATCATCACAACCGCAATGCTATGAACCCATCATACATGGTATAACCAAGACATGCGAATCTAACACAAAGGATCATATCCCAACATAACTCCGCTGTAATGCGTGACCCCATCCAACACCGGTCCTATGAAATACCTTAAGCCACAATGCTCAAAATCATCAACCATACGCAATTCGACATCAAGTACACAAAGTGCATGGCCATAAACATGAAGACGCAACAATAAAATATACCACAACCGGAAAAGGCCATAACCAAGGCGCAATCGACCATTCCACACCCCAATAACCATTTCGCTCGAATTTCGCTATAAGACCCAAACAGAACCGCATCAGGTGTGCATATAACCAACAAATCACAACCCCTCATAGAATAGAAGAGTAACACATAGAACATATCCGAACTCTAACAAGCTCAACTCTAACCGAATGCCACACCCCATCAACACAGACTGTTAGGAATCAACAAATCTGACCCGGTGTAGAATACACATCCTCATTGGGCCTACCAATAGGCCCCTAAATCAACTCTGGTCATCCATAAATAGATAAATAACCCTCCGAAGGTCCACAATGACCTAACCATAACATATACTATTATCTGGTTATCTGTGGCCACATCTTCACAGTCCAGGTGCGGGATCGTAAGTGCGGTCCGGTGGTCACAGAAGCGCAGGTTGACTGGAGCTGGGAAAGGCTACATATGCGAGGAAGTTTCTGCATTTGCAAGCCCATAGATGCAAAGAATATTCTGTAAAAGCAGAAATGAACTGGACGAGTTGGAGTCGCAGAAGCGGAAGGGCTCCACGTGTGTGAGTGCGCAGGAGCAAGGTTTTGATTGCAGAAGCGATCCCGCGAAAGCAGAATTGGTCTGCAAAAGCGTATTTGCCTGGGATTCTGTGATGGATTTTTCCACAGGTGCGACTATGTGGCCGCATATGCGAAATATCGCTGGGCAGAGGGGTTCGAGACTTAACTCTTATTTCTTTCATTTTTCACTTGGATGGCCAAATTTGGGGAGCTAATTTGAGGAGTTATTCATCAAGAAACGTGAGATAAGTGATTCCCACTTATTACAAGTTAAATACATAAGTTATATACATATTTATACATGAAAACTTATGGAAATTGTAGGATTTTAAGAGAAAAAACTAAAATTGATAATTTTGGATTTTGACCATGATTTTGAAAATGAAATTAGGAATAAATTATATATTTTAGTTTGTGGTGTTGTGGGTAATGTTTATCTTCAAAAAGTTTTGAAATCCGAGCACGTGGGCTTGAGGGCTGACTTGGTTGACTTTGTTGACTTTTCGAGCAGAGTTGAGAGTTATTATAATTTAATTTATTTATGATGTTGGGGTCTATTCTTATTGGTTTTCATGATTGTTTGACTAGTTTTAGATCGATGGGCTTTTGGTTTGAGGTGTTAGAGAGGCGTTGGAGCCGGTTATGGAACTTCAGAGCGAGATAAGTCTCATGTCTAACCTTGTGATGGAGAAACTACCCCGTATGTGTTATATCTATTATGTGCTACATATTGTGAGAGTTGCGCACGTATGAGGTGACGAATGTTCGTGCGTATGCTAGGATTCCTGAATATGTTCGAGTAGACTTAGGTTCACGCCATGTTTTAATTGTACTATTTGAGTTATCCTTGCCTGTTTAATCCCGTTGCGTTACGACATGAGACTAGGCTTGCGTAGAGTGATAAACTCGCTATTGTAGAGATTTGATGAGCTACTTGATTAGCCGCGGAATAGTTGTGATTCCCTTATGAATTTCTCCCGCGTTGTACGTTCTCATCAAAAATCTTCCTTAAATTTCATAACTCACCTGTACATTTGTGAATGGGATCAAGGACCCGTTAAAGATTCTTATTCTAATGGTATAGGGCCATTCGCCTCGGCAATATCATATTCTTATGGGATCGGGCCATTTGCCTAGGTAGTATCATATTCTTATGGGATCGGGCCGTTCGCCTCGGCAGTATCATATTCTTATGAGATCGGGCAGTTCGCCTCCGCCATATCATATTCTTATGGGATCGGGTCATTCGCCTCGGCAGTATCATATTCTTATGGGATCAGGCCGTTCGCCTTGGCATTATCATATTCTTATGGGATCGGGTCGTTCTCCTTGGCAGTATCATATTTTTATGGGATCGAGCCATTTGCCTTGGCAGTATCATATTCTTATGGCATCGTCGGTCCGTTTGCCTCGACAGTATCATATTCTTATGGGATCGAGTTGTTTGCCTCGCAATATCATGTATCATACTCTTATAGGATCGAGTCGTTCGCCTTAGCAACTTTATGAAACATTCTTATGGGATCAGACCGTTCGCCTCGGCAGAATCGTGCAAAATATTTGGCAAGAAGCCCGCGTATCCGTGAGTTTTCCTAATTGAGTTATGACAACCTATCTGTTGTAGATCATTTTACATATACTTCGGTTGAGGAGGTAGCCGAATGCCACGGCCAAATATCCATAAGGGTCGTGATGGCGACGGACACCGCTGTCAGGCAAGCCAATAATACACACTTAGTTTGGTTCCCATTTTTAATATTTTTGAAATCATATTTCCTTCAATTAAATAGTAAAGGATGGAGTTTACAAAATAATTAATAATATCTCTAAAATATTCCAATACAGTGCAATCCATAATTCGCCCAAAACCCGGTGTCACAAGTGCATGGGCATCAATTAGGAAAATAAAATAAAATACAACAGCTGTCTGAAATATAAATTGGATAGGGAAAATGTAAGTACTCTGAAGGAGACTCTGCCGGGTGCGGATCGTAGAATAGAATGCAGCTCACCTAACTCTGCTTGAAAAGTCGATAAAATTACTCTCGGGCCCACGTGCCCGGATTCCGAATTTCTTTGAAGATAAACCTTACCCATATCACCATGAACTCAAATATACAATTTATTCCAAATTCCATGTCCAATTTCGTGGTCAAATTCCAAAAATATCAATTTCTAAGTTTCTCTTCAAAATCCCAAATTTCTACAAATTTTCAAGTCTAAATCTATATATAATCCAAGTATTTAACTTGCAATATGTGGTAATCACTTACCTTGACATAGATGACGCAAATCTCCCTTCCAAGAGCTCCAAATATCGCCCAACCAAATGAAAAATGGAGAAAAAATGGCCAAATCCCATCTTTAAAACTTCACTACCCAGGTCCGCCCTTCTTCACGATCGCGGAAAGACCATCGTGATCGCGAAGGCCAAAGAAACACTGCCTCCCAATTTCCTCTTCGCGTTCGCGACACTTTGATCGCGTTCGCGAAGGCCAGCGGCTCAGACATCTCGCGTTCGCGTTTTCTTCTACGCGTTCGCATAAGCCAAATGGCCTTAGGCCCAACTCCCCCTATCTGGGCTATACTTGAGGTTACAAAGAAGATGATTCCCTAAATAAATGGGGTAGTTACTAATTCTGCATTAAAAATTGCCGATTTGAAGTGTGATAAAAGACTTTGCACATGCTTACATTATGGCGTGTTGTTTATACCAGTCAAGGAGCATGAGAATCTTATTTCATTATCATATACAAGTGTACTTGTTTAATTTCTCATGTATGATATGTTGGGAATGGAGGCATGTGACCATGCCGGGCGATTCATATTATTGGCACGTGAGTTGTCCGTGCCGTGTGTGGGAATTTTATTTCTATGATAATTTATCCAATTCATTAATTTCATTCCTCTACAATTGTGCACACGCGCCTATGGATATCCTCTTCACGCAATTTGAGGAGTTGGTTATAACATTGTAGCCCCGTTCCTCCATTTACTGCTTCCTTACAATTGCTTTATGACTTATCGTGTTAGTGGATTCGGGTCCGGAAGGATTTCGGAGCGAAATGAGAGACTTAGTTTCATAATTGAAAACATAAGTTGGAAACATTGACCGGATATTCACTTATGTATAAACGACCTCGGAATTGAATTATGATGATTCCAATAGCTCCGTATAGTTATTTCGGACTTAGAAGTGTGTCCAGAAAATTATTTGGAGGTCCGTAGTAGAATTAGGCTTGAAATGGCGAAAGTTGAATTTTTGAAAAATTTGACCGGGGGGTTGACTTTTTGATATCGGGGTCGGAATATGATTTCAGAAATTGGAATAGGTTCGTTATGTCATTTATGACTTGTGTGCAAAATTTGAGGTCAATCGGACTTGATTCGATAGGTTTCGGCATCGAACGTAGAAGTTGGAAATTTCATAATAGACTAAAGTTTCAAGTGAGTTCGCACAAGACCCAACTTCAAATGAGCATAACTCTCATGATACAAACTTTTATATGATGTTTTACCTATCAATGAAAGATATTTATGTCTAGTTTCTAACGCTTCAAACCGTTCGTTATTTGGACATTCCTACAAGAAGTTATGACCAAATTATCTAAAGCTTGAAAAATGCAATTCTACAACCAATTATGCGATCGCAAAACTGCCTCTGCGACCGCAAACTGGTCGCAGAATGGACCAGAAGAGCCCAGTTCCGGGCATCAATTTTGCGATCAATTTTGCAGCACGCATACCCATTCTGCGGTCCATTATGCGACCGCAGACCTACTTTCGGAGGGTTAAATTTTCTAGTTTCATAACCCAATCCCATTTTGATAAATAGGCTTTGGGACTCATTTTGGAGTAAAAATATGACATTTTTAAAGAGAAGGGAGAGTGTTCTAGAGAGAGGAAGAAGCTCAAGTACTTTGTTCATAAAGATCTTGTTCAAGCTTTGAAATCCAACAAGGAAATATCACAAGATCTTCACCCAAGAGGTAAGGTTCTAACCCCTAGTCTTTAATTTCGAGTTTGGGTAAAGATGGGTGATTAAGAATATGATTCTTGGGTGTAATAGTATTATTTATACATATTAATAAGGTTTATGGAAAGATTGTTAAGTTCAAATGGGTAAAGATTGGGTTGAAAATGGTAGAAATCTTCAAAGATTTTAATTGAAAATTTGAGGGCCGAGTTAATGTCGAAATTTGGTAAAATTTATATGGTTGGACTCGTGGTTGGATGGACGTTCATATTTTGTAACTTTTGTCGGGTTCTAAGACGTGGTCCCCACGAGCAATTTTTGAGTTAATTTCGAATTTTATTGGAAAAATTAGTATCTTCTTATGAAATTAATTACAATAATTGGTATTGACTAAATCGAATTATTTGTGGCTAGATACGAGGCTTTCGGAGACCAATTCTCATGGCAAGGACATAGCGGAATAAAGAATTATATTATTTGAGGTAAATAACAGTTATAAATCTGATCCTGAGAGTCTCATGACAATTCTCATGTGATTACTTTGGAGGTGACGCAGATGCTAGGTGACGGGCGTGTGGGCGTGCACCGAGGGTATTGTGACTTGGTTCGTCCCGTGAAACTGTAAAGTTGAATATCTTGTTTTTAGCTATATGCTCTCTATGTGTTGTGGAAATTTGACTGTAAGCCATGTTATAAACCATGTTTAGGCTATGTGTTGGTACTGGTGGGACCCACATAGGTCGTGTACATGTTGAATTATCTGCTAAATTGTTGTTTGGTACTCAGTGACAATTTACTTGTTTATTTTATCTCAGTCTCTATTGTTCATTATTGATGCACCATATCATTGTTGTTGGGCTGATTTCATGATTATTGAGAGCCCGAGAGACTGGAGAGGTTTATGACTGAGTGAGGCCGAGGGCTTGATTTTGAGATATTGATACTATGGCACGTGAGTTATTCATGCAGCAAGTGAGTTGGCCGTGCGGATCCAGATATTGATACTATAGCACATGAGTTTGTCGTGCGGATCCAGATATTGATTCTATGGCACGCGAGTTGTCCGTGCAGCACGTGAGTTGGCCGTGCAGATTATAGCGCTTGGGCTATAGGAGCCCCTCCGAAGTGTAAAGGAAAATTTTGTCAGAAAATGGTCATTTCTGCGACCACTATGCGGTCGCAGAATCACTCTGCGTACCGCATAATGGTTGCAAAGTGGAGCAGGAGGAGGGCAAGATTTGAGGAAAATCTGCGGTGCACTATGCGACCGCAGACTTATTTTGCAGTGTATTATGCGACCGCAGAACAAGTATACGGACAGCATAATGACCGCAGAACAAGTCAGTAACGCCCAGCTTTGGAGGCCAAATTATGCGGCCGGTATGCGGACCGCATACCTGTTATGCGATCGCATATGCGACCGCATAACTGCGTCGGAGCTTCCATTCTTTCTAATTTTTGACCCGACCCAACTTCGATTTATAGCACTTGAAGCTCATTTTTAGCCAAAATCTGATATTTTAGAGAGAGGTGAGAGCATTTTAGAGAGAGAAAGTGAAGACTTAGTCATTTATCCATCAATTCTTGTTCAATGTTTGAAGATTTCACAAGGATCTTGCTAGGGATTCAAAGAGGTAAGAATTTGTTTCTCTGATTCTTCAATTTCGGGTTTGGAGTAAAGATAGGTGATTAATAGTATAATTCTTGGGTGTAGAGTATCATGTATACATACCAATAAGGTTGTTAAAAGATTGTTAGGTTCAAATGGGTAAGGATTGAGTTGAAAATGGTAGAGATCTTCATAGACTTTAATTGAAGATTTGAGGGTCGAGTTAGTGTCGGATTTTGGTGAAATTTATATGGTTGGACTCGTGGTTGGATGGGTGTTCATATTCTGTAACTTTTGTCGGGTTCTGAGACGTGGGTCCTACAGGCAATTTTTGAGTTAATTTTGGATTTTATTGGAAAAATTAGTATTTCCTTATGGAATTAATAATAATAACTTGTATTGACTGATTCGAATTAATTGTGGCTGGATATGAGGCTTTCGGAGACCAATTCTCGTGGCAAGGGCATAGAGGAATAAATAATTACACGGGTTGAGGTAAGTAACAGTTATAAATCTGGTCCTGAGGGTATGAAACCCCAGATTTTATGTCATGTGATTATTTTGGAGGTGACGCACATGCTAAGTGACGGGCGTGTGGGCGTGCACCGAAGGGATTGTGACTTGGTCCGTCCCGTGAAACTGTAAAGCTGAATAACCTGTTGTTAACTATAAGCTCTCTTGTTGTTGAAGAAATTTGAATGTAAATCATGTTAAAAATCATGCTTAGGCTATGTGATAGTAATGTTGGGACCCACAGAGGTCACGAACTTGTTGAATTATTTGCTAATTGCTATCTTGTGCTCAGTCTTGATTTTATTAGCGAATCATACCTCAGTCTTTCTTGATATTTGTTGATGCACTATGTTATCTTTGTTTGGGCTAATCTTTGTGTTTTCTGAGAGCCCGAGAGACTAGAGAGGTGAAGGACTGAGTAAGGCCGAGGGCCTGTTAGTGAGGTAAGGATATTATGGCACGTGAGTTGTCCGTGCAGGATATTATAGCACGTGAGTTGTCCGTGCAGATTATGGCGCTTGGGCTGTAGGAGCCTCTCCAGAGTCTGTACACACCCCCTAATGAGCGCGGGTACCCATTGAGTGTGAGTGCTGAGGGCTGAGAGCCGAATGGTTGAGATGTTGTGATGAGCTAAGTGACTGTTGCCTGAGAGGCTGTACTTGCTTTGCATTTGTTGTTGCACTTGGTTGCTATCTGTCATTGTTGTGAAATCTCTGAAAGAATTTATATCCGGATTACTTAAAATTGAACTGTATAAAATTTATTTGACTTAAAATGCCGGATTCGAAAGCATGTCTATTCTTTGATGGGATTACTGAACGTGAACTATAACTGTGTAGCTCGTCATTATTTTCAGTTCCTTAGTTATTTTTGTTACTTGCTGAGTTGGTTGTACTCATATTACACCCTGCACTTCGTGTGCAGATCCAGTTGTTCCCGGACATAGCGGGTGTTGATCATTTCGCGCAGTTAATTTTCAGGAGATTTTGAGGTAGCTGCCGTGTTCTGCAGACCTTGTCTCTCCTTTTCTATATCCTTGTATATTGTATTTCGTCTCAAACTATTATAGACCGTATTTTTCAGACTTGTATTCATATTAGATGCTCATGTACTCAGTGACACCAGGTTTTGGGAGTGTTGTATCAGAAATTGTTAGATTTTTGGTATTGTATTAAACGTTACGTTTTTAAATTTAAAGGAAATCGTGGGTTATTGATGATGTCGGCTTGCCTAGTACTGAGATAGGCGCCATCACGACAGGTTAGGATTTTTGGGTCGTGAAACTGCCGTGTTTCGCAGATCTTCTCTCTCCTTCCCTATCTCTTTGTTTACCGTATCTGATCTCGGACTATTATAGACCATGTTTTCCAGACTTGTAATCATATTAGATGCTCATGTACTCAGTGACACCGGGTTTTGAGAGTGTTTATATATGTATTTGTGAGTTTTTCTTCCGCTAAATTTAGATATTATAGTTTCAAACTTAAAAGATATGTGGTTTATTGAGATTATCGGCTTGCCTAATATTGAGATAGGCGTCATCACGACGGGTAAGATTTTTGGGTCATGACATGACAACACGTCTCGATACAGATTTTCTTATTATAACTATCAAATTTTAAGTTACCTATTACCACTAAATAAAGTTTTATGGTATGCACCATAAGTACTTTTATAGTGCAAGATACATTGATCTCTCCGAGTATCATATTACCAGATTTACAAGTGATTTATACATTAACTTTATATTTGTTTGAAGAATCTATTATGAAAAGCTTATCTTCTTTTATACCTTGGTGCTCTAGATTACATCTTTCTATTTGCAAAAGAAGATAATTCTTTACATGGGTTTAACTTTGTTTGAGTACTATTGTCTATATAATTTTGATTGCTATTTTTTGTGATTTGGTAGTGCTATAAGATGCGCTCTTTTCTTAGAAATACTTAAAGATATGACTTTTTATGTTCCTGTTGTACACTTTTTGCAGGGCAGATTTATCTTAGGCCAAGCAATGTCACGTGACACCGCTTAGTTAGAAATTCTTTTTATTAAGTATCTATATATAATTAAAAGACAGAAACAAAATACCGTTAAAAAATGTGACATCACTTAAAACAAATAATTATCCGGCTAAACTGGTCCGGCGCATTGTTTTTCCAGTATAGTCGTGAGTTCAAAGACTGAAAGCTTCATTTTTTATTTCAAAATTTGTGTGCCTCATTTACACAAAAACTACATTTTATTGAGCAGCGGTCGAACTGCGGACCTCTTAGAAGCAAACATAACTTTTAGACATTCGATCAACAATCACTTAAGCATATTCTTGTGACAATAAATTATTTGTTCTACGGTTAGTTGTATGTACTATTGTTTCCTTTTTCTTTCCATATACTTTATAGCCAATAAAATTGATTAAGAACAACCTACGAACTTTTAGTGATTATTAGGTACTTTATAATAAAAAAAATATTTAGTAATTTTTTAATGACGTTTGAATAATTTCCTAAAGAGTCAATACCCTAAAATCCTCCTAAACTATCAAGTTTTTATCAGTTTCCTACTTAAACTATTCGGTGTCCCCAATTGTCTAAAACACGTGCCATGTAGCACTACATGTGGCTTTTTAACTTAGCCTAAAACCCGCCTAAACTATTATTTTTTTGTCAGTTAACTACTTAAACTATCTGGTGTCCCCAAAACCCTCTGAATTATATTCGCTTATATATTAGAACCCCATGTTGGACTTTTAAAGGTACATCTATCTAACTATATTAACTTATGGTTTGTACAAAAATAATTTATATAGTTTACTCAAAACGTATTACTCTCGAATGATTGATCAATTCTAGGAGTTTTGGCCAAAATAATATCTAATGTATTGTGTTAATTTTAGGTTTAATTGTGATTATGCTTTATGCTAGACTCCAAGTGATAAATCCTTATTTATATTCACTTTGTAGCACATTTAAAATATACATAAAGGCATATAGTGTTGTATTTCTTAAAAGCCATCTTGGATTACATAAAATATATTACACAAAATAAAATTTTGCACATAAAAAAATCAATTACCCAGCAATTATATTCTCTAATTCCAGATTACATAAAGAAGGTTCAAGAGATTCAGCTTTATTCTTTATAATGTGTTGAGTTTAATAAGAAGATTTAAATTAATATTCTTACAACAATATGGGTAAGACATGCAAGAAGACTAAAACAAGATAGAGAATAAATAATTTCAGAGAAAACAAGAGAGGGAGAAATTTTTTCATAGGAAACACATATTGAGAACGGAAGAAAAAAGGTTAACAAATGAAGAAGAAGAAGAAAAAAGGTTAAAAAATGAAGAAGAAGAAGAAGGAGAAGGAGAAGAAGAAGAAGAAGAAGAAGAAGAAGAAGAAGAAGAAGAAGAAGAAGAAGAAGAAGAAGAAATAAAGAAGAAGAAGGTGAAAAACAAAGAAGAAAGGTGAAAAAATAAGGAATAATGGTGAAAAATGAGAAAGAAAGATGGATATAACTAAAATAAGGAGAATATTTATTTAAAAAAAATAAATTTGAAAGAAGTTAGGCTAATTAGCTATTATTTTCTGTTAGGTGGGCCATTTTGATGGCTTTCAGCTACCATGCGCTACCAAGCGAGTATCTACACATGTTATGCTAGGTCAGCTACGAGGGTTTTTTAATTCGAGCGGCAATATAGTTCGGGGGGAGGGGGGAGGGGTTGGGGACACCGAAAAGTTAAAGTAAAAAACTGATAAAAATATGATAGGTTAAGTGGATTTTAGTGTATTAACTCTTTTCTAAAAACAAAGTTGATCGAAAAGAATTGTAATAATATATTTGAGCTGTGTTTTATTAATATGATTTAAATTGTGTTCCTTTTTTATATAATGTTGTTATTAGTTTTTTGTTTACTTGCAATTTTTCAAAGTGTGATACCGCTTATGAAAAATCCTGCGTACGCCATTGATTTTTTGTACTTCAAATTTAATGATTTAGTAATAATTTTATAATAGTTGCGGAGATCATGATGTGAAGCACTGCTCAAATAATCTTTTCCGATTATTCTATAATCTTTATACTGAGAATATTTTTGTAAGGTTTATGTATGCAATTTTACATTTTTAGTAATGTGTCCACCTAGGTAAGTGAATATGACTCAGATTGCAACATATAAACAAGCATATTTTTGTATATATTTTGTAGCAAACGAACATTAACAACCTTGGCTGCTAAGAAAAAAATTAATTACCACTTTTTGTTCAGTATGTTTTTACCGCAAGTTATTAAATCATATTCTCATATTGAAAAATACATTTTTAAAGCATTAGAGCCGTTAGGTAGCGATCCGACCGGTCATTTTATGTATTTGCGCCTCGTTTTCCCTTTTGATACTTCAAACATGTGTACTTTTGGTTTTATAATTTACGGGGATGATTGATTTCATTTCGGAAAGGTTTCGGATTGATTTAGACCCTTTGACTCTTGGCTTACAAGCCTAAGTTGATTATGTTGACCAATGTTTGACTTTTGTAAAAACGACCCCGGAATGGTATTTTGATGGCTCTAATAGGTTTGTATCATGATTTTGGACTTGGGCGTATGCCCGGAATCGAATTCGGAGGTATGTAGGTTGATTTGAGTTGTTTTGCCAAAGATTGACAATTTGAGGTTTAGAAGTTTCACTGTAGGTTGACTTTTGGCAATCGAGTTCAGAATTTGGTTTTAGGATGTGGAATAGGTTTGTTATGCTATTTAGAACTTCTCTACAAAATTTGGTATCATTTGGAGTTGATTTGATAGGATTCGGACGCTTAGTTGCAATTCTATAAGTTCTTGAACTTTACTTTGAAATTCATGCGTTTTGGTGTCCGATTCGTAGTCCTAGATATTATTTTTGTGTTTTCATAACGTGAGCGAGTTCGTATGATGGTTTTAGACTTGTGTATATGTTTGGTTTGGAGCCCCGAGGGCTCGAATGAATTTTGGACATGTCACGAAATGGTTTGGACTGAAAATAGAATTGTTGGTGTGTTGGTACTATGATGTCGCAATTGCGAGAACCAGCCTCGCAATTGCGAAGGGGACAAAGGGTGATCAGATGTCGTAAATATCACGTTTCCCTTCGTATTTGCGAAGTCAACAGGCCTGGGTGGGGTTCGCAATTACGACCAATTGGTCGCTTTTGCGGAAGGTGTCAGCTTCGCAATTGCGACATCTGAGGAGTCTATCAGGATTTTCAATTTTTATCCCTTTTCCTAATTATGAGCGTTCGCAAATACGAACCCAGTATCGCAATTGCGAAATCTGCAACTGAACAAAAGTTAGAAAAGTCGGGATTTAGGTCTTATTTCTCATATTTTAGAATCTTAGACTCGGTAGGAGGCGATTTGAAGAGGGAATTTTCATCTACAAATATTGGGTAAATGATTCTAATCAATTTGCAACTATATTTCATGATTATATCTTAGATTTAACATCAAATTTGTGAGAATCAAAGAGGAAAATTGGGAAATTTTGTCAAGTTTTTGAAAAACGAAGATTTGAGTTTTGAGAGTCGATTTGGACTCTAATTTGAAAACTAATCATATATATGGACTCGTGGGGTTATAGGTAATCGGAATCTACCCTTGGACCCGAGTTTTGACCGGGCGAGTTCGGGGTTGACTTTTGTTGACCTTTTGGAAAATGTGTAAAGACCACAACTTTATTTATTGTAATTGGTTTATCTTGCATTGATTGATGCTATTAAGTCATTTTTTGTTAGATTTGAGCCACGTGGAGGCAAATTTTAGGGGAAAAGCTAATTCTGAGGGTTGAGTTGGCCTAGTTGAGGTAAGTATCTTTCCTAACTTTGTGTGGGGAACTACCCCTTAGAATTTGGGTTGTTTGTCCAATTGGTGTTATGTGGAAGGCGTGTACGCGAGGTGACGAGTGCGTACACAGGCTATATGTGGTATTTGAATGATTTAGGTTATTTAGACTCTTTCCATGCCTTCATTGAATTGTCATAACATGTTAAATCTCTCATTGTTAATCTACTCTTGCATGTGTTAATCTACTCTTACATGCTTTATTTGGCGTTGTTAGTACTTGTTCTACCTCTTACTTGTTATTTTGCTCTTATGTGTTTTAGTTGGAATTATTGCCTTTCTTATTGTCTTGTTACCTCTTTAATTGTTGAATTACTTTTAATTGAGTTTGTTATTTCGTGGAATATCTTCTTGTTGAGTTATTGGTGTTGAAGTTGTAAAAGTCGTTATCACGTTGAGGTGAAGTTGTTAACAATTGAGATATCTTTCTTTGTTGAGCAATTTTTATTCATTTGGTTATTGTTGAGATCATTGTGCACATTATGGTTAAGCCATGGGCTATTTTTTGTGGAAATATTAGTATTGTTGACTTTTTAGCAAGTTGTAGCATATGGATACTTGTTGTGCGAGATGTGATTGTGTTGTGATATTGATACGCATGCGGAGGTATAAGGCTAGGGGTTGAAATGCATGCGATGAGATAAGGTGGGTCTGATATGCGTGTTGCTAGTAGGAGAATTACTTGAAACCATGCGGTAAGATAAGATGGGCTAAAACGCATGTAGCTATTTCTGAAAAATAATTTTCAAAACTAAATGTAAGGCTGGCGCGGTGATATAAGAAAATATTATAATTAAAATTGTGAAATGTGGAACAAGGCGGTACCTCGGTTGTGATTCTTGTTGTATACTCATATTGAAAAAGTTTATTCGTTGAACAGTTCTTGTTATTTTTATTCTTTCTTGTTGTCACGACCCAAAATCTCACCATAGGTGTCGTGATGTCACTTAATCTCTAAGACTAGGTAAGCCGATTATAATTACATTTCGAACCATTTTTTTAAACATATAATTTCATACAAGTTTCAAAACCAAAAGCGAAAACAAATATAACAACCTCCCAAGACTGGTAAAACTGAGTCACGAACTCTAACTGAATACATGCAATAATCTCAAGGATCGAATATACAATACTGTTCGAATAAGACTATACAGTACAATAAAATGGAAAGACTCCAAGGGAATGCGACGACCAAGCAGCTCTACCTTGAATCCTTGCGATCAACACACTAACTCTGTCTGAGTCCGATATCTCCAATACCTGGCTCTGCACAAAAATGTGTAGAAGTATAGTATGAATACACCATAGTAGGTACCTAGTAATTATCAAGACTAACCTCGGTGGAGTAGTGACGATGTACAACTCAAGACACTTGCTAGTCAAATAATCTATGCAATATAGCAGTATACAATAGTACTGAAAAACAACTAGAAATGATAGCAACAAAAATCAACCAGTGATATAAACAGTAAGGCAACAAGAACACCATAATTATTACTCAAACGAATAAGGAACACAAGTACAACCAATTAATCAAGTCCTTCAAATATAAATCTTTCACATATAATTCTTTCGAATAAATACCTTCCGAATATACTTCTTTCAAATAAATATCTTTCAAATATAAAATTCTTTCAAATAAATATCTTTCGAATATACTTCTTTCAAATAAATATCTTTCGAATATAAATTCTTTCAAATAAAAGTCACTTTGTGATACCTCATTTCATAATCATAAAATACGGGTCTCAGTCCACTTTTATATTTTCGTAACACGGGTCTCAGCCCACTTTCATGTTTCCACGGCACCTCGTGCTCATATTTCTATCAAAACCGCACGAACAACTCATGTGCCAATAATAAAATCATCATATTTTTTCCGGCACCTCGTGCCTACATTTCATATCTGTTGCGGCGTGCAACCCGATCCCATATAATATTAATCATTCCTGTTGCGGCGTGCAACCCGATCTCATATAACATAATCCGCTCGGCACTAGCCACAGGCTCATAATTTCAACATAGATCAGACTATTATCAAGTTTACCGAAATAACAAGACAAGTTGTACAAGATATAAAAATAAACACAAGAAAAATCAAAACATGACATTAAAATTACCAACGCAAAAACCCCACATCATCACATAAAAATTACAAACACAATAACCCCACATCATCACATGTCATCCTTGACAATAGCCACCCTTATCTCTCATATAACTACCCTTATCACTACTATAATAGCCTCCCTTATCCCTCTACTCTGACAATATCAATAGCCACCCTTATCGCTCATATAGCCACCCTTATTGCTCCTAGAATAGCCTCCCTTATCACTCCATTTAATAGCCTCCCTTATCACTCCGCCCAGAAAATATCTCAACACACATAACAAGAGTGAAATGCCACCATTATGCCCGTATAATATCAACAATGGAATGCCACCCTTATACGCCGCATAACAGTAACCCAAATCACACATCAATTCATACAGAATATTATCACAACACATCATCATCAACTCAAATTTACAAATTGCCCGTAGGCCACAACCATTCCAAAGGTACTAGAAAGTCAATTAATTTCACAACAGATAGTCCACGGCTCAACACAATGTATATAATGTCTCAAAAACAACCACAAGGATGGGAAAATAACTCATCATAGGACAACGCCTTCTTTAATCCAAATTTTAGATAAATATATAAATGCCTCAATTTAAACTTATTTAATTAATTATTTGTAGATGAAAAATCCATAATGTGATTATTTCTAGGAAATATCAAATCAACAAACACACGGAATTTACATAAAAATCCAAGTGGCAATCACACCAAATTATCATATAAAATACAAACTCGACAAACAAGGAATGAGGCATGACAAATCAAAGATTTACTAAGTTCTAATAATTTTTCAATTTATTACATAAGGGCGTCTAAGAATTTCAACTGATATAATTTGCACATATAAACCAAGTACGTACTCGTCACCTCGCGTATATAGTTTTTAATTATATAATTTCCACATAAGACTCAATGCCTAAGGGGTAATTCCCCCACTCAAGGTTAGGAAAGATACTTATCTCAAGTAACTCAATCCACTGGTAAGCCTTTTTTCGCGATTATCCAACTCCGAATGGCTCGAATACAGATGAATATTTCCTTGAAAATCCTTCGGCAAAATTGCTACACACCGAGCTTTCTTGATTCAGCTCTTTAGTGATATTAAAACCTCCAACTACTCTTACAACTTCGATCTACATCAACATAATTCGATGGGACCAATATTAGTAAAATTTCCAAGTTTTAGATCATTTAGGCATTTTATCAAACACCTAGAGTGCATAAATCTCTACATCTCTTAACCATGGAATTAGTTCATCCAACTACCACCATTTAAGAGTTCACACTATTAATAAAACTCTGGTCATCCTTTCTTTCTCATGCTCCCAGTGCACGTTAATTAGCGTACACCGCATGTGTCAGCCATGGCGAAAGGGGGAGGTAGATGACGCGACAAACCTAAGACGTAACCCCTAGATAACTTTGTAAGCTCGGTGGTAACTTGTAACCAACAACCGATGGAGGAATTGACGCAAGAGAAAAGTACACCAACATCCGTCCCCATTGTAGATCCAACTACTATCGGAGGCACTGCATGTGAAATTGGTTCTTCATCGACAAACTCTTGTATCTCAAAGAGGCTAGATCTGAATACCTTAGTGACAATTGATCAATTAGACCCTTCCCCGCTAGTGTTAGTCAATGGAACAGTAAATCAAGCTCAAAATCAAGTAAGTAACAAAGGAAATTTGGAGAAATCAACAGTGGTAGAGGTGGCGATGGCTGATGAGCCTACTAGACCTAAAGCACCATGGACAACTCTGTTTCAGAAGAATAGGTTTGCCACCAATGGTATGTCACTATCCTATATTCTTCCACAAATTGTTGATGGTCAACCTGTGGTTCAATTAGATAAGCTAGAAGTAGAAGAGGAGGAGAACAAATGGAGATGTGCATTGATAGCATATATTATAGGTGATGGCCCAGGGTACAATGCAATGAAACGATACATCAAGTTGTATTGGGCACATGTTACTAAACCTGAACTGTTTTATCATGATGAAGGCTATTATATCATCAATTTCAGTCTACAGTAGATGCACAATAGATATTATATGCTGGCCTTTACTCAATTGCTAATAAACCCATCATTTTAAAACCATGGACTCCAGACTTTGATTTCATAGAGGAATTCCCTACTGTTATGCCACTATGGGTAAGGTTCCCTAAATTTCCTATGCCGTGTTGGGGAGTTGGCTCTTTCAGTAGGATTTCTAGTGTAATTAGGACCCCTGTATTTGCTGATGAGTGCACTACCAAGCAGACTCGAGTATCCTATGCTAGAATGCTTATTGAAGTTAATGTTACAAAATAATTGCCCACTAAAATCATGGTTATGGACCCTTATGGAAAGAAGTTTCAACAGTCTGTACCCTACGACTGGAAACCTGCTTATTATGACAAATGTTGGTTATGGGATATAAATGCACTACCCTGACACACCCTATAATGCAACAACCAAATTAGATAAGGAGAGCAAGGGGTAACAAGGTTATCACACAAGAATGGAGAACCAAAGGGCCTATACATGTTGCAACTGAACCTCAGAATGCAAAGCAAATTGCACATGTTGAACAACAACTAGAGGGTAATAATATGAAAATTGCAAGACAAACAGGAATAACAAGGTTACATGATCCTAGGGGGACTAACGCTCAACACAACACAATAATACTTGTAGCTGCAAAGGAGAAACAGGATGACAGAGGCAAAGCAATGCAGAATAGCACTGAACTTAACTTCATCAACTTCCAGCTTTGATCCCTATCCCAGTGAAGAATAAATTTGAAGTTGTATCAACAAGTAGATATGAGGATCACATGCCACCTGAGGATAGAGGTGGAAATACCATGCAACTATGATGAATTGGTTATTCTAGAACATAAGGGGTGTAAATAAAAGGTATAAACAAAAGAAGGTAAGAGAGTATATTAGAGGAAATAAAATTAAGCTAGTGGGACTCATAGAAACTAAAGTGAAGGAAAAGAATGCTCAAAGGATTGCAAAAGCTATTCCAGCTGGATGGAATGTGCTAACAAACTACAAAGATGCAATTAATGGTAGAATCTGGATACTATGGGATACCACTAACCTGATTGTTAATCGTATTAAATATGATGCTCAAATGATACACTGTCAGGTAAAAAGTAGAAGAAGTGATATTGACTGATTACTCACAGTAGTGTATGGATACAATGGGATTGAACAAAGAAGATCCCTTTGGGATACACTGCAGCAACTCTCACTAAGTATAGCAGTCCCATGGATGATAACTGGGGATTTTAATGCAGTATTATACCCCAATGACAGATTATCTAGTAACCTAGTAAGCTACTCAGAAATCCAAGACTTTGTTGCCTGCCTTCAACACACTACATTAACAGAACTACCTTGGAAAGGTGATTACTATAGATGGTCTAACAAGCAACATGGAGTTGATAGGGTCAGCAGTAGATTTGATAGAGTGTTTGGCAATTATGAATGGATGATGTCCTGGGGTCATGTCGAAACAAACTATGGATTGCCTCAAATATCAGACCATGCTCCTATGCTCCTACTTTGACATCTTCCACATGGAAAGGTAGAGTGATTTTCAGATTCTTTAACATATGGGCAGAACATGATGACTTCTCTCAAATAATTTCTAGCATATTGAGTTCACATATTCCAAAGGGTAATCTGAAATCAGTTTGGGCAAGATTGCAAGATCTGAAACCTGCTTTGAAATCTCTGAATTCTAAGGAATTCAGGGGCATAACTCAAAAAATTGAGAAGGCTAGAATTGAGTTGAGTGACATCCAAGGTAAAAATTCACAGGGTTGCACTGATACTTTACTTGATATGGAGAAAAAAGTACTACTGAACCTTGAGAAGTGGTCCTTAATTGAATAGAGTGTCCTTCAACAGAAAGCTAGAGCAAAATGGATGCATATGGGAGATTCAAACTCTAAGTACTCCACAACAGTAATGAAAGATAGAACTCAAAAGAAACAAATCACAAAAATTACAACTTTGCTATGAGACAAAATGACTGACCCTGATACTATCAAAAGAGAGATTGTTGATTTCTATAAAAGTTTAATGGGAACAACTTCCACTACCCTGCCTGCCATCAATAAAATATACATGAATCATGGGCCTACACTATCTCACCAACAAAGGGTTGATGTATGTGCAGAAGTAACCAATCAAGAGATTGTTGAGAGCCTTAAAGCAATTGGTGATGATTAAGCTCCAGGCATTGATGGCTTTAATGCAGTTTTCTTCAAGAAAGCCTGGGACATTATCAATATTCAGATCATAGATGTTGTGAAAGAGTTCTTCTCAACTGGAAAACTCTATAAGGCCATAAACTGCACTATTGTTACATTGGTGCCTAAAGTGAATAAACCTACCACAGTCAAAGAGTACAGACCAATAGCCTGTTGTTCAATTCTCTACAAGATGATCTCTAAATTCTTGGCTTCCAGATTACAGAAAGTCATGACTTACATCATTTGTGAGGCTCAAGCAGGCTTCATCCCTGGTAGAAAAATTACAGGCGTCTATTATTTCAGATCGGGGTACGCAGTTTACCTCACAGTTTTGGAGGGCAGTGCAGCGAGAATTGGGCACACATGTTCAGTTGAGTCAGCATTTCACCCTCAGATGGACGGACAGTCCGAGCGCACTATTCGAATATTGGAGGATATGCTACGCGCTTGTGTCATTAATTTTGGGGGTTCTTGGGATCAATTTCTGCCACTCGCAGAGTTTGCTTACAATAATAGCTACCAGTCAAGCATTCATATGGCTCCGTATGAAGCATTATATGGGAGACGGTGTCGGTCTCCGGTGGGTTGGTTTGAGCCTTGTGAGGTTAGACTATTGGGTACTAACTTGGTTCAGGATGCTTTAGAGAAGGTCAAAGTAATTCAGGAACGGCTTCGCACGGCATAGTCTAGATAGAAGAGTTATGCCGACAGGAAGGTTCGTGATGTTGTTCACATGGTTGGGGAGAAGGTTCTGCTCAAGATTTCACCCATGAAGGGTGTGTTGAGGTTCGGGAAAAAGGACAAGTTGAGCCCTCGGTATATTGGGCCTTTTGAGATACTTAAGAAAATTGGGGAGGTGGCTTATGAACTTGCTTTGCCACCTAGTCTATCAGGTGTTCATCTAATGTTCCATGTATCCATGCTCCGAAAGTATGTCGGGGATCCGTCTCATATTCTAGATTTCAGTACAGTACAGTTGGATGGTAATTTGACTTATGATGTGGAGCCGGTGGCTATTTTAGACCGGCAGGTTCAAAAGCTGAGGTCAAAAAATATAGCATCAGTGAAGGTGCAGTGGAGAGGCCAGCCAGTCGGAGAAGCTACTTGGGAGATTGAGCAGGAGATGCGGAGCAAATATCCACATTGATTTGAGATCCCAGGTATTGTTCTAAACCCGTTCGATAACGAACGTTTGTTTAAGAGGGGGAGAATGTAACGACCCGGCCGGTAGTTTTGATTATTATAACCTCGTTCCTCCATTTACTGCTCAATTTATACTTTATAGTTATTTTATGACTTACCGGGTTAGTGGATTCGGGTCCAGAAGGAATTCAGAGTGAAATGAGACACTTAGTCTTATAATTAAAATTTTAAGTTAGAAAAGTAGACCGGATATGGACCTATGTGTAAACGACCTCGGATTTGAATTTTGATAATTCCAATAGCTCTGTAGGATGATTTTGGGCTTAGGAGCGTGTCTGAAATATTATTTGGAGGTCCGTAGGAGAATTAGGCTTGAAATGCCGGAAGTTAAATTTTTGAGAAGTTTGACCGGGGGGTTGACTTTTTGATAACGGGGTCGAAATCCAATTCTAAAAATTTGAGTACCTCCGTTATGTCATTTATGACTTGTGCGCAATGTCATTCTAGCTCATGGGCTAGTCAAATCTTACACAAGAGCCTAGGTATCCCCTTGATGTATGATAAAGAATGATCTCCAGAAAGCTTATGACTCAGTATAATGGATCTTCTTATAACAGGTTATGGAGGAGCTTAGATTCCCTGACAGGTTTATCATACGGATAATGGAATGTATTAAGGCTATCAACTATACTATTCTTGTGAATGAGGAAACCATAGAACCTTTCAATGCTGCCAAGGGTCTTAGACAAGGAGATCCTATCTCCCATTTTCTCTTTGCTATAGTGTTGGAATACTTGATTAGATCACTGCATGGACTTAAGAAGGAGCCTAACTTCCAATATCATCCCAAATGTAGGAAGCTGGGCATTACTCATATGAGTTTTGCTGAAGACCTTTTGTTATTTGCTAAGGGTAATCTATCTTCAGTGGCCACACTTTACAAATGCTTTTCTCAATTCTCTGAGGCATCATGCTTACACGCTAATCTAGGAAAAAGCTCAATATATTTTGGTGGGGTAAAGCAAGCTGTGAAGGTCCAGAAATTGGCACACCTGGGATTTGAAAGTGGATCCTTACCCTTCAAGTAGCTAGGCATTCCTTTGTCTACAAAGAAAATAGCTCTTATACAGTGGCAACCATTGATTGAAAAGATCACATCCAAGATTTCTTCCTGGACTGCTAAGAAGTTGTCTTATGCTTGCAGTTGGTCAAATCTGTAATCTTTGGCATGCATGCATACTGGGATCAATTGTTTATCTTACATGCTAAGGTACTGAAAATGATAGAGGAACTTTGTAGAAGTTACATCTGGTCTGGAACTAATACAATAACTAAGAAGTCCTTAGTAGCATGGGAAAAGATCTGTACTCCCAAGTCAACTGGTGGACTTAACCTCATTAATATTCCTTTATGTAACAAAGCAGCAATTGCCAAAACTTGCTGGGTCTTAGCACATAAACAGGACAAGCTATGGATAAGGTGGATCAATGCATATTATATCAAACACCAGCAGGTCCAACAGATGCCAATACCTCAGCAAGCCAGTTGGATGGTAAGACGAATAATTGGATCTAGAGCAACTCTGCTACAGACACATAATATATATGACAACAACAAAAGTATCATTAGACAAATATACCTACAACTCCTAGGTGATTTACCAAGAGTAAGCTGGAAATGTCTGATTTTCCAGAATACTGCTAGGCCAAAGGCAGTCTTCACTATGTGGTTGTTGCTCCATGGCCGATTGACAACTAAAGATAGGCTAGCCAGCTAAGGTATAACTGTTACCCCTCAATGTGTTATGTGTCAAGACCAGGATGAATCAAGGGAGCACCTCTTTGTTACATGTCCATACACTAGAGAACTTTGGAAGAAAGTAATGACTTGGGTTCAAAGATCATATATGTCTACCATTTGCTGGGATCAACATCATCAATGGATCACCAAGCAGGGAAAAGGGAAGTCCAAGAAGGCTAGCATCTTCAAAATGATCTATGCTGAGATTTCGCATGTAATATGGATAGAAAGAAACACACGTATATTTGAGCAAAGGTATTGAGGGAATGATGTCCTTATGCGGGAGATAGCACACATATGTAACGCTAGAGTAGTTACTCAAGCTAGGAGCTACATACAACAGTTTTGGCTAGGAACATAGTAGATTGAATAGTTTTGTTTGTAAATAGGTATGGCTTGTTTGTTTTTTTAGCTTCGAGATAGTCAGCTCAGTTAGCATGACTATGGTTTTGTACAGTCTCTCTTTGGTGATTAATACAAAAGAAATTTAATTACCAAAAACAAAAACTATCACCATTTACCAACAATTTATAACTTTCAATCATCACATGCGTGGCCATTCATCTTCACCCAACCAACAAAATTACATCAATTAATCACCTTTCAATATCTACCATGGTTATGTATTTAAATTGGGAATTTATGGCTTCCAATAACCATACCATGAGTTCCAATACTTAATTCATACTCATATTCCCATAATAAATCCGTACATATAAGTCTAAGGGCGTAGGATTACCTTTTTGGAAGAAATCTTGCAAAACCCTCCTTTGAGTTCTTGAAGAAATTTCTTGAAGATCTAAGTATTTTATATGTAGATTTCATAAATACTAGTATAGAAATGATGGAATTACAAACCAAAATAATGGGGATTTCTTACCTTGAAGAAGATAGGAGTTGGTGGTCTGAGTGAGTAGAGAAGAGCTTCAAAATCCGCCCAAGTAAAGTGGGGAAAATGAACCCCGAAATTGTATCTATAGGCCTAAATTTCTGGGTTTCGGATGCTGCCCCGGATGCTATGGCAGCACTTCACTGCCATCCCTTCTTTCGGATGCGGCTCCGGATGCTTCACATCCGCAGTTCACTCCTCTGCCAGCCTTTGGTAATTTGGTCATAACTTCTTGTAGAAATGTCCAAATGACTAACGGTTTGAAGTGTTAGAAACTATACTCAAAGATCTTTCATTTGATAGGTTGTTCATCACATTATATATATATATATATATATATATATATATATATATATATATATATATATATATATATATATATATATACTTGTATTAAGTTAGATCTTGTGCCGAAACATAACAAATCGATCCGGATTAACCTCAAAGTTTGCACACAAGTCATAAATGACATAACGAAGCTATTCAAATTTCTAGAATCGAAGTCGAAGCTCTATACATCAAGGTTAATTCCCGGTACACACTTTTCTTTTAAGCTTCTTAAATAAGGATTGTTCTTCCAATTTAATTCTGAACCTTCCAAAACCAACCGCAACCGCACACGCAAGTTATAATATATATTACGAAGTTGATCGGGACCTTAAGTTGCTGAACGGAACGTTAATTATCAAAACAATAGTCGGGTCGTTACATTTGTCTTACCAATTTTGTCCATATTTGACCACTTGTGGTTCTCATTATGTGTTTCCTTATTGTTGCCTCTTTGCTTAAAAGTCTGTTATTAGCTGTGATGATCCGATAGGTCATTTATAGTTTTAAGCTTCATTTCTGTGTTCTGAAACCTCAACTAGCTCCATTTAGCTTTTCTTTATTTGCGTGCACAGTCTGTGTCTTTTTCCAAAAGGGTTTTATGTGAAAATTTTATAAAAATATGAAATCGTACTTTAAAAATCATTTGAGTTGACTTCGGTCAACATTTTGAGCAAACAGACTCGGATCAGTATTTTGACGGTCCCGGTGGGTCCATATTATGATTTAGGACTCGGGCGTATTCCCGGAATCAAATTTGGAAGTCCTTAGCTTGAATTATCGCCATTTGTTGAAAATTAGAAGTTTAAAGGTTTAAAGAAATTCCAAATTTGACTGTACTTTGACTTTGTTGCTACCGGTCCAGATCCGGGTTCCGAGACTTGGTGTTCATTACTATATTTATGACTTTTCTGTAAAATTTGGTGCAAAACGGAGTTAATTTGACGTGATTCGGATGTCCGGTTGAAAACTTACAAGTTCTTAAGTTTCATTGAAAATTTCATTCGTTTTGGTGTCCGATTCGTAGTTCTAGGTGTTATTTTGGTATTTTGATTATGCGAGCGAGTTCGTATGATATTTTTGGACTTGTTTTCATGTTTAGTTTAGAGCCCCGAGGGCTCGGGTGAGTTTCGGATAGTCTAGGGACCATTTGGACTTAAGAAAATTTTTGGTTTTTAACTTCTAGTGTCAGATGGTGTGTCTTTCTTCGTGATCGCGAAGATACTACCACAATTGCGAAGAGTTGTTGGGACTGTGGTGGATTTTCTTAATCGCGAATGCAGAGCAATGGGGGATTTACCCTTCGCACACACGACCAGCTGTTTGCGAATGCGTAGGGCTTGGACCTGGGAAAGGGGACCAATGTTTTACTCTACGCGAATGCGAGCATGGGCTCGCGAACACGTGAGTAAACTCGCGAACGTGTAGGCCATTGGGCTGCAGTGTATCGCGAACGCGGCAGGCCCTTCGCGAACGCGAAGAAGGCCTGACGCCCAAACCTTAAATATTTCCAAATAGGGAATTTCACTCATATTTCGCCATCTTTTCATTAGAGCTCGGCCTAGAGGCGATTTGAAAGAGAAAATTCATCATCCTTTCATAGGTTAGTATACTTTAACTTATTTCTGTCACGACCAAAATTCACTATAGGCCATGATGGCACCCAACATCGCCGTTAGGCTAGTCAACACTTAATTATTCATTTTATCATTTTTAAAATCATAGATCTTTCTTGGATAACGAGGTTAGTGCATCAGAATAAATTATAGTCATGTACCGTTTCGTGAAAATAATAAGTGAATCAGTGTAAAACAATCTATGACAAATCCTAGAACAGCCCCAAAATCTGGTGTCACAAGTGCATGAGCATTTATTAAGGAGTACAATAATAATACAACATCTATCCAGAATATAAATAAGACAGGATAAAGTAAATGGTACGATGGAGACTCTGTGGGCTGCGATACGTAGCCTGGAATGCAGCTCACCATAAAGTCTCCTCTCTAGCTGCGCCTATGCGCCAAAATGACTACCAATTGAACCTGTCAGATCGTGCACATTTAGTGCAAAAGTGTAGCATAAGTACGTAAATCAACGCGTACCCAGTAAATATCTAGCCTTACCCCAAAAAAGTAGTGACGAGGGGTCGACATCGACACTTACTAGAGGTCCAACAAAGCAATATAATAAATCATAAGTAGATGTGAAGCACACAACAATAATGGGCTAAATTTGTAAATTACCTAATCTTCCAAATATTTCTTTTAAAGTATGAATTTCTCAGTCTTGTATTCTACCTCAACAGCTCAGATTTATCATGTACCCGTAACAAACGGATAAGAAATACCATATAAAATGTCGGGCATCAGTGGAAAGATAATCTCGTGAATGTTCAGACTACTAGCGATATAACGCACGATTATGCCGAGGTCGTTCGGCCCAATCCAGAGTAATGTGCACACTGCCGAGGGTCAAGCGGCACGAACCATAGATGCATCTATTATACTGCCGAGGCGTTCGGCCCGCTCCACAAGAAAGGAAGGAAATTACTGAATTACGAGACACGTGCTTACAATACAGTACATGAGCACAAAGTGAATATAACCTTTACCGTTTCTCAAATAACTTGCCAACAACTCAAGGTGATAAGGCTCAGCCTAATATATACATATATTTTCACATCAATTTCAATTATAAATTAAATTAATTAAGCCAGCATAATGAGTTCAAATAATTCAAATATTACATGATAAAGTCCTAAGTCTACCCGGACATAAACATGCTTTAGCCACGTATGGACTCTCGTCACCTCGAGCGTACATAGCGCCTACAACTAGTAGCACATAACAATTACATCACCTAGGGGGTAGTTTCCCCCTCACAAGGTTAGTCAGGAGACTAATCACGCTCTGAAGTTCCATAACCGACTTCAATGCCTCTTTAACTTCTCAACTCAAATACAAACGATCTGAAACTAGTCAAAAAATATGCAATTCAATCAAAATATACTCCATTTTTTATAATTAATCATTTTATAAAAATTCCCTAATCCGCTCGAAAAGTCAATAAAGTAAACCCTCAAGCTCACGTGCCCGGATTCCGAAAATATTCGAAGATAAACTTTACCCATGACGCCACGAACTCAAATATATGATTTATTTCAAATTCCATGTCCAATTTCGTAGTCAAAATGCAAAAATACCAAACTCTACATTTTCTACAAAAATCCCACAATTTCTACAAATACTCATATTTAAATCCTTATAGAATCCATGTATTTAACTTACAATATATGGGAATAACTTACCTTACAATAGATGATAAAAATCTCCACTGCACATTGACTTTCTCACATGCGGTCAACTAGCCGCTTCTGTGGCTCTGCACCTACGAAAAAGCCATCGCAGGTGCGGCGCCAGCTCAAGTCAGCAGCCCTCACTTCTACGCCCCAAGTAGCACATCTGCGCTTCCGCTTCTGCAGACCACAAGCGCTTTTGCGCTCATGCATCTGCGTGACCAACTCTATTCCTGTGGCCCAGGCGTTCTTAGACAACCTCTACTTCTGCGATCTCATCTCCACCTTTGCGACTTTGCAGGTACCGAAGTTTCCTCGCACCTACGCCCCCAGACATCCTCCGAGAAATTCGCACCTGCAATGACCCCTACGCACCTGCGGCCACTCCTTCTGTAGGTGCGATTACACCAGTCTTCAGCATCACATCATCTTCTCAAATTTGAATTCCAATCCGTTTTCAAACCCGAGGCCCCCAGAAACCCATCCAAACGTACCAACACATCCTAAAATACGATACGGACTTAGACAAAGCCTCAAATCACATCGAACAATATCAAAAATTATGAATCAACAAGCAAAACTTTCTGTAAACTTTCAAACATTCCAACTTCGTTGAACGCGTCCGAATTATGTTTAAACAACCCAGAATGACGCCATATTTTATGTGCAAGCCACAAATCACGATACGAACCTATTCCAAGGCTCGGAACTCCAAACGGATATTGATAACACCAAAATTCATTTCAAATCAAACTTAAGAAATTCTTAAACTTCCAAAATGCCAACCTTCCATAATAGATGCTGGAATGCTCCCGAACCACCCGATACTCAACCCGAACATACGCCCAAGTCTGAGATCATCATAAAAACCTATAGAAACCTTCAAATCCCGATTCCGAGATCGTTTAATCAAAAGTCAAACCTTAGTCAATTCTTCCTACTTAAAGATGTTGAATTTAGAGTTTTTCATCCGAATCAACTCTGAACTTCCCGAAATTCAATTTCGACTACGCGTACAAGTCATAAAACATGAAGTGAAGCTACTCAAGGCCTCAATCCGCCGAACGACATGCATGAAATCAAAACGACCGATCGGATCGTTACAGTTTCCTTCCATTTCAATCCTCACCCATTAATTTCTAGCCTTAATATTTGTTCTTTCATGGCAGAAAATTAGGGATTTGGGACGAATTGGGGGGTTTTGCAAATTTTGGATTTAGACCTCAAATTGGGGTCAAATTTAGAAACTAATTACATAATCGGGCTCGGGATGAATGGGTACATGGGTTTTGGTCCGAATCTCGGATTTTGACCAAGCGAGCCTGGGATTGACTTTTGTGGAAAAGTGTAAAGATCTTAACTTTATGTATTGTAATTTAATTTCCTAGCATTATTTGATGTTATTGAGTCGATTTGGGTTAGATTTGATTGGTTTGGATGCGGATTTTAGAGGAAAGGCCCCGGTAGAGCTTTGATTTGCTTGTGGAGCGAGGTAAGTGTTGGATTTAACCTTGATTTGAGGGAATTAGGAACCCTTGAGCTATGTGCTATGTGAAATTCATGTGTAGCGGCGTATATGCGAGGTTACGAGTGTATATACGACGCCAAAATACTTGTTTCCCTACTTTTTTCCGTATTTCATTAATTATTTCATTCTATGTCTTAACTGTTATATGCTTTAAATGCTTCCCATTCTTTTATTTGCTACTTTTTATTTATAATTCTCGTGTTAAAAATGTTAGATTCTCCCATGCTTCCACGATTTACTACTACTTGCCTTAATTGACTTACTTGTATCCTTTAGTTGTCACTTATTTGACTTGTCTTACTGCTTAGTATTAATCATAGCGAATTATTAATTTGGGACGAGATTTCCTTCTGGTTCTGCTTCATATCCATTAATCGCAGAAATTCTTGTGATTCGAGTTGTCAAATTGGTTGCACTTATTGATTTATTTATATTAATACGGTGGGATCGGGTTGCGCGCCGCAACAGGTGAAATAAGGGTGGATTGGTATGGTGAAATAAGAATGAATTTATATTGATATGGTAGGATCGGGTTACACGCCATAACATGTGAAATAAGGGTGGATTGATATGGTAGAATAGGGGTGAATTATGATATTGATTCTAATTATATGATGGGATCGGGTTGCGTGCCGCAACATATATTTACTTATTATTATTGATAATTATATGGTGGAATAAGGGAGGATAGAGTTGTACGGTAGGATCGCATTATGCGCCGCAACAGTTTATGTGTTTGTATTCCTTGTTGTGTTGTGTTGGCTTCGGTACTTTCATACGAGAATCTAAGGATTGGTATTTCTGGCATTTACTGGTTTTCTTCGAGGATTGAGTTATTTTCATGAGTTAACTACTTTATTTTGTTTCCGTATTTTCCTTTCATGTCATTATTTTAGACTGCGTACATGTTATTGTAAGTGACCCGCCTTAGCCTCGTCACTACTTTGTCGAGGTTAGGCTCGGCACTTACAGAGTATATGTGATCGGTTGTACTCATACTACACTTTGCACTTCTTGTGTAGATTTTGGAGTCGCTTCCAGCGGCGGTAAGTAGATTGCTCGGGTTGACTATAGTGTGGAGACTTGAGGTACAACAGCTCAGCGTTCGCAGCCCTGAAGTCCCCTCCTACTTTATCTTAGTTGTGTATTTTTCTTACAGACAGCTTTACTTTTATTCATACCTTTATATATAGTATTCTAGTAGCTCGTGCACTTGTGACACCAAATTCAGGGTTGTATTAGATATTTCGGTTGTTATGGTTTTTCGCACTTTACTTCAGATTTATTTCAGTTATTTCGGCTTCATTATTATTGAATCTGAACTGTTAAAAATGGATAAACTATCCTAATGTTGGCTTGCCTAGCAAGTAAAATGTTAGGCACTATCATGGTTTCGAGGGTGGGATTTTCCTATCGTGACAAGTTGGTATCAGAGCACTAGGTTGCCTAGGTCTCACGAGTCACGAGCAAGCTTAGTAGAGTCTCGAGGATCGGTATGGAGATGTCTATACTTATCTTCCAGAGTCTATGATGTTTAGGAAAAATAATGTCACTTCTTTCCTACTCTGTCATGCGATTTTATTCTATCATTAATGATTGAACCCTTCAATTCTTGTTCTCTCGCAGATGGCGAGAACACGCACTGCATCTATTGCTATACATGAGCTGGATCCCCCTGTGGAAGCTATGACTAGGGGCAGAGGTCAAGGCCAAGGTCACGCCAGAGGCTGAGGATGAGGCAAAGCTCATCCTAGAGATCGAGCAGCAGCACCGATAGTGGAGCCTTAGGTAGATTTTGATGAGGAGGTTCTATCCCAGACTGTACCTATTGGACCAGATCAGGTCCCGGAGGGGTTCATAGCCATTCAACTACTTCAGGATGCTCTATTCCATTTGGTGGGCCTTATGGAGAATGTGTCTCAGACCGGTACCTTTCCAGAGGCACCAACTATCTCTCGGACTAGGGGGAGGAACACAGACTCCTACTACTCACACCCCAGAGGAGGTGATTCCCCAATATCAGACTGCAGCAGCCCCACCAGTAGGGGTAGTTCGGGCGATTGTTGCGGTACAGGCCGGTGATAGGCCCACTTTGTCTTCTAAGGCTATGTTGAGGTTGGATAAGTTCACCAAGCTCTTTTAAGGCTATGTCTTCTAAGGCTATGTTGAGGAGATAGGGAGTGATATTTCCTTTTAGACGACCGTCGATATTCCCAGATGTATCGAGTTGGTTCATGCTCAGGAGAGGAGCCCTGTGTCAGATAAAAGGCCCCGTCATTCTGGTAGTTTCAGTGGTGCCTCATCTGGAAGCAATAGTGCTTTTGGTAAAGGCCATCCTCCCAGGCCATTTCATTCAGCGCTTCAGGCATCTCATAGTTATCATTGTAGTTATCCGGGCAGCCAGCCTACAGTGCACCATCAGCTCCCATCAGTATGCCTTCTATTCAGAGTTATCATTGTAGTTATCCAGCCCGTTCGGTTCAGTTTCAGCTTCAACAACTACAACAGCAGGATGGGTATTTTGAGTGTGGTGGTATTGAGCACATCAGGAGGTCCTGTCCGAGATTATTAGGCGGTATGCCACAATAGAGTTCCCATGCCATTGTTTCGGCACCGGTTGCTCTATCGCCCGCAGCCAGCCATGGGCAAGGGTCAGGCAGCTAGAGGTGGGGGTCAGGCTATTAGAGGTAGAGGTCAGGCCATTAGAGGTGCAGGCCAGCCAGCTAGAGGTTGTTCCAGAGATGTAGTTCAGAGTGGTGGGGCCCAGCCCCAATGCTATGCTTTCTCAACTAGACCTGAGGCCGAGTCATTTGACGTCGTTATCACATATATTGTTTTTGTTTTCCATAGAGATGCTTCAGTTCTATTTCATCCGGACTCTACTATTCCTACGTGTCATCCTATTTTTCTTCATATTTGGTTGTGCCTTGTGATTCTTTGAAGTGCTCCTATGTTTGTGTCCATGCCTGTGGGAGATTCTATTGTTGTAGATCGTGTCTATCGCTCGTGTGTGGTTACTATTGAGGAGTGTTGAGACTAGTGTAGATCTTCTACTTCTTGATATGGTAGATTAGAGTGGAGAGGGACTCCTGGCCACTCTACCAACAGAGTTATTTCTTATGTGAAGGCTCAACGTATGGTCGAGAAGGGGTGTCTAGCTTATTTGGCTTATGTCCATGATTTTTGTGCGGAGGTTCCGTCCATAGATTCAGTACCAGTTGTTCGTGAGTTTTCTGAGGTATTTCCTGCAGACCTACCGGGGATGCCACCCGATAGAGATATTGATTTCTGTATTGATTTGGCTCCAAGCACTCAGCCCATTTCTATTCCCCCATACCGTATGGCCCCACTGGAGTTGAAGGAGTTAAAGGAGAAGTTACAAGATTTACTTTATAAGGGCTTCATTAGACCTAGTGTCTCACCTTGGGGTGCGCCCATGTTGTTCGGGAAGAAGAAGGATGGGTCGATGAGGATGTGTATAGACTATCGGCAGTTGAACAAAGTCACTATCACAACCAAGTATCTGTTGCCGAGGATTGATGACTTATTTGACCATCTTCAGGTTGCCAAGGTGTTTTCGAACATTGATTTGAAGTCTGGCTACCATTAGTTGAGGATTAGGGCATCCGATGTCCCTAAGATGGCTTTTCGGACTCGGTATGGGTATTATGAGTTTCTAGTAATGTCGTTTGGGATGAAAAATGCCCCAGCAACATTTATGGATTTGATGAACCAGGTGTTTAATCCCTACTTGGATTCTTTTGTGATTGTATTCATTGATGATATCTTGATCTACTCCCGCATTCGAGAGGAGCATGAGCAACATCTTCGGATAATACTTCAGACTCTGAGAGATAACTAGTATTATTCCAAGTTTTCAAAGTGTGAGTTTTGGTTAGACTCAGTCGCCTTTTTGGGACATGTTGTAACGGCAGAGGGCATAAAGGTGGATCCTAAGAAGATTGAGGCAGTTCAGAACTGGCCTAGACCTACTTCAACTTCAGAGATCCGGAGTTTCCTGGGTTTGGCGGGTTATTATCGCCGGTTCGTGGAGGGGTTTTCATCTATAGAAGCCCTATTGACTAGATTGACCCAGAAGGGTGCCCCGTTCAGATGGTCGGACAAGTGTGAGTTGAGCTTTCAGAAGCTCAAGACTGCTTTGACTACGATGCCAGTGTTGGTATTACCCACCATTTCAAAATCTTACACGGTGTATTATGATGCATCTCGTATTGGGATCAGTGCAGTATTGATGCAGAATGGTAGGGTGATTGCTTATGCGTCGCAGCAGTTAAAGGCTCATGAGAAGAATTACCTTGTTCATGACTTAGAGTTAACATCCATTGTTCATGCGTTGAAGATTTGGAGACATTATCTTTACGGCATGTCTTGTGAGGTATTCACTGATCATCGGACTATACAGTATTTGTTCAAACAAAAACATCTTAACTTGAGGTAGAGGAGATGGTTGGAGCTGTTGAAAGACTATGATATCACCATTTTGTATCGTCCCGAGAAGGCCAATATGGTGGCCGATGCCTTAAGTATAAAGGCAGTGAGTATGGGTAACCTTGCGTATATTCTAGTTGTTGAGAGGACGCTTGCAGTTGTGTTCAGTCGCTTGGTGAGAGGACGCTTGCAGTCGTGTTCTAGCTTGCGACTATGCAAGCTAGAACACGACTGGACTTGCAGTCGTATATTCTAGCTTGCATAGTCGCTTGGTCTTCCTTATATGAGCGCATCAGAGAGTGCCAGCATGATGATCCCCATTTGCTACTCCTTAGGGGCACGGTGCGACATGGAGGTTCCAAGCAGGTTACTGTTGGAGATGATGGGTTTTTGAGGATGTAGGGTCGTATTTGTGTGCCTAATGTGGATGGGCTTTGTGAGTTGATTCTTGAGGAGGCCCATTGTTCCCGGTATTCTATTTATCCGGGCACCACCAAGATGTATCAGGACTTGCGGTAGCATTATTGGTGGAGGAGGATGAAGAAGGATATAGTTGCATATGTAGATCAGTGTCTGAATTGTCAACAAGTAAAGTACGAGCATTAGAGACCTGGTGGTTTGCTTCAGAACTTAGAGATTCCTGAGTGGGAGTGGAAGCGTATCACTATGGATTATGTTGTTGGACTCCCATGGACTTAGAAGAAGTTCAATGCGGTATGGGTCATTGTGGACATATTGACCAAGTCGGCACATTTCATTCCAATGGAAGTTACCTATTATTCAGAGCGGTTAGCTGAGATCTACATCCACGAGATTGTCCTTCTTCACGGTGTGCCCATGTCTATCATTTTTGATCGAGGTATGCAATTCACCTCGCACTTCTGGAAGGCCATACAATGTGTGTTGGGCAGCAGGTTGAGTTGAGTACATAAGTTCACCCTAGACAGACGGACAATCCGAGCGCACTATTCAGATATTAGAGGATATGTTTCGCGCTTGTGTTATAGATTTCAGGGGTTCTTGGGATCAGTTCTTACCGCTTGCAGAGTTTGCCTACCATAATAGCTACCAGTCGAGCATTCAGATGGCTCCTTATGAGGCATTTTACGGGAGGTGGTGTCATTCGCCATTTGGATGGTTCGAGCCAGGGGAGGCTCAATTATTGGGTACAGATTTGGTTCAGGATGCCTTGGATAAGGTCAAGATTATTCAGGATCGACATCGCACCGCTCAGTCTTGGCAGAAGAGTTATGCTGACCGTAGAGTTTGTGATGTTGCATTCATGGTTGGAGAGAGGGTGTTGCTCCGGGTTTCACCCATGAAGGGTGTGATAAGGTTCAGAAAGAAGGGCAAGTTAGCCCTAGGTATATCAGACCCTTTGAGATTCTTGAGAGAGTTGGTAAGGTGGCCTACAAGCTCGCATTACCACCTATTTTATCAGCATTCCATCCAGTGTTCCATGTGTCCATGCTCTAGAAGTATCACAGTGATCCGTCCCATTTGTTAGATTTTAGGTCGGTCCAATTGGGCAAGAATTTGACTTATGCAGAGGAGCCGGTGGCTATTCTAGCCCGGCAGGTCCGACAATTGAGTTTTAAGAGTTATCCTTCAGTTCGAGTGCAGTGGAGAGGTTAGCCGATCGAGGCATCCACATGGGAGTCCGAGTCGAACATGCGGAGTAGATATCCACACCTTTTTACCAGTCCAGGTACTTTTCTATGTCCATTCGAGGACGAACGTTTGTTTTAGAGGTGGAGAATGTGATGACCCGATAGGCCATTTATAGTTTTAACCTTCATTTCTGTGTTTCGAAACCTCGACTAGCTCCATTTATCCTTCCTTGATTTGTGTGTGCAGACCATGTCTTTTTTCGGAAGGTTTTATGTTAAAATTTGATAAAAATGTGAAATCGTGCTTTAAAACTCATTCGAGTTGACTTCGCTCAACATTTTGAGCAAACCGATCCAAATCACTATTTTGATGGTCTCGGTGAGTTTGTATAGTGATTTGGGACTCAGGCGTCCATACCTATCTTCGAGAGACTACAAGGCATTTAGGATAAACTTCCCATCTTTCTTTCATTATCGTGCGACATATATTCACCTTGAAGCGTAACTCTTTGAATTCCTTCCACGCACTTGTATGCGCATGTGAGCGCTCGGTATCAACTGTGCATCATTGGCTTGTGGATCCCGTGAATGAGGTGCAAGATATGATTTTTGTGTTTTGGTGATGGTCCAGTCTGGAAGACTTGAGGCCCGATTTGGACCGCAACTTAGGCTCGGTAGTTTCAGTTATGTGAGCATATGCTTTTGGACTTCCATGTACAGTGGTGTCCCTATGAATGAGACTGGTGGATCAGTGAGTGGTTTGATGGCTATATAACGAGAAGGATGTGACTACGGGATGTGTTCAGCTGGTTTGAATATGACAGGGAGAGTTTTCCTGAGATGTGAAAAGGACTATTGGATGCTCGATTTCTGTGGATGTGTCATACAGTCTTGAGTTATGAAGAGTTTTGAGATATTCTTTCATGTTATTTCAGTTTGAAGCTAAGTATGTGGGTTATCACCTGCGCTGTAATCTACGGATATGTGATCCTTATGATGTTATGTGGAGTCTTTCTTTTCTACTAGTAGGTATAGGTGTTGCGATTTGAGTTTGGATTAGTTGAGAAAGTTGACCCGACCGTCGCGAGGATGAATGCGAGATTTGTAGATGATTTGAGATATTAGATGGTATGTGTTACACGAGCTTAACAAGGATTTAGTTGAATCTCATTGCGGTATTATGGAAGTAATAGGGTATGGTTATTGTAAGTTATCAAATGTTTTATTCTATGGCTTTGAGCTAAGTGGGAGAGTCTGTTATTGACGATTTGATTGCATGGTTACGTGTTGTATTGGTTTCGGTCTGAGGCATACTCGTGTATCGGTTATGACTTGTAGAGGCTAGTTTGGAGGATGACTTAAACAAGGAAATTTCTAGATGCATGGTGTATTACACTTTATGGGTATATGGAAATCATGGAATGATTTGAATGGTTATTCATGAGGGATGTAGTGCGCATGAAGTAGGAATTTACTTGATTACTTAAAGGTGTGGATTACTTCTTTGGGTGTTATTGTGTTAATGGGGCATAGGTCGTTCGGCCCGTTTGGGTGGTGCAATTGAGGTTTGGGCAGAATATATGACTCTCGAGAAGGTTCTAATGGATTCAAGATTTATATTTAACAATTGAGAATTTATTCGGATTTGTATATGGCAAGAACTAGGATCTGTATCGGATGGTGTCGAGACTTGCGGTATTTATGTATCACTATGGATTCTACATTTCAATATCAGAAAGGTAATGGAAACAGTTTTAGGTTCACATGAGGTCTCTTTAGAGTGGGTGTCTCGATTGTGGTACCTTGGGGTGCTAAGAGGGAATACATCGGCTTATGGGCCTTAGGGCGGTGTGGTTTTATGCTAGGGTCTTGTGTGGTTAGTTTTGGTTGAGGATCGTGGTGTTCTGGCAAGGGGAAGTGTCAACTTGAGGGTAATTTGGAAGGAACTCAGAGAAATAGGACAACTTGGTAGTAGTTTGGATCATCACGGTAATGGATATAATCAGTTCTTTGGGTACTTATGATGTGGTGAGTCTCTACGGGTGTTTTGGGGCAATACTCTTGGGTTTGGCGACCTGCGTGACTTGGTTGAGTTAGAGAGATTCAGTTCTGAGGGCTTGATTATATGCAAATTGGTTTCAAAGAGTTCTCGATGATTTCTACCACAGTTTGAGATGAATATTTCCTATCGGCGTGAGGAACAAGTTGAGTATAGTGATTTCCTACTGGATGGGATCAAGTGAAAGGTTCCTGGCTAATTGAGTATGTAGTTTGCTTGTGACTCAGGGTTGATAATGAGGTTCTCGTATTTTCATAGGATGGCATGATAGATGCGATGTGGCATGTGGTAATGAGATTTGCATATGCCAGGTCACAGTTCAGTTTGAAGGGAAGATCATGAATTCTTAGACAACATGGACGACTTTAGATGATTAGATGAATGCTATTACTATTTGGTATTTCCTGAGAAGGGTGCGCATTTTAGAAGGTGTGCTGTGTTTTGGCTTACGGATGCTTCATTAGTATTGCGGTACTCGCTTGTTTGATCGAGTGTTGATGTTTAAATTTTTTATGTAGCATGTAAGAATTATAGAAGTATTTCTCGTAGGGATGATTATGTACGAGGGATGTGTTAGTCATTTGAGTGATGGATTTGGGATCGATTATGGTAATTCCGGTGTTCTATAGATTGGGAGACTGGGAGTTCTCAGAAGTAGACTGTTTCGCAGTTGCGAACTATGAAGGTGTGGCCAAAGTTAGCTAGATGGTGGTATGTGTTATGGGTAGATCATTGTGGACTTTTGGAGGGCTATTTATTCATTTGGGGATGGCCGGAGTTGATTTGGGGGTCCCATTGGAGGGCCCGAGGAGGATGTGTATTCTACACCGAGTCGGATTTGTTGACTTGGCATCGTTATTGTTGGAAGATGAATCATTTGGTTAGAGTGAACTTGTTCATGTTCCGATAAGTTCTATGTGTTCCTCTTCTATGTCATGAGGAGTTGTGATTGATGGGTTATGTGCACACATGGTGCGGTTCTGTTTGGGCCTTATGGCGGAATTCAAGCGGGATGGTGATTTGAGGTATGGAATGGGTTATTGAGCCTTGGTTTGGTTCTCCATGGTTATGGTCATGCACTTGTGTACTTGGTGTTGAATTGCTTATGGTTGTTGATTTTGACCATTGGGGGCTCGAGGTATTTCATATAGATCGTTGTTTGGATGGGTCACGTATTGTAGCTAGGTTATGTTAGGATATGATCATTTGTGTTAGATTCATTTGTTTTGGTTCTACGGTGTGATGGGTTCTTAGCATTTTGTTGTGGTGGTACTTGTTGAGCTTGCGGAACAGTTCTCTCATTTGAGTCATTTTTCATTTTTGAGTACATTTGAATTGTTGCGTATTGGTGCACGGATAACACGGTTTGTGGCTCTGGTATTATTGGTATGTCATGTTTGTGGAGTATCTTGTATTTGATGAGATGAAGTCTTTGGTCCTGAGGTAGTTGCTATCGAATTTGATTGCGGTGTGTTTGGAAGAGTAATGTCGGAAGTCAACTTAGAATTTGGGTTATGGTTCTGGTTAGGCGAGAGAGTTGCATGACTTGTTGATCTGATGAGTGGTTATGAGTTCCTGCATGTTTCTTTCATCATCGGCAGTGTACGAAGGTTTTGAACGATGTTATGTTTGATATGAGGCTTATTACTGGTACCGAATTTGTCTTGACCAGTTATTATGGTCGGAAATTATTGCTACGAGTACGCGAGTTATGTAGTATATCATGTGATTACATCTTGGGTTATGGTTATGGCTTGATACAGCTTGTTCAGACTTATATAGTGTGTATATGCGAGATTCGGGTCTTGTAGGAAATTTTGGATGTTGGAAATTAGATTCTGTGGTTTACGGGATAAGGTTGAAGTAATGATCTTCAGTTATGTTGTGTTGTCGGGACTATACGGAATAGGGTGACGTGGGATCACCCTCGGGTATGTACATGGTAAGATTACACGCCGGTTTGATGTCTTTGGAATGACTCTTGGCACGTTTGAGGACAAACGTATATTTAAGTGCGGGAGAATGTAACGACCCGACCGGTGGCTTTTAGCATTTGCATTCCGTTCAGCTATTTGAAGTCTTGAGTAGCATCGTATGATGTATTATGATTTATGTGAATCGTCGGTTTTAGTTTTCAAGTTATTTGGAATTGATTTGGAAGAATGAATTTCATGATTTAAGCTTAAAGTTGGAAGAGCTGACCAAGTTTGACTTTTTAGTATTTGACATTGGATTGGAGTTTTGATGGTCTGTTAGGTCCGACTGGTGATTTTGGACTCGGGCGTGCGCCCAGATTCGCATTTGGATATTTCTAGAAGGTTTCGGTACTAAGTGGCGAAAGTTGGAAATTTGAAGGTTTGGAATGTTCATAGGTTTGACCGGGAGTTGACTTTGATGAACTCGGGTTCAGGTTGTGGTTCCGGCAATTGAAATAGTTTCGTTATGTCGTTTGGGACTTGTGTGCAAAATTTGAGTTCATTCCGGATTGATTTAATATGTTTTGGCACACGTTTTGGAAGTTGAAAGATTCAAAGTTCATTAAGTTCGATTTGGGATGCGATTCGTGGTTTTGATGTCGTTATGCATGATTTGAGGCCTCAAGTAGGTTCGTGTTATGTTATGGGACTTGTTGGAATGTTCAGACGTGGTCCTGAGGGGCTCGGGCATGTTTCGGATTGATTTCGAACCATTTCTTCTTCATATTGCATTGCTGGTTTCTGCTGAAGTCTGGCGCGCCAAATGGTCTTCGCGATCGCAAAGTGTGTGATGTGATCGCGTAGAGGAAAACTTGGAGTTAGGCAGTTTCTTAATCGCGGTCGCGATTGGAGGGCTGCGATCCTGTAGCTTGGACCTGGATATTGTCCGCATTCTCATGAGTCAGCCCGCGTTCGCGTAGTGATGAGTTCAGAAGCTGGGGGCAAAAGATTCTTTTTCGAGTTCGCATTGATCTTGTCGCGATCGTGTAGTGCAGGTATATGTGTTCATCGCGTTCGCATGTTATGTTTCACGAACGCGTAGGGTATTTTGGAGGCTGCTGAGTTTGTTCTTCGCGATCGCGACGAATGTCCCGTTATCATGTAGGGTATTTCTGTCTAATGAATATAAAGTACTCTATTTCGGAGGTTTTAGACATTTTATCATATTTGGAGCTATGGAGCTCGGATTGAAGTGATTTTTAGGCGATTTTCACCATATGAATTGGGGTAAGTGTTCTCTACTTAGTTTTGGTTATATTTCGTGAATCTATCTTCGTTTTTGGTAATTGGATTGTGAATTTTAAAGAGAAAATTGAGGATTTTATCTAAAGTTTCATAGAGGAAATTTTCGAGTTTTGAACATCGATTCGGAGTCGGATTTGAAAAAAACTTGTATGGTTGAACTCGTAATTGAATGAGTTATCGGATTTTGTAAGTGTTGTCAGGTTCTGAGGTGCGGTCCCGGGTTTGTGTTTTTGGTTGACTTTGGGCTTTTGAGTAAAGATTCGACCTTTATCATTTGGAATTGCTTCCTTCGGCATTATTTGATGTATTTGAGTTACTTTTGGCTAGTTTCGAGCCTTTCGGAGGCTGGTACGCGCGGGATGGAATTTCTAGAGTATTTTATGGCTTGCTCGGTATTAGAATTGGCTTGTTCGAGGTAAGTAACACTTCTAAACTTGGTGTTGAGGGGATGAACCCGTGAATATACATGTTATGTGTTGGTGTGGTAGTGACACACATGCTAGGTGACGGGCGTGTGGGCGTGCACCGTGTGAATTTTGACTCGGTTGTTTCTGTGATACGGTATAGTTACCTGATCTTGGTTTTATCTATGAGGTCTCTATGTGCTAGAGTGATTGAGTTGTGATCCATGTTAGAAATTATGTTTAGGCTTTATGCTTATTCTGTTGGGACTCATTGAGGTCATACCTGCTATTGAGTTATTTGCTTAAATTGCAGTTAAATACTCAGTCATGCTCATTCATTTGCATATCATATCTCAGTCTCTGTTGTCATTTATTGATACATCATATCATCATTTTTGGGATGATATTCATGATATTGTGAGCCCGAGAGACTAGAGAGATTGATGACTGAGTGAGGTCGAGGGCCTATTTATGAGTGATATTGATGGGATCGGGTTACACGCTGCAGCAGGTATTATTGATTCATGATGGGATCGGGTTGTATGTCGCATCAGGTATTATTGATTCATGCCATGATTGGTTTATTATAGCGCTTGGGCTGAATCTTCCCCTCCGGAGTTTGCACACCCACAGTGAACGTAGGTACCTACTAAGTGCCGAGTACGAATGCGAGTGCCGAGTGATTGGGAGGACTGAGTGATTGTGAGTACTGAGTGACTGGGAGGACTGACTGAATTGATACTCTGGGAGTATGCATATGGTTTTATCATTGCTTTGCATTGCATTCGACAAGCACACTTGATATACAGGCATAGAGATGCATTTTCCTCATGTTGTATGGTATTGCATCATTCATGACTTCACATACAATTTGACATGTAGGCATTAGAGATGTACTTTCCTCATGCCATTTGATAATGAAATATCCTACCAATTGTTCAAAGTTTTTGGGAAAAATTACAGTTTTTCAGATTTATTCATATTTTGGTGATTTCAGTAAAAGATCTGGGTTTTCACCGATATACTTGAAAAGCATGCTTATTTTCCGGAACTGTGAACGAGTTGAGCATTATATCTCTGAGTTATTTCTTGTACCACTTTTATTATATTGTTATGATATGTTCTTGGCAATTGGTGTTGGACTCTACCCTTTGTCCCAGCTCGTCACTACTTTCATCCTAAGGTTAGGTACATATGGTCGATTTTACTCATACTACACTTCTACACATTGCGTGTAGATGTTGGATGTTGATGGTGTTGTGTATGGAGGGAGCTGGATTTGAAGATGTGCCTGCGTCCGATCATAGCTACCTCTTGATCTTGGTAGCTTTAGAATTTTTAATCTGTTCATGTACATTGCAAACAGATGATGTATTTTATTTCATACCAGCTTTGTAAATTCTAAATTATAGAAGCTCATGATTTGTACTACCAGTCCTTGGGAAATGTATAAAGGTTCAGTTATTTTATCATTAATTTGTCTCAATAAATCTCATTAAATTGGATAGTTGTTAATTGGCTTACCTAGTGGGTTGGGTTAGGTGCCATCACGACTAGTTGGATTTTGGGTCGTGACACTTGTGATTCGAGTTGTCAAATTAGTTGCACTTATTGATTTATTTATATTGATACGGTGGGATCGGGCTGCGCACCGAAACAGGTAAAATAAAGGTGGATTGATATGGTGAAATAAGGGTGAATTTATATTGATACGGTGGGATCGGGTTGCGCGCCGCCACAGGTGAAATAAGGTGTCATGACCCAAAACCCAACCCGTCATGATGGCGCTTATCGTGATACTAGGCAAGTCGACCTTTCCAAAACACTTTCAAAATTTAACATAAATGAATTACGACATTTAAAATAACCAGAGTTTTTCATAAAAACGGGGGTAAAACCCAAATAAAACATAAAACAAAAATAGCCCGACATCGGGGTGTTACTAAGTCATAAGCATCTAATAACCAACCTAGAAACAGAGTCTACTACAGTCTGTGCCAAATGCCAATACAAGAGAAAAAAGATAATAAGAAAGAAGAAACAAGGACGAATGCCGGCAGCTACCTCGTAAGTCTCCAATAATCAGCCCACGCACGAACTCAGCGACCGCCAAAATCATACACACCTGGATCTGCACATGAAATGCAGGGTATAGCATGAGTACAACCAACTCAACAAGTAACAGAATAAAATAAGGAACTGAGAAGCAGTGACGAGCTATAATAATACAGATCATTTCAAAAGTTTTCAGTAAAGAGTGAACATGCTTTCAAATCCAATGGTGTAAGTCAAATCAGTTCGATCCCAAGTAAGACAGATATGAATCTTCAAGAAATTTCACAACAACATCAGATAGCAACTAAGTGAAATAATAAATAAAAGCAAGAACAACCTCTCGAGGCAGCAGTCACTCAACTCATCTCATCATCTCATACTCTCGGCTCTCAGCCCTCAATACACACTCTCAATAGGTACTTGTGCTCACTGAGGGTGTACAAACTCCGGAGGGGATCCTTCAGCCCAAGCGCTATATTGCTGCGGCGTGCAGCCCGATCCAATATTGTTGCGGCGTGCAACCCAATCCAATCTCTCTCTCTCTCTATATATATATATATATATATATATATATATATATATATATATATATATATATATATATATATATATATATTTTCCGAAGGCTTGTTGCGGCGTGCAACCCGATCCATATACCTCACAGCTCGTAGCTCGGCACTCAGGCCCTATCTCAGTCACTAACCTCTCCAGCCCCTCGGGCTCACAGAATATCATAATAACTAGCCCAAACCGAGAATACAACAAGTATCAACAAGAAATGAGAGGAAATGGAGATATAACATACAAGTAAGCCTGTGACTGAGTACAAGACAACAATTAGCAGTCAATTCAACAAGTATACGACCACTGCGGGTCCCAACAGTGATATCATATGGCCTAAGCATGGTTTTTAACATGAAAGGTAGTCAATTGCTCAAAGAGGAGGAAAACAAGTAATAACAATGGCTATTCAACTTTACAGTCTCACGGGACGGACCAAGTCATAATCCCTCATGGTGTACACCCGCACGCCAGTCACCTAGCATGTGCGTCACCTCCAATTATTCATATCATACAAATTCTCGGGGTTTCATACCCTCAAAACCAGATTTAAGACTGTTACTTACCTCAAACCGAGCAAATCTCTACTCTGAAATGCCTTTACCTCTCAAATCGGTCTCCAAACCTCCTGAATCTAGTCACAAGTAGAACAATATAATCAATATAGGCTAAAGGGATCAATTCCACAAGAAAAGTCCTAAATTATAGCCAAAAATTCGAAATTGGCCCGAACCCGACCCCGAACCCACGTCTCGAAATCCGATAAAAGTCACAAAACTCGAAAGCCCATTCACTCACGAGTCTAACCATACCAAATTTACTCAAATCCGATAACAAAATCCCATTCAATACCTCAAAATCCCAACTCAAGAGTTCTTTCCTCTTTTTTCCTAATTTGACACCCCAAATCACAAATTAGATGATAAAATTAAAGATGAAATCATGAGATTTAACCAAAACCAAGTAAGAATCACTTACCCCAATCAACTCTACGAAAATCCCTTCAAGAATCGCCCAATTCCGTGTTCTCTAGCTCAAAATATGCAAAATGGGTTCAAACCCTCGTTGTTGAAATTAATACTGCCTGCCCAGATATCCTTCATCGCGATCACGGAACATTCCTCACGATCGCGAAGCACAACTATGCTGCCCCATATTTTTACCCTACGCGAACGCGGAATCACCCACGTGATCGCGGATCACTGCCTCTCATACTTACGCGATCGCACGCTGCCTCACGCGATCGCATAGAGCATTGGCCACAGCTCCCCTCATGCTCAAATCCTTCTACGCGAACGCGACCTTAGCCACGCGTTCGCGAAGCACATCTTCGCACAGATACACGATCGTGTTCCTAACTCTGCGATCGCATAGAAAAACTCACCTCTACCCCAAATAAGCTTACATGATCACGAATGAATCCCTGCGATCGCGTACAAGGAAACCAGAACCTGCTGAAACCAAAATTTCAGCTGTCAAGCCAAGTCCATAATGATCTGTTAAGCATCCGAAACTCACCCGAGGTCCCCGAGACCTCAACCAAACATACCAACCAATCCTAAAATACCATACGAGCTTAGTCGAGCCTTCGAATCACTCAAAACACCAATTACACCCGGATTCAAGCCTAAAGAACTTCTAAACTTTCAAATTCCACAAACGACGCTGAAACCTACCAAACCACGTCCGATTGACCTCAAATTTTGCACACAAGTCATATTCAATATTACGGACCTATTCCAACTTCTGGAATCGAAATCCGACCCCGATATCAAAAAGTCACCCCCGGTCAAACTTCCCAAAATTTGACTTTCGCCATTTCAAGCCTAAATTAGTTACAGACCTCAAATTCACAGTCTGGACACGCTCCGAAGTCCAAAATCACCTAACGCATCTAACGGAATCGACGAAACTCCATTTCGGAGTCATCTTCACACACTTCCGACTACGGTCAAAATCCTGAGACTTAAGCTTCCGTTTTAGGGACTAAGTGTCCCGAAACACTTCGAAACCAAAAATAAGACCTCCCGGCAAGTCACTTAAGCAAAAACAGATACGGTAAAAAGAGTAAATAGGGGATCGGGGTTAATACACTCAAAACGACCGGCCGGATTGTTACATAAGGGTGGGTTGATATGGTGGAATAAGGGTGAATTATGATATTGATTATGATTATATGGTGGGATCGGGTTGTGCACCGCAACATATATTTACTTATTATTATTGATAATTATATGGTGGAATAAGGGAGGATAGTGTTGTACGGTAAGATCGGGTTATGCGCCGCAACAGTTTATGTGTTTTGCATTCCTTGTTGTGTTGTGTTGGCTTCGGTACTTTCATACGAGACTCTAAGGATTGGTATTTCTGGCATTTACTGGTTTTCTTCGAGAATTGAGTTATTTTCATGAGTTAACTACTTTATTTCGTCTTCGTATTTTCCTTTCCTGTCATTATTTTATACTGCGTACAGGTTAGCCTAGTCATTACTTCATCGAGGTTAGGCTCGGCACTTACAGAGTACATGGGGTCGGTTGTACTCATAATACACTCTGCACTTCTGGTGCAGATTTTGGAGTCGGTCCCAGCGGCGATCAGTAGATTGCTCGAGTTGACTATCACTACTATTAGGCTACAATTATTGAAAATGCCAAAATTCAATATATTCACAAAGTTCTTATATGTCACGTTTATCGACATTATTATACTAAAAGTCAAAGAAAAGAAGCGTTAAGATAATACTTTAATCGTGATCTCATCTGCTAAATGTCGTGTTGCTTTTTCAACTTCCCAATAGCAAATTTAAGCAAATTTCATTTATGTTGAGTTGCTATTTTCAATTTTCCAATGGCTAATTTCGGCAAAATTCATTTATGAAACTTCTCACATGGCTCCTATTTAAGTGCGCATCAAATTATTTCGAGTATACATGCATTCAAGTGTTTGTTCTGAGTACGAGAGAGGTATGTACTAAAACTCTCATTCAAGAATTACATAATTGTGTAGTGAATAGTTAGAATTTATGGTTTTATCAATAACATCATTTATATGTTTTTTTTTTCAACAAATTAATCAAAAATATATCCATTTGGTCCCTTTTATATGTGATACATGTAAAAGAAAATTTTAACAAGAACCTAGTGTTACAATTACTGGCTTTATATTGTAGAAGTACTTAGAAGTCTCCTGATCAGATTAAAGATAACCAATTTGTCATTTTGTTAAGAAAAATTGAATTTCTAGGAAAGATTCATTATTTAAGCTTCACAACAGAACTACTAGATTTTGCCAACGCTGTTTTCACTCTCTAGTAACACCTTCATGAAAGGAAATAAACGATGTAGTTGATATTGTTAATTACGTGGTATGTGTTTTTTGGTTTCTCACCCGGTGTCCGATAGTTGTATCGTGGTCCAGCTAAATTCGGATTCGCATGGGAAGTCTGCATTGAAGGGTTTGCGCTTCCTAATAAAGGCGAACCCGAGACATTTGATTAAGAAAGAAAGAGTACTTACTGCTCCACCATAACTATTGTTGTTACCAAATATGCTTTCTATTTCTAAATGAAGACTTAACACAACAAACAAATTTATTAACGTAATAAGTTTTAATCACGCATAGATTACACAGATTATTTATAGATTATACATATTTTATATATCCTTTGTCTATTTTTTGATTAAATACGGTTGTATGGCGGCTATTTAGGATAATTCTTCTTACTTTTTTTGGCAGGAAAATGTCTTCGAGCGCGAGTGCTTCTTCTTCAAAGAGTAAGAAAAGAGTTGGACCTGAAAATGACTTCAAAGTTGGGAAACAACTCAAAGTACTCATAGTTGATGATGATGACGTGTCTCAAACAACGTACATTTTATTTCTTCAGAAGTGCGGAGTGGAAACTTTGGGAGTGAGAAATGGAAACGTAGCAGTCAACATCCATGATATTACACAAATGCGTTTCGATTTAATCTTTATGAACTCTGTGCTGCCGCTTATGGACGGTATCCGGGTAAGCTTTCTGAAATCGCAAGATTACTTTCGTAAACATCCGAGCCCGCACGGGTTGGCCGAGTTGGTTGGTGGGTGGTTTCTCACATGGGAGATCTGGGATCAATTCCCCTCACCAGCAGTCTCCTCGGTCAGAATCCGTTCTATCGGACTTGCCCACTGTTATTTACATCTCTTGTGTGGTTTGCGAACTATTACTCCGGTCTGTATGGTTTACGAACTATGGCACAGTGAACAGGCACCCGAAGGATAGCGGCCGCAGTTTCCTGGGAATTTTCTGGGGAAAAAAAATTATTCGATACAAATAAGTTTTTATCATTTTATGTATGTGCGGAACATGTTTCCATTTAAAAACAATTTAACCGAATCTTTCCATATATAGGCAACAAAAAAGCTTCGAGAAATGGGAATTACAACTATGATTGTTGGAATGACTAATGTGAATGACAAGGAAGAAGTTCGCAAAGAATTTATGGAAGCTGGTCTTGATGATTGCTACGAGAAGCCATTGACCCCTGAAATATTTCGCAGCCTTCTTGAAAAACTTTCCAACAAAGCTTAAGATCAAGTCATCTCTTATCAGACTAAAATTATATGTTGTTATTTAGTTAATTATCTTATTATGAATTATATGTAGTGATGAAGTACTCTAGGGTTCATGTACTTGACCTATACAAGTACTTTCAAAATGCAGGTATGTATCAAAGATGTAGCAGACATATGATTATGAATTATGATGCTATGTCCTTATTGCTATGAACTATAATATTTACTTTTAAAATGTTGAGTAGTAGTTTTAAAATTTCAATAAAGTACTACACCACTTAATTTATTTTTGTGATTTTCTATTCGTTATTTGATACCCGCTTTGGGGTCTGATTAATCTGAATTCTCGTCGGACAGTCTTATTTTGAGGATAAACCACGCCCTACCAAAGGTAACTCGAGACTCAAATTTGAAATCTTTTTATAATAGAAAGAGTGTACTCTTGGTCCCAAGTTGGGTCTAAATAACCAAAATAAACAATGAGGTGAGATATAAATCCATAAGAAGATTGAATAATAGGATATCACAAGTTTCCAGTAAAAAATTCGACTTGATCCAAAGATGAAATTTACTACAAAACTCTTTATTTCTCTAATTCTTCAACTATAATTCAGTTGAATACACAATACTATTATTTTTACTGCTATACAATCTGAATTTACACTAAGGTTGTTATAGACAAAATAACAAAAGAAACTTTAATCATCCACTTTTTGGAAACAGAACAGTTCAAATTCTTAAGAAGATTTGAAGAAAAAACAAGTATTCAGTATCATTTGAGACATGATGAGCACTTGTCCTTGTGATCCAGGCCACAGAAAATGTCTCCAACTGTGTGATATTCCGCGATTTAGTTAGATTTCTGAGTCAGTAAACTTTCTAAGTATTTCTCCACATAATCTAGACCACACTGCGTCTTCACAACAGGTAATATGGCAGGAACATCCAGATAGAATTCTGAAGCAGACTCGTCGAGCTTGCCCCAAACTTTGAGTTGTTCTCTTGCTGCTTTAACAGCCGCTCTTGTTGCACAATGGACTGAAGCTGCAAGTAGCAGTGGCGGTTCACCAGATGCTGCAAAATAGTAATTAATCATATTAGGTTCAACAGTTTGTACTAATGAATATACATATATGATATACTATCTTGAAATGAGTTTGCGACATTTTCCTCTCAACTAAGTGAAGAATCAGTAGAAAATTTTTCATGATTTTTGCAGATATAAACGAACAAGCAAAGAACTTGGCGAACTTGTTTGACAGAAGGGTAGGGAAAATAAATAATACCTTTGGAAGAGAGAACACGTTTTTCGTGATGTCCACTGTTTACCAAATGAACGTTGAAATTCTGGGGTATGGTGTCGATTGTTGGGATCTTGTATGTCCAAGTGCTATTTGAGACCATCAACCCATCGTCGTTTGTAAGATATTCTTCATGCATAAAAAATCCAATTCCTTGTACATAAGCTCCTTCAATCTGCAAGGAAAAGAAAAAAAATTGCCGCTATTTAGAACATTTTACGATCAAGAATAGATTATGATGCACCTCTCAATTACACAAAAATTCCAACTACAAAATCTAAATTATACAACAAAGGCAAGACTGTTATGAACCTGTCCCATATCGACAGCTGGATTCAAGCTCTGCCCACAGTCGTAAATAATATCCGACTGCAAAATGGCAGTCTCTCCAGTAAGAATATCTATATCCACCTGCAAAAAGAGCTTTTGCTATTACTAAGAATGTTTTTCAGAAGAATAAATTGGCCGCAAAATTATCCACAATCAGAGTTTCCAGCCAAGTGTTGTGCACTCAAACATACCGAAAATCGATAATCATTGAAGCAGACTGAAGCAGGGAACGCTACCAAAGACACGGATAGTCAAACCGGAAAAAGCAACAGAAAACACAAGTTTACCTCACTGACAGCGGCACCAAAGTTCAAATAACTCATGGAACTGGATTCTGGTACATAATAAGAATTTGCTGCTAAGTTTACTGCTTGCATTTGTGCCTGCAAAAAGAAGGGAGGTGGGTGGGAGAGAACTCCAAACTCAGATATTTAACACGCGAGAAAGAGTGACCAAGTGAAAAATTGGGAAAACAAACCTGGCGAATGAGCGTTGGCCAATCAAGAGAGCCATTTTGTTCCTGCAACTGTTTCTTCAGAGGAGTCAGTCTTTCAACCAAGACACTACAGCAACGTCTAACTGCTTCACAGCTTGATTCCGATGTAGTGCTTCCAGCCGTATACCCACCTTGCACTAAGCTTAAGCTGTCTGCTTGTATGACTCGTACTTTCCCTACAAGTTCTTCACTCCAACTACTTTCAATTAAACCAAGAGCATATGCAGTCATCTGTCTAACCTTTGTCCATAGCCCTTGGCCGATTTCAATCCCTCCAACCTCTACAACAATTGATCCATCCGACAGGATACTGACTTTTCCTGGGGTCGGTCGTTGCATAGCTTCAAACATTATTGGCAGTCGAGAAATACCCTTTTTCTTCCATGTGTTTTTCTGGTTAAACTGTTCCACCATCTTGCTACGTTGGAAAAAGCTCGAGGACACGGCCAACTTATCCATGATACTAGGCAACGTATATTCTCCTACTTCAGTTACGATGTTATCATAGAATAAATTAATGCTTTCCAATGTATGAACATTATTATTTCTGACAGAATCCACCTCCTTTGACAGTAAACTCGCTACATGCTCCATTATAGCTTCGGCAATATAAGATCCTTGCACCTCCCCAGGGGCCCGCATAGCTGATTTGCTGGTAAGATTCGTCTTGCATACTTTTACATCAAAAGATAAGGCACCCCAATCATATTTCTTTAATGCTTTAATCACATTTGATGGTAGGAGGGGGCTTATATCTTCCGAAATCCCAGCATTTATCAATATATCAAGATGTAATGCTGTGATCTTTCCGCTTGACTTGAATCCTACACTGTATGTTACTTTCATTGGGTGTCTTCCTCCTGTCATTATCATGTCGCTGTTCCGGTTGACATTTATCCTCACAGGCCGCCTTAACTTGTATGCTGCAAGTGCACAGGCTGTCGAAACCTGAAAATCATACATAAACTTTGGCATCAGAGCCGGAATTCTCTTCTGGAACAGATCGAGAAAGAAACATCCACAGGCATTATTAGTACTACTTTTTATTATTATTACTAATTTTTTCCATATACTCACAGGCATTGCTCTGACTGCCTTGCCCCCAAAGCCACCTCCAACCCTTCTTGTAATAACACGGATATTGTGTTCAGGAACACCAAGACAACTGGCAATCACATTTTGCGCATACTCAGGGCACTGGCTTGAAGTATAAACAACCATACAGTTGTCTTCATCTGGAATCGCAAGGGCAGTCTGTGTCTCCATATAAAAATAGTACTCGGAACCAAGTCTTACCTGGAAATGATTATTAGAAGAAGAGCCAATCAATTTAAAATTTGAACCTTTAGCATAAATCTACTACAGTTAGACATGCTATGGAACTATAGAGAAATCAAAAGTACCTCAGCAGAGAGAATCTTGTGATCAGCTTCAGCCATTCCTTTTGAGAAATCGCCAACCTGTTTTGGATATAGAAATGGCGGGATTTGGAAAAAGCTAGATTTCTCAACAGCTTCCTCGACAGTTAAAATCGGTGAATTTACATTTACAGTGTCATATTCAACAAGGGCTGTTGTGGCAGCCACATCAGCAGACCTCTGAGTGTCAGCAACCTATGTCATTAGATCGCCATGTTGAACAACAAAAAGAAATAGTTAAAAAAAAATTTATGGATCAAAAGTGTATGAGAAATTAATGTTTCATACCGCAACTGCAATTCTGTCGCCAGCACATCGGGCGAGATCGTCTGCGAATAAAGGCTCAGGACCAAACATTGTAATAGATCCTACATTTGACCCTCCACTTGGGATATCCTTGAAAGTAATAATGTCGGTGAATCCATCTGTTAATGAATTAGACTCAAGATGGATTCCTTTTACACCTGCTAATGGTTTTGTGCTGTAGATAAATGCTCCGTGCAGGCAGTTTGGTGGTGACGGAATGTCATCTACATAAACAGCTTCACCTGCAAAATATATTATAAACCAGAAGATGAATATTGCAGAACAAAGTTATTGTTAAAATAAGAGGCACATAGACTATTTTGTGTTAAACCAATAAAAGCATGGAAGGGGAAATACATGACAACAAGGGCTACAGAAAAGGAGAAGAAATGACCACAAGAGCTGATCTGAGAAAATACTGAACCATTTACAGAGGGAAAAAACATCAAAAGCTCAAGCCTCTTTTCACTTTAAATATCACTTATCAAATTCACAGTATATAAAGCTCAATCATCCATATGGAATGTCCAGAACATCTCTTAAGAAACAAAAAGACCTGTTCATGAGAACACATTTCTACCCTTCACAAGCATCTAAACGAGATGTCTGAGAATCTAAATCAATTTTTCTTAGGTTACAACGACAAAAGTTTCTCAAAAGTTCCTAGTAATTGTTGGTCATATAGTCAGGTTCTGATGAGAAAATTTGTGTATACTCAAAGTAGAATTTCTATTGAATTGCATTTAATTTAGAGAAAATATATAAAACATAAGCAGATGTTAGGGAACGCAAATATAGTGAATGTATAAGACGATTCATTATCGGAAACCGCCTCTCTACCTTCCCAGGGTAGGGGTAAGGCCTGCATATTCAGTACCCTCCCTAGACCCCACATGTGGGATTCCACTGGGTTATTGTTTGTATAAGATGATTCATTCATCTAGACAAGAAGTTATAAATTTGCATGGTTAAAGTGAATTAACTTAAAACTTAACGATTGTCTAACACTCATAGGCCTTTAATAGATGACCTTGTCCTAACATGCACAAGATGAAATAAAATACCAAAGGAGAGTACAAACCAGCAGCTTGCATGGCAGCTCCAACCTTCTTCATTGGTTCACCCACTGGATAGTGCTCGCTACTTGATTCCACAACCTGCTTAGAAGAAGACAGTAGTGTTTGTTTTCTCCCCTGACTATCATTACTACTTTTTGAAACTTCCTCGAGTGAGATGTCATTGATTCCATTGACAATAGCAGAATGAACATCAACTAAGGGATAAAGAAACTGAAAAACATAACTGACGGCCAAGCTTGATCTATACTCTGGGTGTAAAGTCCCATCTTCCGGTACCACAGCTAGTTTGACTAATTTAAGTGCTTCACTTAAAACATGTGCATTTAATATTTTCCCTGTTAGATATTCCTCTACCATTTTAGCCCTTGTTGCATGTTTTGTACCATAAGCACCAAACGCCAGCCGGATATCGTTTATCAGGATGCCGTTCTGGCAGAGAGAAACATCAACCCCAAAAGCAGCGTTTACATATGCTATTGCATTCCCATGAGGTCGGGGAGCAGCTCGATAGGTCTCAAACAAAAACTTAGTAAAGGTTTTGAGAGAACTCTCTTCTTTAAATGGGATCCAAACACTTAGAAGCACGGTCCTTGAGTCTATTGGCGGTCTCGATAATAATTCCTCCCATGTGAGTTTTTCAAGTCCATGACCGGTCATCAAGCTAACGGTAGCACCCACACCAAGAAATAATGTAGCAATATCTGAAGGAAAACCATTCTTTTGTGCCATAACCAAATTTCCTCCCACACTAGCAGAGTTCCTAACAAATGGTGAAGCAATCTTCTCCATGTGGTTAACCAGCTTTTCGGACACCAGCTTCCCATATGGACCCAAATTGACTTTGTTTTCCTCTTTCAAGAATGCTATAAGTTTAGAGATAGTCACAGTTGCTCCCACTTCAATGCCTGTCTGATCTCTTTTGATGATTGAGAGTTCAGGAATATACCTGAGATCAACGTAATGATCATATCGCTGAGTTTCCTTATAATAACCTGTGCCTGTATTACCAACGACCAGTTTAAAGCTCGCACCATTATCCGCCACACTGGAGTTCAACAAGCTCTGCAGCTCTTCAATGGAAGTAGGACTGTACCAAGGGTACCTTGTGGAGTCCAAATTTGTGGTGCATTCATTTTTCAAGAACTCCGGATATGTACTAAAATTCTTGGTTGGATCATAAGGAGGTAATTTACTTATTTTCATTTCCTTGGAATCTCCCTTTTTCCAAAAAGAATTGAACCCCAAATCCTCTATATCAATATCAGCAGCAAAAGTCTTGCAGGCATCAGCAATAGGCCGGTATCCAGTGCACCGACAGAGGTTCCCTGCTATGGCCTTTTCAGCTTCAGATGAAGTAAGCTTAGAAAATCCTGGTGGAGGATCCGGCTTGTTTCCTTTATCGGCATTGACAAGAGCTGAGAAAAATGACATACACATTCCAGGAGTGCAAAAGCCACATTGAGAAGCATGGAAACCAGCAAATCTTTCATGAATAGAGTGAAAACCATCTCTGGTGTTCCCAAGGCCTTCACTTGTAGTAATTGAGTAACCATTTAAACTACAAAGAAGTGTAAGGCATGAACTCGCGCTAAAATCTTCGACCTTTTTAAGCTTAGGATCATACTTTGAGACCAGAACAACACAAGCCCCACAACCACCTGTAATCATAAGAATTAAATTAAGTTCTTTCTGAACCCAAAATTGAGAACTTGTTACAAAAATACTTATGAAAGGGCAGTTGCGGAGCCACTTTAAGCTAAGGGGTGTAATTGAAACCATTTTGCCCGAAAATTAATACACTGTGTAGCTAAAGAAAAATATTATTTTTATGTATATATACTATATGTTGAATCCCCTTATTTTCTTCATGTGTTTACTTCTTTATATATACTTTTGCACCCTTTTGTGAAATTTATAGCTCCACTACTGCGAAAGGGGCATACTATCAACTTTGACTAAATGATGAACTAACACAGAATAACAGAATTGGAATCAAAATTAATGATGGAAGGTGAAGAGATGATACACCTTTAAAAAGCTTATGAAGAGAAAAGGATTTCCATCTAGTCTCAAGTCAGAATATAAGGAACAAAATATAGTATCATTTAACAAGTATTGTACATTGAAAAACTACAGAAGTTAGCCTAGTATGTATATAATCATGCATATATTAAAAACTTTAACACTTTTTTTTTATAAATATTTTTATGATAAGTAACCTTATCTCTCAAGATATTGAAAAGAAAGGTCATATCATTTGGAGAAAACTACAGAAGAAGTTGTCAATTTCCAAGCAAAGTGCAGAAATAAAACAAAACTAACATGTCCATTGAAACACCAATATAAGTAAATCCAAAGCTTTTAGTATTCCTTATTATATTAGCACCAAAACAAACATATTGTATACATGCAACAGAGTGGTTAAAAAAAATTAGGAGAATTAATTACCTTCACCACAACCAAGTTTAGGACTCTTGAAACAAGTCTCAGAACGCAAGAACTGAAGTAAAGTAGTAGAGGGGTCAATATTTGGCAACTCAAACCTCTCTCCATTTACTGCAAAAACTAAATTCCCTTTTTTCTGTTCCATTAATAGCTACTCCTTAAAACCAAGATTCTTGGGTTAACTTAACACAGACCCTTTATCAAATTCCTGCTTTTTTTCTACTTTTTAAGCTGGGGAATGATCAGTTAAAAGAAAAAGCAACAATCTTGAATTGAATTGAATTTGGTGTCCAAAACTCCAAATAGTATCTCCCAAAAGCTTTATGCCACATGCATAATGGTCAAACAGCCAACTTAATATTTTGAACTCAACATGTTCTTTTCATTTCTCGAAGCTATTTAATTGGAGGAAATAAATTAACAATTATTAATTATATTATTTAAAGCATCTATGTTTTCATGTAGTCCACTACTTGAGAAGTTTCTAAGGTAAGAGGATTTGAAGGGGACGGCCATCAATTTTTTTGTACTTTCTTTTTGTTTTGACTTTTTTGTATAAGAATATTTATATATGGCGCAGTAGCATTAAAAAGATGCCACGTAGGCTTGTGTTTTGAGGAAAAGAATTAAGCAGTAAGTAGTACCATTTCAGATAAGGAAGAAACATGTCAGAGAATCACCGCGCACTTTCTTTATTTCATTTCCTATGACGATTTTTCCACTCTGGATATTAACTTCCATACATATTTAAAAAATGAGACGTTGATTCTGAATTTAAATGTTGATATATAATAATAATTGATTATAATTAAATATTTATAATTATCTAGTAAACTTTTTAATATACATACAAGATTTGTGTATAGGTTATTTGGTTCACTTTTTAAAATTTTAATTTTTAAAAGTAATAGTAGTAGTTAAAGAGATATGATTTCCCAAAAATAGTTTATTTAAAATAGAACAACGAGAATATGATTTTTCACATTATGTTTCTATCCTTCCCTTTTTCTCTATTTTTACTTGTAAGTATTTTTTTTTCTTTAAAGAGAGTTGTAGAAATGTTTGAAATTTCTAGGGGACCAAAAAAAATGAAAATTAGAGAATTTCTTGCTCCTTGCTCCACCGGCTTTCTAAAATGGTCCCCAAGTCTATCTCTATTATGATTTATGTAGGCAGATCACAAAATTTGTTGTCAAAGGACCAGACTAGGGGTACGTAGTGAATATAGCGCACCCTTATATACAAATTAGCATCGCAGATGGTCCCGGCGAAATATTCTTATTTTTTACGGTCTTAATAAAATATTTCTTTTTTTACTTGAACGTTGTAGTTCTTCAACTTTTAAAAGCTTGAAATTCTTGTTTGGTGATGAAAAGAAAAAGTTAATGATCGATTATTGCTAAAACCATTTGAATGCTGATAATTTGTGGTTAAATTTTTAGTTCAAACACAAATTTTAGTAATTTACTACAAAAATCTCAAAATACAGATAGGTAGAGAAAATATATCATCAAACTCTACCGACCTGATAGAGAAATCCCTGAAAAACAAAAGTATGACAATTCGATAGACTTCAATGAACAATTAGATATGTAGAGTAATAATAACATCAACTCTAGCTACCAGATTGATACAGAAATCCTGAAGAGCAAAACTACGACAATCGGATCGACTTCAATCTACAATTTAATCCGCTATAGAAACCCCTTAAGAGCTTGTGCGAATTCAAAATTATTTTTTAAATACTATTAATTTTGAGGATATTCCGCTAAGATCACCCCAAAAAGTCCTTTTTGTGCCGATCACCCCACTCTATATGAACCATTAATCCTTGTTCCTAATATTCTCAAAAATATGCCAAAGACGTCAAACATGACATACACAAAATCTCAGAAAAAGACAATAATTTTTACATTATACATTATGTCAAGTTAAATCCTAGAACATATCAACTAGACGTGCGATGCAAGGTTCTTGGAACTTCTAAGAGTCATAAACATTGAGACATGTGGGATCGCCACCCAACTAACACTCGGATCGGAGGAGGAGAAAATACAATGTCGTATACAAATTTTTTTGTAAATGACGCTAATAGATAAATTACTGTATTTAAAAATTGTGTCTTCTTTTACATTTATATTCAATATTTTTATTTTTGTATTATATATATATATATAATAAAATAAAATTGATGAACAAGATGTGATCCTTACCACTCGGACTAGGGGTGCTTATCGAGCGGATAATTATGTTTAACGGTTCGGCTTAACGGTTATCGGATTATAAATATAATAATCCGCTAGCCATCCAATAAGACAATGGACGGATTGGTATCGGATTAATGATTATCGGGCGATTTATCGGCTAACCCAAATAGAAAATTTTTGAACAATCAATACCAAACGGCCATAGTAAGATGACATGTCGATACTTTCAGACTTATGTCAGATTCAAATTCAAAAGATTGTCTTGTTAATCTAGCAGTACTTTTGAAGAGTCGCCTTAGAATCTAGTACATGCAAGAACTACTTATAAGGAAGACATAACACATACCGGCTAATCTATTCAAAGAACATAGTTTCAGTTCATTGCACTATACAAAATCCAGATGAGCATCCTAAACATGAAGAAAACTAGCTTTATCCATCTTACTACAGCTCCGCCTAATTTTACTGTGCTATAATATGAGCTAAATGTCCGGCTTTTATCATTTCAAGTTGAATAACACAGAAAGCACAAACCAGTTGAACCAATACAAAAGCAGCTGCATAGTCATTTTACATAAGGGTAAAAGTATCAATATAAAAATTCTTACCGGTTAACAGTTTACCCAATAAAAAAATTGAGTAATCCGCTCCCAAAGCATTAAGCCGTTAATTATAAAATCTCAATCTGTTCATCATCCATTACCCCGATAATCCGATACCAATAAACTAATAAGCCATCAATTCGAATCGGCTAACGGTTTCGATTCGATTTTGAATGGCCCTAACTCGGACTATAGGAAGAGTGCTCAATTAGTAGGCTCGTCCCGGACTTTTGAATCAGTAAATATGAAGTGTGGAATGGAGTGAGTTCACCGACTCAACAAGAGATAATTCTATTAAAATCTAAGGAATCACAAGTTAATATTTTGGTCGTAAACTTAATTGCTTTTCTTAAAGTATGTAAATTGATAATTCAAACCGCACTCAAACTTATATGTGCATTTCTATCTATAAGAAAATAACAACATAATACAAGCAGTATGTCACGACCCAAATTTTTTCTCTGTATGACATTTTGACGGCACCTAATCTCTACGACTAGGTAAGCTTAACATTTGCGGAGTAATAAAATAAAAATATAATTTTAACAACTAACTGTTCCGAAACCCGGAACATCGTGAATCATAAATTACAGAAGGAAAATCTAGTGTCTCTATACATCAGAGTCTATCTAAAGAAAATACAGAAGATAATGAACATGGGGAAGAATAGAAGGGGATTTCGAGGTCTGCAGACGTGGAAAATATACCTTGAAGTCTCCAAAGCTGGCCTGGCTCACTGATAGTGCGGCTGATAAGGAGCACCTGGATATGCACACGACAAACATGTGCAGAAGAGTAGCATGGGTATACCACAATCGGTACCCAGTAAGTTCCAAGCCTAACCTCGGTCAAGTAGTGACGAGGTCAGGTCAGGACCCTACTGGTATAATTAATAATAAGGCAAGGCAAGAATGAAATATCGCAAAAAAATAAAGACTGAAATTTAACAAGAAAGAATTCATAGAAGGTAATAGCTCAGTACACAGAATACAACAAGGGATCTCACGAGATACCGTCTCGTAGTCCCAAACATAAATGTACATGGAGATCTCCCGAAATACCATTTCGTAGTCCTAAAGTAAATATGCAAGACAGGGGGATCTCCCGAAATACCGTTCCGTAGTCCAAAGTAAATATACAGTACAGGGGGATCTCCCGGAATAGTGTTTCGTAGTCCCAAAGTAAATATGCAGTACAGGAGAATCTCCCGAAATACTGTTCTGTAGTCCCAAAGTAAATATGCAGTACATGGGAATCTCCCGAAACACCGTTCCGCAGTCCCAAAGTAAATATACAGCGAAACAATAGAATTCAATAGTTACGACACGAAATCCTACAGTTCAACCTAAGTACCAGTTAAGGAAAGACAGGTAAATTTACTAAACATGCTGCACGTGGTTCAAGTAAACAGTTAATGCAAGTAGGCATGTTATTCTAATCTAGCAGGATACTATACATGCTGATGAAACTCAAATAAGATAGATATCAGGTTATTACTTAGTAGACAAATCGGGTTTTTACACAATTAGCATATGTACGTACTCGTCACCTCACGTACACGACGCTCATATATCAAATCAGTACAAATCCTACGGGGAGTTCTCCCCCCCTCCCCCCCCTCCCCAAGATTAGGAAAGCCACTTACCTCGAACCAAGGTCAATCAATCGGTCAAAATGCATTTTCCACGAATATCCGGTTCCGAATGGCCCAAATCTTGCCAAAAGTAATTACATATCATAAATACAACCATGATAGACTCATCTAATTAATGAAATCAATACTTTAATAAAAATTTCGAAATTCGCCCTAAAATGTTTACTCGGGCCCACGTCTCGGAATCGGGTAAAAGTCACAAAATCCGAATGCTCAGTCACTCATGAGTATAACCATATCAAATTTACTAAAATCCGACACCAAATGGTCCTTCAAATCTACCAATCAAACATTCAAAATCCCTAGCCTCAAACTCCCAAATTCTACCTTAAATACATACTAACGAGGTGGAAAATTAAATGGGGAAGTGAGATTATCGATAAAAAATAAGCACAAGGGACTTACCTCAAGAAATGCCTCGCAAATGCTCTCAAAAATCGCCCTAAACCGAGTTTGCAAAGTCCAAAATGAGAAAAATCACAAAGCCCTTCGGTTTTAAACATTTCCCAGGCATTTCCGCACCTGCGGAGCCTGGGCTCGCACCTGAGCGCCCGCTGGTGCGAAAAATGTGGGCGCACCTGCGAAAATGACTAACCTTGGCTGGTCCGCATCTACGCTATCGCAGGTGCGAAGAAACCGTCGCACCTGCGACCTCTGCTGATCTCCACCCCTTCTGCACCTACGCTCAACCAACCGCACATTCGGCCTCACACCTGCGGCTAATACCCTCGCAAGTGTGATCATACCAGCAAAAGACCAAACTTTAGAAATTTCTCAACTTCCATTCCAAGTCCGTTAACCACCCGAAACTCACCCGAGGCCCCATGGACCTCAACCAAACATACCAACCAATCCTAAAATACCACATGAACTTAATCGAGCCCTCAAACCACGTCAAATAATGCTAAATCACAAATCATCCTCTGATTCAAATTTAAAGAACTTGAAACTTCCAAATTCGACAACCGATGCCGAAATAAACCAAACCATGTCCGATTGACCCCACATTTTGCACACAAGTCATATTCAACATTACGGACCTACTCCAACTTCCGGAATCAGAATCCGACTCCGATATCAAAAAGTCCACTACCGGTCAAAATCTCCAAAAATTCGACTTTCGCCATTTCAAGCCTAAATAAGCTACGAACCTCCAAAACACAATCCAGACACGCCCCTAAACCCAAAATCACCTAACGAGCTTACAGAACCGACAGAATTCCATTCCGGAGTCATCTTCAAATAATTCCGACTACGGTCCAAATCCTAAGGCTTAAACCTCTATTTAGGGACTAAGTGTCCCAAAATACTCCGAAACCAAAAATAAAACCTCCCGGCAAGTCACCTAAGCATAAAAAGGTCCGGGGGGAAACAGTAAATAGGAGATCGGGACTATTACTCTCAAAATAACTGGTCGGGTCATTACATCCTCCCCCTCGAAAAATAATCGTTCGTCCTCGAACGAGCATATAGACATACCTGAAGTAGTGAAAAGATGAGGATAACGGTTGCGCATATACTGCTCGGTCTCCCAAGTCGCCTCCTCGACCGGCTGCCCCCTCCACTGAACTTTCACAGAAGCAATGTTCTTTGACCTTGGCTTTCTGACCTGCTTGTCTAAAATAGCCATTGGCTCCTCAACATAAGATAGATCCTTGTCCAACTGGACTAAGCTAAAATCCAATACATGAGCCAGATCACCGTGATACTTCCGGAGCATCGAAACATGAAATACCGGATGAACTCCTGCTAGGCTGGGAGGTAAGGAAAGCTCAGAAGCAACCAACCCAATACGTCGCAACACCTCAAAAGGACCAATGAACCTTGGGCTCATCTTTCCCTTTTTTCCAAACCTCATAACGCCCTTCATAGGCGAAACCCGGAACAAGATCCGCTCTCCAACCATAAATGCAACATCGCAAACCTTTCGGTTTATTTTACTCTTCTGTCTGGACTGGGCTGTGCGAAGTCTATCTTGAATCACCTTAACCTTTTCCAAGGCATCCTGGACCAAGTCCGTACCCAATAACCTAGCCTCGCCTGGCTCGAACCAACCCACTAGGGACCGACACCGCCTACTATACAGAGCCTCATACTACACCATCTGAATATTGTATTGATAACTATTATTGTAAGAAAAATCCGCAAGTGGCAAGAACTGGTCCCAAGCACCCCCAAAATCTATCACATAAGCACGGAGCATATCCTCAAGTATCTGAATAGTGCGCTTAGACTATCCGTCCGTCTGAGGGTGAAATGTTGTGCTCAACTCCACTCTAGTACCCAACTCCTACTGTACGGCTCTCCAAAATCATGATGTAAACTGTGTACCCCAGTCAGAGATGATAGATACCGGTACGCCATGAAGCCTGACAATCTCGCAGATATAAATTCGAGCCAACTGCTCGGAAGAATAGGTAGTCATCACAGGAATGAAATGAGCTGACTTGGTCAGCCTGTCCATAATCACCCAAACTGCATCAAACTTCCGCTGAGTCCATGGGAGACCAACAACGAAGTCCATAGTGATCCGCTCCCATTTCCACTCTGGAATCTCTATCTTCTAAAGCAACCCACCCGATCGATGATGCTCATACTTCACATGATGGCAATTTAGACATATAGCCACATACTCTACTATGGCCTTCTTCATCCTCCTCCACCAATAATGCTACCTCAGGTCCTAATACATCTTCGCGGCACCCGGATGAATGGAGTATCGCGAGTTGTGAGCCTCCTAAAGAATCAACTCGCGCAAACCATCTACATTGGGCACACATAGCCTGCCATGCATCCTCGATGCACCATCATCTCCAATAGTGACCCCCTTAGCATCACGGTGCTGGATCGTGTCCCTAAGGAGAACTAGATGGGGGTCATCATATTGACGCTCCCTGAAACGATCATAAAGGGAAGACCGAGAGACCACACTAGCCAATACTCGACTCGGCTCAGAAATATCCAATCTCAGAAACTGGCTGGATAAGGCCTGAACATCCATCGCCATGGGCCTCTCTGTTGCTGGTAGATATGCTAAGCTCCCCAAACTCTCTACCCAGTGACTCAAAGCATCGTCTACCACATTGGCTTTCCCGGGGTGGTACAAAATGGTGATATCATAATCCCTAAGCATCTCCAACTACCTCCTCTAACACAAATTAAGATCCTTCTGCTTGAACAGATGCTGCCAACTCCGGTGATCAGTGTAAATCTCACAAGGAACACCGTAAAAATAATGCCGCCAACCTTTCAAGACATGAACAATAGCTGCTAACTCAAGGTCGTGGATATGATAGTTCTTTTCATGCACCTTCAGTTGTCTGGATGCGTAGGCAATCACCCTATCGTCCTACATCAACATCGTGCTGAGACCAATCCGCGATGCATCACAATATACAGTATAAGACCCCGAACCTGTAGGCAATACCAATACTGGGGCTGTAGTCAAAGTTGTCTTGAGCTTCTGAAATCTCTCACATTCGTCTGTCCACCTGAACGGAGCACCCTTCTTGGTCAGCCTGGTCATAGGTGTTGCAATAGATTAGAATCCCTATACAAAGTGACGGTAATACCCCGCTGATTGCACCCAAACCCACACCATAATTAAGTAGCGAGGCGATCGATGCAATAATAAATCGAACAAAGGTCGGGATCGATTCCACAAAGAGTTAGAATGTGGGATTAGGTGTATATCTAAGTTAATTACAAGTTTTGAATCTAGTTACATTTCCACAAGTTTGGGTTTGATTTCTACTTCTAACTTTACTCTAAAGATTATAATAATTGAAACTAAGGACAATATTTTTGGCTGTTTTTTTCAAATGTTTAAAGAGACTAGGGTAGTGATTTCTACCTAGGTGGATATTTAGCGGGTAGCAAAATCTAGGGCAAGCTTCATTAGTTGGGATTATAATATAGCTATCACACCCGGGTACTCACTCTATACCTCTCGGAAGTTTGAGTGATTTTTTCCAATTTGGTTGTTTCAAGTCCAAATGGGTATTCATGCAAATCAAGTGATATAGCTCAATTTGGGCATTACTATCTCTAGGTTTAACCCTTTAATTAGTGCAATCAATTTCTTGATTTCACCCTAATTCCTTGTTAAGCCTAGTTTTCCTAGACTTAGTCCCTCTTTCTCAAGTAGAGACTAAGTCATAAAGGCATGAATAAAGGTTTGCAACCATTAATGCTTGAGTTCTAGCAATAACTAGGCTAAATATCACTACCCCAATCACATTCAAGGCCTAAAATCAAATAACCATTAAATACCCACACTAGGGTTGGGTCACAACCCTAGCTATGGGTTTAGCTACTCATGGAAATAATAGAAATTAAATATGAAATGAAGATAAAATCCATAATATTAATTTATGGAATGAAAATCTAATGTTAAGAAGTGAATCTAGTACAAATATTTCCAAAAACAGTAAAACCAGCCATCACAGGTGCTCATACAAAACATTACATAACCCTGACATACCCTAAAAATGACAAAAAGTTCTATTTATACTAAGTTGAAAATATAAAATATCTGACAATAATACCCATGTGGAGGTTGTGCGGCCGCGTAATTCTGAGTGCAGCCGCATAATTCTGATGCGGGCCGCCTTCTTCTCTTTTGGATCTGGGTTGAGCTGAACTTTTACGGACCGCGTAATTCTAAGAGCAGCCACGCCCTAGATTATATGGCCGCATAAAAGTGATGCGGTTCGCGTTCTTGAGTTTGGCTTGAAATTAACTTTCTGATTCTTCATCTTGCGGACCGCATAATTTCGATCGCGGCTGCACAAAGGACTTCCGCGACTGCATAATTCTGGTGCGGTCCACGCTTCTCTCTTTTGCTCAAGTTGTCAGCTCTCTGAATCTCGGTCATCGCGGTCCACGTAATTTTAATTGCGACCGCCAGGGACTTTCATGGTCGCACATTTCTGGTGCGATCCGCGCTCATCAATTAACCGTAAATAACACTCTTGGATCTCCCTCTTGCAGACCGCATAATTTTGATCGCGGTCGCGTCATAGCTTTTGCGGCCGCACAATATTTGTGCGGTCCGCGCTTCAGACCTCTTTGCCCAGGCTTGGTTCTTGTTTAACTTTTGACTCCTTTGTGAGTTGATTTTGATTCCTTTGGCTCATTTTGAACAATTCCTGCAAGCAAGTATATTTCATTAGTTTCCGGGAATACCTTCAAGCATTTTTGGCCTAAAACACAAGTAAAAGAGAGAAAATAATAGGTTAAAATCCCTACTTATCAACTCCCCCAAACTTAATCTTTTGCTTGTCCTCAAGCAAATGAGTTAATTCCAACCTCCACTAGAAAAAATAATATTTCAGTTGGCCTAAGGTGAATCAATCATGCATCTATTGGGACTAACAATTAACCTCAACACAAATGAATTATCAACAACACCATGTTTTGACCATTTGAGTACCATAGTTCTAATGTAACACTAGAGCATCAAGAGTTGACTTAATTCACCAAGGAAGCTCGCTCTATCACGTAGGTCATTGTGGAACCCAAACTCCTCCTCCTCTAATCTCCATGAGCAAATCTCACTTTAGAATGTAACACTCAAAACAAGGATTGTGAAAAAGTGTGCTCTTCTTTCTCAAAAGAATGTCACAAGTCCTGCTCTAAGTACCATAAGCTCGCCCCTTATGTAAATAACCACTAATGTAAGCTCACTCAACTTGAAATCATATAGGGCTTTTGCGGGAACGTAATGAAGGTTTTTGGATCAAGGTAGGACTTATCGGCATATGATAGTTTTATCTTTCCTTAAGCACTCCATTTCCTCTTTTTGGCTCATACTTCCTTGACTCTTTGAGTCATTTTCTTCTTCCTTAGGGGAACTAGAGAGACGTAATGTCACTCTTTCTTGCTCATGACAATCATTTTTCTCCTTTTCTAATAACTCCATGCTTTTCATCCTTGCTTTCTTTGAATCCCTTCAACTTTCTACTTTATTCACTTTCTTTTTGGCATATTTCTTTTTGGCCTTTCTTCCTTTTCCTTGCCTTCCCTTTTCTTCAATTTCTCTTTTTTTGTACCTTTTATCACTTTCACATTCCTCGTCAATCCCCCAAACTTATGATTTTGCCAATTGTATCAAGAATGCTAAGGAAAGATCGGGTGCCAAGAGAGGGTCATTATAAAACGGATAAAGACTTATAACATGGCTATTGAATGAAAAACGGCTTCAGCTCAAAGGGGTTGACTAGGGATATTACATTGGTAGGCTACGGAAGCTTTCAAGTTTCAAATTGGATCAAGGAGAGCCTAAAATCATTTCTCAAGTCGAGCTACACTTAGAATTTCGCCTAGACAAACATTCAGGGCAAGTTCTAGACTTATTGGCACGGAACTTGGATTTGCAATTCAATACCTCACCTCTCAAGCTGCTGGATTGTTAAAGAGAACAGAGTCGAGGACTGGGGGACTATGGGGTTGTTGAGCATCTGAATCAGCTCCGCAGCAGTGTGTGTAGTGGTAGCCGGCTCCTCAGACTGGCCAGATGCTGCCTCTGATGCCTCGGGCACTACTGCATGTGCTGCTGGGAATGTCTCCTCCATGAGCACGTCCAGTGGAATATCACCAGTAGAAGCAATCTTCTCAACCTCTTTGTTAAACTTCTCTACCGACTCCTTAGATGCCTGAGGCTTCCACATCTTCTTCATCTGGTTCCCCAAATCCTTGATAATCCTCCCATGTGTATCAAGAGTCTCCCGGATCTTCTTCTGGTTGTCCAGAATCTTTTTCAAAGAGTCCTCCACTAATGGAGGTACCTGAAGCTCTGATGGGGCTGAAGACTGTGCTGCCACTGCACTAGATATGACAGTCAGCTTTATGGTAGCTGCCTGCATCCAGTTGTTGAGACTGGATAGTGTCTATGAAACCCGCAGTGTAGTCTGAGGGTAGGTAGAAGATGTGGGCACTGCCAGTGGCACTGAGAGGGATGGTCTAGAGGAAGGAGGAGGCATGACAGCTTCTCCGGCAGAAGTACCGGCTGTTGTAGAGGGCTCGGCAACTAACCCGGTGGCCACTACCCCTGGCTCTTCAGGCTGGCCAGTGGAGGTAGTGGATTTACCCTTGAACTTAGGGTTGTCCGCAACCTAGAGGTGGTACTATGAGAAAGGCTTTTTAGTCTTCACCTCCACATCAAAATGTCTCGGCTCTACCCCTTGGTCTTGGAAATACTCTGTGAGGAAGTTGGGGTAGGGATACGATCTTTCTTCTTTCTGGACTGCATTGGAGATGTTGTAGGACATCAAGTTTCTTACATTAATAGGATAGCTTGTCATGATGGAAGCTACCAATACTGCCCGGGGGAGTGGAAGGACATTCTCATGCTGGCACGGGTCAAGACAGCTGCACACGAATGTTGCCCACCCTTTTGCTTTAACGTTAAGGGTGGCTCTGACAATTTGAACTCCTGTTGTGAGCCATGCAGTTGTTGTCCCAGGAATAGAAAGTATCTCAGCTAGGCATGGGCGAACTGCATCATCCAAGGCTAGCTTCTCCAGGTATTGCACTGCCTCGACATCCTCAAACCCTATATATGTGTTCAGTGCGTGGCCAACAAACCGGATTTTCAAGTTTCGGACCTTCGTTACCTTTGTATCCTTTTTGATGTGGGCAACATTGGCCTAAAATTCCTTGACAAGGTATTCATTTGCATCATGCATCCAGCAGGTGAACCATTTCCATCCTTTTCTCTCCGTAAATTGCTTTAGTACATTCGGATTGTGCTGGATTAGGTCTTTGGTTATGAATTGTCGCTCAAGAGTGAGCGACCTTTGGGGCCACCATTCCCGAAATTTTCCATACGCCTTCTCACTTACAAATCTATCAGACCACACCTCTGGCTTTCTTGATCTAGCCAGGCCTCCCACAACTGTGTCACCCCCTCTTCCGTCATCCGGAACCTTATCATCATCATCTAAAATGATTGGGGTAGTTGTCGTGGCAGGTGTTGTAGCAGGTGGGGAAGATGGTTCAGATGCCTGACTACCTCCCTTAGAGCCATTAAAAGAACTAGAGGAGGAGGTAGGTTCATCGACTAAACGGAGTCTATCGGGGAATTGTTGTGATTGTGCCCCCGATTGTAGTTGTACAGAATTCCCCTCAGACATTTCCCCGGATGGGAGGTATTCACTAGTGTCTGAGGATTCCGGAGGTGGTCTACTGAGAGTAGTCTTTTTGCCCAAGACTTTCTGGACTGATAGTGGCATGTTAGGTTTTCCTCTACCCCGGCCTCGGGAGGATTCTGCCCTCCCTTTGGAAGTATCACCTCGACTGCATGAATGCACCAATGTCTGCAACAAACAAGTAGTGAAAGTCAGTTACAATTGGGGTTCAACATGGGTTATTGAATTATAGTTGGAAAGAAAGACACTACTTCTCAGAACAGGGCAGCGCGGACAGCACAAAATTGAGTGCGGCCGCGGACTGCCCATCGCGGACCATACAAAAATGAGTGCGGCCGTAGACTGCCCATCACGGACCGCATAAAAATAAGCACGGCCGCGAAAATCCCAGGTTCAGACTATTGGTTCTCTGAAGTTACCTCAGCGCGGACCGCATACTTTTGAGTGCGGCCACGAAAACTCGTCGCGGACCGCACAAAATTGAGTGCGGCCGCATAATCGATTTGTTGGGTCTCTGAAGCTTAATTGTGCGGACCGCACAAAATTGAGTCCGGCCATGAAAACCAACTGCAGATCGCACAAAATTGAGTGCGGTCGTTTAAACTTAGCAATGATAAGTGCCTTCAACCTAGGGTATTGCGGACCGTAGAATTTTGTATGGCGGCCACATACTCTAGCGCGGACCGCACAAAAATATGTGCAGCCGCGAAATTCAAATCAGAGTGGCACTGAAGTACGATTAATACTAGGGTTTTCACTAATTAGGCATGATTTGTGGCAATTAAACAATAAAAGCTACTAGCCCCAGCCCCCATTATGCATGCTTTTAAACAAGATTTAAGCATCAATTTGACATTTTTGGCATGAATTTAATCCTAGATAAAAAGAAAACTACAACAAAGAGAAAAGAAAAGAAAAAGATGAAATTAATTCATTGAAATTAACATACCAGTAATGAAATGTAGTAGGAAATCAACAATTGATGAATATGGGATGATATTGAAAACAACAAAGAGTGCACTGTGCTTGAGAGGTCAAAGTGTGTAAAGTGTGAATTGTCTCAAAAAGTCTTATTTATACTCGACCATGTCCACACTCTTTACCTTTTCTAACTCAGCAGCTGATTCAGTGGTGCGGTCCGCGTAAAAATGGTTGCGGCCGCACAATCTATATGGTCCCCAAAATTTTGATCGCGGCCGCGAATCCTTAAGGGATTTTGTTAGGTCAAACTTCAGAGAGTTGTCATTTTACATCTTTCAGCTGTGGGACCACACACAGAATTGTGAGGCCGTGAAGGGCTTGTGAGGACGCATAATTCTAGCGCGATCTGTACAATTTCACCACTTGGCCAATTTTTGTCTTGTCCATTTTCTGCACTGCACACCCAATTCCTGCATACACTTCACAACCAGTTGGTCTAAAACAATGCCTAATCTAACAAGAAAATCAAAAGAAAGAAAAACACATGGGTTGCCTACCAAAAAGCGCCCGATTTAATGTCGCGGCACGACGCATGTTACCATCATTCATTTGAAATGGAGCAATGCCACAACGTGGCCATCATCAACCTTACCAAGGTAGTGCTTCACCCGGTGCCCATTGACTCTAAAGATCTCACCATTCTTATTTTTCAAATCAATAGCACCAAAAGGAGTCACATGTACCACTTCAAAAGGACCACTCCACTTTGACTTAAGCTTTCCCGAAAACATCTGTAACCGAGAGTTGAATAAAAGAACAAGGTCACCTTCTTTGAATTCTTTGTTCCTGATATACTTATCATATAGGTACTTCATCTTGTCCTTATACAAGGACGAACTGGTGTAAGCATGGACTGGAACTCATCAAGTTCATTCAATTTCTCCACCCGAAGATTGCCAGCTACATCCCACTCAACGATCAATTTCTTCAATGCCCACATGGCCTTATGCTCTAATTCCACCGGAAGGTGACATGCTTTCCCAAACACCAACAAATACGAAGACATACCAATTGGAGTCTTGTAAGCTGTTCTATAGGCCCAAAGAGCATCGTCAAGTTTCCTTGACAAATCAGTCTGATTTGCATTGACAGTCTTGGATAGAATACTCTTGATCTAACTTTTGGAGACTTCAACCTGTCTACTTGCCTGGGGGTGATAAGAGGTTGACACCTTGTGAGTGACACCATACTTGGAAAGTAAAGTGTCAAAGGCTTTGTTGCAAAAATATGAGCCTCCATCACTAATGATGGCCCTTGGAGTACCAAACCTTGTGAATATGTTCTTCTTCAAGAAAGCTAACATACTCCGAGCTTCATTGTTGGGCAAAGCCACAACTTCAACCCATTTGGAAACGTAATCCACTGCTACCAATATATAGGTGATTCCACATGAGCTCACAAACGGACCCATAAAATCAATGCCCCAAACATCAAAAATATCAATCTCCAAGATGGTGGTGAGAGGCATCTCATTTTTCTTGGAGATCCCACCGGCCCTTTGACATTCATCACAACGTTTAACGAGCTCGCTAGCGTCTTTGTACAAGGTAGGCCAATAAAATCCACAACTTAGGACCTTTGTGGCAGTTCTCGCTCCACCATGTTGACCACCATAGGGCAAAAAATTGCAAGATTAAAGAATACCCAATTCCTCTTCTTCTGGAACACATCTCCGGATAATACCATAAGAGCAAATTTTGAAGAGATATGGCTTATCCCAATAATAGTCCAGGCAGTCCCGTTTGAGCTTCTTCCTTTAGTTTGAGGAGAACTCATTCGGAACAATGCCACTCACAAGATAGTTGGCCACATCGGCAAACCATGGCATCCCAGTCATAGAAATGGAAATGAGTTGTTCGCAGGAAATGAATCATTGATCTCAAGGCCATCATGTGGCCTCCCCTCCTCCTCCAATCTGGACAAGTGGTCCGCCACTTGATTCTCACTTCTATTGCGGTCTTGATTATCTAGATCAAACTCTTGCAATAGAAGCACCCACCACATCAACCTTGCCTTAGAGTCTTTCTTTCTCATCAAATAACAAAGTGTCGCATGGTCGATGTGAACAATCACCTTTGTACCCATTAGGTACGGGCGGAACTTCTCCATAGCAAAGACAATGGCTAGGAGTTCTTTCTCGGTCACCGTATAGTTGACTTGGGCCTCGTTCATGATCTTGCTAGCATAGTAGACCGGATGAAGGATCTTATTAATTCATTGCCCCAATAACGCACCAACTGCCACATCGCTTGCATCACACATGAGCTCAAATTGTAATCTTTAATTTGGCACGGTGATAATAGGAGTGGTAGTCAACTTATACTTGACTAGTTCAAATGCCTTCATACAATCTTCATTGAAAAGGAACTTGGCATCTTTCTCCAAGAGTTTGCACAAGGGGTTTACCACCTTAGAAAAGTCCTTGATGAATCGGCGGTAAAACCCTGCATGACCTAGAAAGCTTCTCACTCCCTTTATGGAAGTAGTGGGAGGGAGTTTGGATATCACTTCAATTTTTGCTTTATCAACCTTAATACCATTCTTGGAAATCATGTGATCGAAGACAATGCCCTCCTTGACCATAAAGTGACACTTCTCCCAATTCAGCACCAAGTTAGTTTCTTCACAACATGCCAATACCTTATCCAAGTTATCCACGCACTTTTTAAAAGAATACAACACGATAGAGAAATCATCCATGAAAACCTCAAGAAAGTCCTCCACCATATCAGTGAAGATGGACATCATACACCGCTGAAAAGTTGTTGGTGCATTACATAACCTGAATGGCATCCGCGAGAATGTGAAAGTGCCATATGGACAAGTGAAGGTGGTCTTCTCTTGGTCTTCGGGTGCAATAAGAATCTGGTTATATCCGGAATATCCATCCAAGAAGCAATAATAAGCACGTCTAGCTAACCTATCTAACATTTGATCAAGAAATGGAAGCGAAAAATTGTCTTTCCGCGTAACTTTGTTGAGCTTTCTATAATCCATGCACACTCTCCACCCGGTGACCGTTCTTGTGGGGATCAATTCATTTTTTTCATTTGTTATCACAGTCATGCCCCCTTTCTTTGGGACACATTGCACCAGCGAGGTCCACGAACTATCGGAAATGGGGTAAACTACCCCGGCATCCAACCACTTGATGATCTCTTTCTTTACTACCTCTTGCATGGCCTCATTCAATCGTCTTTGATGTTCCACGGAGGGTTTGGCATCCTCCTCAAAAATGATTTTGTGTATGAAAAAGGTGGGGCTTGTACCCTGAATATACGCCAATGTCCAACATATTGCTTTCTTCCACCTTTAAAGCACCGCAAGGGTGGCATCGACCTGCACGTTAGTTAAGCATGAGGAAAGAATAACAGGTAAAGTGGAACAAGGGCTTAGAAACTCATACCTGAGGTGTGAAGGCAAAGGCTTTAACTCCAATATGGGAGGATCCTCGATTGATGGTTTTGTTGGTGGAGTCTTCCGATTTTTGAGATCCAAGGGAAGTTTTCGGGGCTTATAAGTATATGATCCCATTCCTTGCAAAGCATTGACACATTGTACAAAGCCTTCCTTGTCATCCTCATTATGATTCAAAAACACAATTTCCAAGGTATCTTCCACATTTATCACAACACTTGTGTCATCAACAATTACTTCAGTCACAAGATCCACGAACGAACACACTTCGTTGCTATTTGGCTTCCTCATTGATTTACAAACATGGAACACCACATTTTCATCGCCTACCCGGAAGGTGAGCTCTCCAGCTTCCACATCAACTAAGGCCTTCCCTTTAGCAAGGAAAGGTCTCCCCATAATGATTGGAACCTCGTAGTCAACTTCACAGTCAAGTATCATAAAATCTGCGGGAGGGATGAACTTGTCGACCCTAACTAATTATCCTCAATAGCCTTTTCATTATCCGATCCGCCATTTTCAACCTCATGTATGTGGGTCTTGGTTTCCCAATCCCCAATGTTTTGAACACAGAATAGGGTATCAAGTTAATGCTTGCCCCCAAATCACATAAAGCTTTGGCGAAATCGGCACTCCCAATAGTACACGGGATTGTGAAAGTACCGGGGTCTTCCAACTTTGGAACCATGGAGTGCACCATAGCACTCACTTGATGTGTCCTTTTGATTGTTTCACAGTTCATTGATCTCTTCTTTGTTGCCAAATCCTTCATGAACTTGGCATATCCCGGCATTTGTTCTAAGGCTTCAACCAACGGCACATTTATGGACAAACTTTTCATCATATCAATGAATTTCTTGAATTGATTCTCATTGTTTTTCTTTGAAAGTCTTTGAGGGTATGGAGGAGGAGGCCTTGGCATTGGTACCTTAGCCGTTGGCACTACCGGTTCTGGTATGTCAGTCACGTGCTCCCTAGACGGGTTCACTTCTTCTTGCGTCTCCTTCATATTTTCATCAATATCAATCCTCGCTTCTTCATTAGCTTGAACATCATTGCTTGTCTAATCATCATCTTGCACCAACACATCATCACCCACATGTCTTCTTTGGTTTGAGGTACTAGCAACTCCACCTCTCCCACTTCTTGTTGTCACGGTCATTGCATGCCCCATATTCCCACCTTTTGGGTTCACCACCGTATCACTAGGTAGTGCCCCCTTTTGTCGAGTAATTAAAGCTTGAGAAATTTGGCCAAGTTGAACCTCTAAGTTGCGGATAGAAGTATTGTGGGAGGCTAATTGGGCATCGGAGTCAGCGTTTTTCTCCATCATTTGCTTAAACATGTTTTCAATCCGTCCTATTTCACTATTGGAAGAACTAGGACCTTGCAAGGATATGGAGGCGGTCAGCCTCGCCTGTTTGCTTGAGGCTCGGGATGAACCTCATCCACTTGATCGTCATCTACCTCCTCCCCTAATGGTAGATTTACGAGAGGCTCATTGTTAAGGGCCATTTTGTACCTAAAAGCAATTCACAAACAAAATTAGTGACTCGGAAGGAAAGAAAGACAAAACATACAAATACCTAGATATATAGCTAAATTTGTTTAACTCCCCGGCAACGGCGTCAAAAATTGATCGCGTCCAAACCCACACCACAATTAAGTAGCTAGTCGGTCGATGCAATAATAAACCCAATAAAGGTCGGGATCGAATCCACATGGAGTTAGAATGTGGGATTAGGTGTATATCAAAGTTAATTGCAAGTTTTGAATCTAGTTACACTTCCACAAGTTTGGGTTTGATTTCTACTTCTAACTTTACTCTAAAGATTGTAATAATTGAAACTAAGGACAATATTTTTGGTTATTGTTTTTCAAATGTTTAAAGAGACTAGGGTAGTGATTTCTACCTAGGTGGATATTTAACGGGTAGCAAAATCTAGGGCAAGCTTGATTAGTTGGGATTGTAAAATAGCTATCACACCCGGGTACTCACTCTATACCTCTCGGTAGTTTGAGTGATTTTGCCCAATTTGGCCTTTTCAAGTCCAAATGGGTATTCATACAAATCAAGTGATATTATCTCAAGTTGGGTATTACTATCTCTAGATATAACCCTTTAATTGGGGCTATCAATTTCTGAGTTTACCCCAATTCCTTGTTAAGCCTAGATTTCCTAGACTTAGTCCTTATTTCTCAAGTAGAGACTAAGTCATAAAGGTATGAATCAATGTTTGCAACCATTAATTCTTGAGTTCTAGCAAGAACTAGGCTAAATATCACTAACTCATTCACATTCAAGCCCTAAAATCAAATCCCCATTAAATACCCACACTAGAGTTGGGTCATAACCTTAGCTATGGGTTTAGCTACTCATGGAAATAACATAAATTAAAGATAAAATGAAGATAAAATCCATAATATTAATTTATGGAATGAAAATCTAATGTTAAGAAGTGAATCTAGTACAAAAGTTTTCACAAACAGTAAAACCATCCATCACAGGTGCTCATACAAAACATAACATAAACCAAACATACCCTAAAAATAACAAAAAGTTCTATTTATACTAAGCTGAAAATATAAAATATCTGACAAAAATGCCCCCCTGCGGAGGTTGTGCAGCCGCGTAATTTTAAGTGCGGCCGCACTCTTGATTTCGCGGCCGCATAATTCTGATACGGGCCGCGTTCTTCTCTTTTGTATCTGGGTTGAGCTGAATTTTCGCGGACCGCGTAATTATAAGAGCGGCCGCATAAATGTGATGTGGTCTGCATTCTTGAGTTTGGGTTGAAATCAACTCTCTGATTCTTCATCTTGCCGATAGCATAATTTCGATCGCAGCTGCACAAGGGACTTCCACAGCCGCACAATTCTGGTGTGGTCTGAGCTTCTCTCTTTTGCTCAAGTTGTCAGCTCTCTGAATCTCAGTCGTCGTGGTCCGCATAATTTCAATTGCGGCCGCACAGGGACTTTCGTGGCCGCACATTTCTAGTGCGGTTCGCACTCATCACTTAGCCAAAAATCACACTCTATGGATCTCCCTCTTGCGGACCGCATAATTTTGATCTCGGCCACGTCATAGCTTTAACAGCCGCACAATATTTTTTTCGGTCTGCGTTTTAGACCTCTTTGCCCAGCCTTGGTTCTTGTTCAACTTTTGACTCCTTTGTGAGTTGATTTTGATTCCTTTTGCTCATTTTGAACAATTCCTGCAAGCAAGCATATTTCATTAGTTTTCGGGATTACCTTCAAGCATTTTTGGCCTAAAACACAAGTAAAAGAGAGCAAATAATAGGTTAAAATCCCTACTATTCGCCCGCAAAACCAAGAAAACTCCGGATCTCTGTAGCTGAGGACGGTCTGGGACAACTCTGCACTGCTTCAATCTTCTTCGGATCCACTTGGATCCCCTCACTCCATACTATATGACCCAAGAATGCCACTAAGTCTAGCCAAAACTCACACTTTGAAAATTTTTCATATAACTTCTTTTCTCTCAAGGTCTGAAGTGCAGTCCTCAGGTGCTACTCATGATATTCCCGAGTTCCGGGAGTACACCAGAATGTCGTCAATAAACACAATGACGAATGAGTCAAGATAAGGCCGGAACACACTGTGCATCAAGTGCATAAAAGTTGTTGGGGCATTTGTCAGCCCAAAAGACATAACAAGAAACTCATAGTGACCATATATGTTCCTGAAAGCATTCTTCAGGATATCTGCCTCTCGAATCTTCAACTGATGATATCCTAAACGTAAGTCAATCTTGGAAAACATTCTGGCACCCTGTAATTGATCAAATAAGTCATCAATACGAGGCAATTGATACCTATTCTTCACTGTGACTTTGTTCAACTGGCGGTAATCAATACACATTTGCATAGAACCATACGATATGGAGGAATAGAGATGGGCTGAGTGCCTAGCAACAAATCAATGCCAAAATCAATATCTCTGTCGGACGGCATGCCCGGAAGATCAGCTGGGAACACATCTGGAAAATCCCTCACTACTGGAACTGACTCAACTGTAGGGGTATCAATACTGACATCTCTCACAAAAGCTAGATACGCGTCACACCCCTTCTCAACCATTCGTTGAACTTTAAGAAATGAAATAACTCTACTGGGAGTATACTCTATGGTACCTCTCCACTCTAACCGCGATAAACCTAGCATAGCCAGCGTCACAGTTTTAGCATGACAATCAAGAATAATATATTGGGGCGACAACCAGTCCATGCCCAAAATAATATCAAAGTCCACCATGCTGAGCAATAATAAATCGGCTCTGCTCTCAGAACCACTAAGAGCAATCAAACAGACCAATACACGCAGTCCACAACAAGAATCTCCCACAGGAGTAGACACATAAACAGGGGAACTCAAAGAATCCCGAGATACTCCCAAATACGGGGCAAAATAAGAGGACACATAAGAATATGTAGAACCTAGATCAAATAATACAGACGCATCTCTATGACAGACCGGGAAAATACTTATAATGACAGAATCATAAGCGACTGCCTCTGTACGAGCAGGAAGGGCATAATATCTGGCCTGGCCTCCCCCTCTAGGGCAACCTCCACCTCCCTAACCTCCACCTTGAGCTGGCTGAGCAGGTAGGGTGGCAGCTGGTGCTCTAATCATAGCCTGAGGAACCGGTGGAGCACACTATGGCTAAGAAGTCTGTGGAGGTGTACCCTTCCTAAATCTGGGGCAATCCCTCACTATATGGCGAGTGTCGCCACACTCAAAACAAGCTCTGGGAGGGCATGGCTGTTGTGACTGGCTCGGGCCAGGTCTACTGGGCTAACCGCTAGGAACACCCCGTGTAGGAGGCACACTAGATATTGGTGGAGCCTAATAAGGCTCCTGGAGCCTAGAAGGAGCTGGAACACCACTGGCGGCTGGAAGAGATGAATGAGCGGGACGACTCACATAACCCTTACCATGGCGAGCTGCTGGGACATGAGCTCCAGAATAATAACCAGTCTCTTGAGACCTCTTGGCCTCCCTCTCCTCTCTATCCCGGGCAAGCATGCCCTCCAATCTCTTGGCAATACTCACAACCTGCAGATAAGAAATATCCATCTCTAACTCCCTGGCCATACTAATCCGAGTGTTGGGTGGAGTCCCTTAATAAACCGTCGAACCCTCTCTCGAACTGTGGCAACCAAGGCCAGTGCATGTCGGGCCAAATCACTGAAGCGAACTGCATACTCTGACACGGTCATAGCACCCTAGCGCAGCTACTCAAACTTTGCGCGCCATGAGTCCCTGAGGCTCTAAGGGACATACTCTCTCAAAAACATGTCCGAGAACTGAGTCCATGTAAGTGAAGCTGCCTCAGCCGGACTACTCAACTCATAAGCACACCACAACTGATAGGTTACTCCTCTAAGATGGAATGTAGTAAAAGAAACCCCGCTCGTCTCCGCTACGCCCATAGTACGGAGAATACGATGACACTCCTCCGAAAACCCTGAGCGTCATCTGTAGCCAATCTGCTGAATGTAGGTGGGTGGTACTTCTTGTACCTCTCAAGTCTGAGCTGCACCACCTCACAAGTTGTTGCCCTAACCACGGGCTGAGTTGGAGCTGCAGGCTGTATTGGTACACTCTCTGGAACCTGGTCTGCTTGAACTCGCTGCTCTGGAGTACCAGCGACGGGAGTCTGTGCTCCTCCCCCGGCCTGAGATGTGGCAGGGGAAAGTGGAATCAAACCAGCCTGAGCTAAGCCACTGAACATGCTCAGAAACTAGGCTAGAGTTTCCTGGAGGGCTGGTGCAGGAACAGGTACCTCAGGTGTCTTCCCTTCATCTGGAGCTACTGGGGGCTCCTCTGTAGCAGCTCGTGTCGGTGCTCTGGCTGCACCACATGGACGTCCTCGGCCTCTACCTCAGCCTCTCGCGGCTCTAGTAGGGGGCGCGGGTGCCTGGTTATCAGATCCGCTTGTACGTGTCCTCACCATCTGTGAGAGAATAGAATACAGAAGTTTAGAATTTTTGAAGTCAACAATTTTCGCACGACAAGGAATCAAAGTAGTGAAATTTTCCTAACAGTTCCATAGCCTCCCGAAGATAAGTACAGACGTCTCTGAACCGATTCGCCACACACTAATAAACCGGCTTGTGACTCACGACACCTATGAACCTAGAGCTCTCATACCAACTTGTCACGACCCAAATTTCCCCTCTGTATGACGTCGTGACGGCACCTAGTCTCTACGACTAGGTAAGCCTAACATTTGTGGAATAATGAAATGAAAATATAATTTTAACAACTAATTGTTCAAAAATACACAACCATCCCAAAACCCGGAACATCGTGAATCACAAACTACAGAAGAAAAATCTAGTATCCCTATACATAAGAGTCTATCAAAAGAAAATACATAAGATAATAGACATGGGGAAGAGTAGAAGGGAACTCTGAGTTCTACGGACGCAGCAGATATACCTTAAAGTCTCCAAAGCTGTCCCGACTTAGTGATAGGTTTGATAAGGAGCACCTGGATCTGCACACGAAAAATATGTGCAGAAGAGTAGCATGAGTACACCACAATTGGTACCTAATAAGTGCAAAGCCTAACCTCGGTCGAGTAGTGACGAGGTCAGGTCAGGTCAGGACCCTACTGGTACAAATAATAATAAGGCAAGTCAAGAATGAAATGTCACAATAAAATAAAGACTGGAATTTAACTAGAAAGAATTATAGAAGGTAACAGCTTAGTACACAGAATACAACAGGGGATCTCGAGAGATACCGTCTCGTAGTCCCAAACATAAATATACAGGGGGGTCTCCCGGAATACCGTTCCGTAGTCCCAAAGTAAATATGCACTACAGGGGAATCTTCCGAAATACCGTTTCGTAGTCCCAAAATAAATATGCAGCGAAATAATAGAATTCAATAGTTACGACACGAAATCCTACAGTTCAACCTAAGTATTAGTTAAGGAAAGACATGTAAATTCACTAAACATGCTGTACGTAGTTCAAGTAAACAGTTAAGGTAAGCAAGCATGTTATTCTAATCTAGCACGATACTAAACATGCTGATGAAACTCAAATAAGATAGAAATCAGGTTATTACTTTGTAGAAAAATCGTGTTTTTTCACAATTAGCCCGTGTACGTACTCGTCACCTCACGTACACGGCGCTCATATATCAAATCAGTACAAATCCTATGGAGAGTTCCCCCACACAATGTTAAGCAAGCTACTTACCTCGAACCAAGCTCAATCAATCGGTCAAAATGCCTTTCCCACGAATATCTACTTCCGAATGGCCCAAATCTAGCCAAAAGTAATTACATATCATAAATACAACCATAATAGACTCATCTAATTAATGAAATTAATACTTTAATAAATATTCCGAAATTCGCCCTAAAAATTCGACCCGGGTCCACGTCTCGGAATCGGGTAAAAGTCACAAAAGCCGAAAGTCTATTCACTCACGAGTCTAACCATATCAAATTTACTAAAATCCGACACCAAATGGTCCTTCAAATCCACAAATCAAACTTTCTAAATCTCTAGTCTCAAACTCCCAAATTTCACCTTAAATACACACTAACTAGGTGGAAAAATAAATGGAGAAGCAAGATTATTGATTGAAAATAAGCACAAGGGACTTATCTCAAGAAATGCATCGAAAAGGCTCTCAAAAATCGCCCTAAACCGAGTTTGCAAAGTCCAAAATGACAAAAATCACAAAGCCCTTCGGTTTTAAACACTGCCCAGGCATTTTCGCACCTGCGGAGCCTTGGCTCGTACCTGCGCGCCCGCTGGTGCGAAAAATGTGGGCGCACCTACGAAAACAACTAACCTTGTCTGCATCTGCTTCTGCGACCACCTGAGAAACCATCGCGCCTGCGACCTCTGCTGATCTCCACCCATTCCGTACCTGCACTCAACCTACCGCGCATGCGGCCTCACACATACGGCTAATACCCTCGCAGGTGCGATCATACCAGCAAAAGACCAAACTTTAGAAATTTTTCAACTTCCATTCCAAGTCCGTTAATCACCTGAAACTTACCCTAAATCCCCGGGACTTCAACCAAATATACCAACCAATTCTAAAACACCATACGAACTTAGTCGAGCCCTTAAACCACATCAAACAACGCTAAAATCGCAAATCATCCTCCGATTCAAACTTAAAGAGCTTGAAACTTCCAAATTCGACAACCGATGCCAAAACTAATTAAACCATGTCCGATTGACCCCAAATTTTGCACACAAGTCATATTCAGCATTACGGACCTACTTCAACTTTAGGAATCGAAATCCGACCCCGATATTAAAAAGTCCACTACCGATCAAAATCTCCAAAAATTTGACTTTCGCCATTTCAAGGCTAAATAAGCTACGAACCTCCAAAACACAATCCGGACATGCCCCTAAATCCAAAATTACCTAACGGAGCTAACGGAATCGAAGGAATTCTATTCCGAAGTCTTCTTCACACAGTTCCGACTACGGTCCAAATCCTAAAGCTTAAACCTTCATTTAGGGACTAAGTATCCCAAACCACTCTGAAACCAAAAACAAAACCTCCCGGCAAGTTACCTAAGCAGAAAAAGGTACGGAAAAACAGTAAATAGGGGATCAGGACTATTACTCTTAAAACGATCGATTGGGTCGTTACACAGTATATCTTTGATACCTTGATATAATAAGCCTCCACTTACATGGGCGTATCTATATGGGAGGGGTGGGTTCCTGTGAAGCCATGCTCCCTTCTCCAGACTATGTATAGCACTTATATTTTTCTGATTTTGTTCTTAAATGAGTGTGTGTCTCATGCTCAAGTGGACACTTTGGCACAGTGGTCAATGAGTGCACCTTTAGCCCAAAGCTAGTAGTTCAATTCCTACGTGCTCCCTTACAATACTTAATAAAACATGCTCTAAAGTTATTCTTTAAAAAGTAAGCTTACACTAATAATGCAAATCATGTATTTACAGAAAAATAGAAGTACATAAAAAGATTTACATAATAGAATGGATGTGGAATTTTTTTAATAATTTTTAACTTCCTCTGTATAACATAAGATATTTAAAATGGTAAGTAATAATTTTATTATTGATAATTTTCAAAGCATGAAAACTAATAATGCTATAATAATATTAATTAAAATTTACTTGTCAACTTGGGTTATCGTAAAAAAAATTATACTGTCAAATCATATATTTATATAGATATTAGTGCACCCATATTCTTAAAATCCTTGATACGTCCCGCTTAGAGAGTAGCTTATAGGCTTGATAATCTTGATACTGTTTGGCTTCTATTGGAGGGGTTATTTAGTAGCAGGTTAGAGAAGAGTTGGCCACGTACAAGAATTAGAATAACTTTATAGTACATTATTTGACTATAAAAATGGGAAAATATCTCCACATAGAATCTAGCATAAGTTATACAATGTTTGGTTCTTATTTTTCTTTTTCGCATAATAATACATGTATAAGTTATGAGGGAATCTATGTATTAATTATGCATGACAGAAGATGGAATAACTTATACATATATTAGTAATACTTGTATTAAAATACAAAATGACAAGAATACCCTTTATTCAAATTTGTATTTTTTTGTTTAAAAAAATTTAGTTTAAAATATACTTAACAATTTTAATAGAATAAACTAGACTAATAATAAATAATACTCACATTGTATTTTTATATTACTAATCCTTATATAATTACCACATAACTATTCCTCGCATAACTAATTCATGCATAACTAAATCCTGCATTTTTAATCACTGTATAATTAATTTCTACATTACTAATACATGCATAACTCTAACCAACGTCCAAATGACCCCTTAAGGTATTAGAGATTATAAAATTGCGAAAACCCATTAAACTTGTGGGTCTTCATAAGAAAATAACAGTTAACTCATGAAATTGGCTATGATAATTAATATCAATAATTTAAGTGAAAATCTTTCCCTTTTAAAACATGAAGGATGTCTTTATGATATCAGAGAAATATAGAAAGTATATAGCCTTATGCAAAAGTCAAGAAGTTATAGAATTGTCATCACTGTAATTACTCGATGCTGACTTTTGAACCAAAAGTTTTGATTAATCTTTTAAAATAAAAACATAAAGAAGATTTCTTTCTTTTTCAAAGAGATACTGTATAAGATACTAAAGCAAGTCAATATGATCAGATGTCGCCATTTTACCAGAGCCAGAGCTTTCGTATCTGAATTTGCTATTTTTAAATTATAAAGCATTTATCACGAAAGCTGCATTCAAATTTTCTAATCAAAATAGTGTAGGGGTCAAAATATTTTTTTGATATATTCAAGCCAAGATAGTACTACGGGAAGAGTTTTCAAGTCCTCATTTGTCGAAATGGTCCAATAAGCGGAAAAGTTTGTGGTCGAAGAGTCAACAAGGGACGAAGTCGATGAGTCAACAAGGATCGAGGCCGAGGTCGAGTACTTTTGACGGAATTATAACGGCTAGTTCAAGATAGGATATTACAGAGAATATTCTAGTGGATATTCTTTGTACTTGTACTATTAGGATTTTTTAGTAGCATGTACCCTATAAAAAGAAAAAGACACTATGATAGGGGACATGTAATATTCATTTGTAAAGAAACACACTTGGACTCGAAAAAGAGATCTTATTGCTAAGATACAAATATCACATTTTCACTCAGATTCTTGTCTATACTTTTTCACTAGATCCGAGAATAACTCAAATATTCAAGGGATTGTCCATCATTCATCATTGTCAGAAAGAACATTTACTTATTTCATCCTTTCTTGGGTGACTCTTTCATTCTACAACAACAACATACCCAATCTTATCCCACACCGTAGGGTCTGGGGAGGGTAATGTGTATGAAGACCTTACCCCTACCTTATAAGGATAGAGGGGTTATTTCCAATAGACCCTCGGCTCAGGAAAGCATACGCACCACATTAATGAAAATATAGATAAGAAGGGATAGTACCAAAAAATAATATTAAAGAAGAATAAAAACAACAAGATATTAAGGTAATCAACAATGAAAAAAAATAATAGTTAGTTATAAAAATATACTGTCCACAGAAAGCGAGACTGCATGCCAATACTACTGTTATGAACATTTTAGACTACCTACTCTACTACTGTCACGATCCGAAATTTTTCACTAACGGGACCGTGATGGCGCCTAACATTTTACTTGCTAGGCAAGCCAAAGTTAGAAAATCGTTAAACCAATTACTTATTTCCATTCAGTAAATAACAATAATTAACTAAGATGAAATATAGTAAGTACGGAATATTATAAAACTGTATTAATTACTACCACCCGGATCTGGAGCCACAATTCACGAGCATTATAGAATTTACTACAAATAATAGTCTGAAAGAAATACAACTGTCTAAATGAAAGAAAACTGTAGGACATAAAAGATAGACAGGGACTTCAAGGTCTGCGAACGCCGACAGATCTACCTTGAGTCTCCGGACAGTGGACCAATAGCAAAATCTCAATCAACCCGAGACGGTATCAAAATCTGCACAGAAAGTGCAGAGTGTAGCATCAGTACAACCGACCCCATGTACTGGTAAGTGTCGAGCCTAACTTCGACGAAGTAGTGACGAGGCTAAGGCAAAAACCCACAAATCAATCTGTACAATTTAAGAGGAATAGTGAATACAGTAAGAAAAAATGCATGGCATCACCCTTCGTGCTTTTACTCTCAATCTCACCATAAAATTAATAGAAACGGCACGACATCACCCTTCGTGCATTAACTCTCATATCATGGCACGACATCACCCTTCGTGCATTAACACTCACAATATGGCACGCATCACCCTTCGTGCATTAACACTCTCAATATGGCACGTCATCACCCTTCGTGCACTAACACTCACAATATGGTACGATATCACCCTTCGTGCATTAACACTCTCCCTTACTATAATGCTATGTATAAATAACAACAGGGAGATAGAATAACAAGTACAAACCTTACTTCAACATTTGGTTCCATAGTATCAATCTCAACTTTGAAATAAAACTAAATTATCACCAGAAAAATCAGTAAACATGATAAGAACGATAAATTGCACAACACTAGTATAACACGTAGCAATTTGGCATAGGAATGAGACCATATAAGAAAACAGAGAAAACATGGAAAAACAGGTAAATTGGCGGCGCATAAGTACTCGTCACCTCAAATATATGCCGCTCACATGAATTTTATTTAGCAAGTAATCTAAGATTCCTAATTCCCTCAAGTCAGGGATAGACACAACACTTACCTTGCTTCGAAGGCCACTTAATTCTCAATCATAGCTTTTCCTTTGGAATTCACCTCCAAACCACTCGTATCTATTAAAAAATGACTCAATAATATCAATATTGCTAAAGGAATTAATTATATTTCATAAATTAAATTTTCCAAAATTTTCCACTAAAAAGTCAAAAAATTGACCCCAAGCCCGCTTGATCAAAACCCGAGGTTCAGACCAAAATCCTTTTACCCATTCATCCCCGATCCTGAATGTATAATTGGTTTTGGAATCCGACTTTAAATTGAGGTCTAAATCCCCAAATTTTCGAAATCCCTAGTTTCTATCCTAACCCCTAATTCTACTATGAAAACTCTAGATTTTAGGTTGAAAATTTAAGAAATGTAATGGGTAATTGAAAAAATATGGTTTAGAATCACTTACCAACAATTTGGGGGAAGAAATGACTCTTGAAAAATCGCCTCTCATAGTTTGATTTTTGAGAAAAATAAGTTTTTGGCTAAAATCCCGTTTTTGGGTTCTGTTAAGTGTTGGGCGACAGTGTTCATCGTGTTCGCGAAGTGTATGGGCTGCCAAGCCTTCGCATTCACGAGACAGTGCTCACGTTCGCGTAGTCTACCCTTCCCTGGTCTTCGCGTTCGCGAGTCATTATTCGCGTTCGCGATGAAGAAAAAGTTGTCTGCCCCTCCCCAGTGCCTAACACTACGCGTTCGCGAGGGGCTTGTTGCGTTCGCGAAGGGTAACACCTCCATCGCTTCGCGTTCGCGACCAAGCCTGCGCGTTCGCGAAGAAGAAATCCTCAGCTGCCCAGTTTACTCTTCGCGTTCGCGAGAGTACCTTCGCGAACACGAAGAAGGACATGTCAGAACACCTGCTGCAGCAAAATACAAGATTTTCAAAGTCCAAAACATCTTGTGGCCAATCCGAATTCACCCAAGCCATCGGTGCTCCAAACTAAACATTCACACAATTCTAAAAACATCATACAAACTTGCTCGTGCAATCAAATCGCCAAAATAACACCTAGAACTACGAATTTAGCACCAAATCAAATGAAATTCTCAAGAACACTTTAAAATTTTTATTTTCTCAACTGGACGTCCGAATCACGTCAAATCAACTCCGTTTCTCACCAAATTTAACAGACAAGTCTTAAATATCATAATGAACTTGTACCGGGCTCTGGAACCAGAATACGGACTCGGCACTAACAATGCCAAACATCAATCAATTCTCAAAAACAAATAAATTTTCACACTTTTAATTTTCATCAAAAATTTATAACTTGAGCTAGGGACCTCCGAATTTGATTCCGGGCATACGCTTAGGTCCCATAATTCGATATGGACCCACGGGACTGTCAAAGCATGGATCCGGGCTCGTTTACCAAAAATATTGACCGAAGTCAATTAAAATCGACTTTTAAGGCAAAATTCTTATTTTCATTAGTTTTCAATATAAAAGCTTTAGGAAACCTGCCCGGACTGCGCACGCAAATCGAAAAGGGTAAAAATGAGATTTTTAAGGCTTAAGAGCGCAAATTCGAGTTCTAAAACATAAGATGACCTTTTGGGCCATCACATTTTCCACCTCTAAAACAACTGTTCGTCCTCGAACGGACATAGAAAAGCACCTGGGCTAGTGAAAAGGTGGGGATATCTACCACACATATCGGACTCGGACTCCCAAGTAGTTGTCTCAATAGGCTAACCTCTCCACTGCACTCGAACTGAAGGGTAACGCTTTGATCTCAACTGGCAAACTTGCCGGGCTATAATTGCCACCGGCTCCTCCTCGTAAGTCAAATCCTTGTCCACTTGGACTGAACTGAAATCTAACATATGGAACAGATCACCCTGATATTTTTGGAGAATAGACACATAGAACACCGGATGAACTGCTGATAACCTAGGTGGTAATGCAAGCCTGTAGGCTACTTCACCCACCCTTTCAAGAATTTCAAAGGGTCTGATATACCTAGGGCTTAACTTGCCCTTATTCCCGAACCTCATTACACCTTTCATAGGTGAAACCTGGAGCAATATTCTTTCTCCAACCATGAATTCAATATCATGAACTTTTCGGTCGGCATAACTCTTTTGTCTAGATTGAGTTGTGCGAAGTCGATCCTGAATAATCTTGACCTTATCCAAGGCATCCTGTAGCAAATCGGTACCCAACAACCGAGCCTCCCCCGAGTGGCATCGCCTTCCGTATAATGCCTCATATAAAGCCATATAAATGCTCGACTGGTAGCTATTATTATAAGCAAACTCCGCAAGTGGCAAGAAATGATCCCAATAACCTCCAAGTCTATAACGCAAGCGCAGAACATATCTTCCAATATTTGAATAGTGCACTCTGACTGTCCGTCTATCTGTAGATGAAATGTTGTACTCAACTCCACCCGCGTGCCTAACTCACGCTATACAGCCCTCCAGAAATGTGAGGTAAACTGCGTACCTTAATCTGAAATAATAGACACGGGCACACCGTGAAGGCGGACAATCTCACGAATGTAAATTTAAGCTAACCTCACTGAAGAATAGGTAACTGCCACTGGAATGAAATGTGCTGACTTGGTCACCCTGTCCACAATGACCCAAACTGCGTCAAATTTTCTCTGAGTCCGTGGGAGCCCAACAACAAAATCCATAGTGATACGCTCCCACTTCCACTCAGGAATTTCTAACTTCTGAAGCAAACCACCAGGTCTCTGATGCTCATACTTAATTTGTTGACAATTCAGACACCGAGATACATGTGCAACTATATCCTTTTTCATTCTCCTGCACCAATAATGTTGCCACAAATCTTGATACATGTTGGCGGTACCTGGATGAATAGAATAACTGGAACAGTGTGCTTCTTCAAGAATTAATTCACAAAGTCCATCCACATTAGGCACACAAATACGACCCTGCATCCTCAAAATTCCATCATTTCCAACAGTAACCTGATTGGTACCACTGTGCCGCACTTTGTCTCTAAGGACAAATAAATGAGGATCGTCATCCTGCCGATCTCTGATGCGCTCAAACAAAGAATACTGAGCAACTGTACAAGCTAAAACACGACTGGGCTCGGAAACATCTAACCTCACGAACTAGTTGGCCAAGTCCTGAACATCCAATGCAAGCGGTCTCTCACCAACTAGAATATATGCAAGACTGTCCATACTCACAGCCTTTCTACTCAAAGCATGGGCCACCACATTGGCCTTTCCGGGGTGATATAAAATGGTGATATCATAGTCTTTCAGCAACTCCAACCATCTTCCCTGCCTCAAATTAAGATCTTTTTGTTTGAACAAATACTGAAGGCTACGATGATAAGTAAATACCTCACACGAGACATCGTAGAGGTAATGCCTCCAAATCTTCAGCGCATGGATAATGGCTGCCAATTCTAAGTTATGAACAAGATAATTCTTCGCGTGAACTTTCAACTGCCGCGACACATATGCAATTACCTTGCCCTCTTGCATTAATAATGCACCAAGCCCAATGTGAGATGCGTCACAAAATACCGTATACGACCCTAAACTTGTGGGTAATACCAATACTGGCGTTGTAGTCAAAGTGGTCTTGAGCTTCTGAAAGCTCAACTCACACTCGTCTGACCATCTGAATGGGACACCTTTCTGGGTCAATCTGGTCAATGGGCTTGCTATAGATGGAAACCCTTCCACGAACCAACGATAATAACCTGCTAAACCAAAGAAACTCTGAATCTCTGTAACTGAAGTAGGTCTAGGCCAATTCTGAACAGCCTCAATCTTCTTAGGATCCACCTTTATGCCTTCTGCCGATACAACATGCCCCAAAAAGGTAACTGAGTCTAACCAAAACTCATATTTTGAAAATTTGGCATATAACTGATTATTCTTTAAAGTATGAAGCACACTCCGAAGATGCTGCTCATGCTCCTCTTGACTGCTGGAGTAAATCAAGATATCATCAATGAATACAACAATAAAAGATTCCAGCATAATTGCTGCTGGGGCATTTGTCAACCCAAATGATATCACTAGGAATTTGTAATGCCCATACTGAGTCCGAAAAACTGTTTTAGGTACATCAGATGCCCTAATCTTCAACTGATGGTAACCAAACCTCAAATCGATCTTCTAAAATACCTTGGCATCCCTGAAGCTGATTAAATAAGTCATCAATTCTTGGCAGCAGATATTTGTTATTAATAGTTATTTCTCTAACTCCTTTGGTATTGAAGTATAGGATTATTAAGTAGGCAACATACCGCAAGTCTCAATCTTATCCTCTACAAAATCTCAGGACTTAAACATGTGTAAATTTGGGGAACCTTTCAGTACCACATATATACATTTCAGGCCAAAACTGATATAATACATGACCCCGCAATCCATCCATTGATAGTGGAATTCCCCCCACTAGGGGCAAAGTCATAGTTCACCATATCCGATGATCCACAATAATAACCTTCACAACTCATATAAATCAACCAGATGCCAAGGTCCGTTGCACCCCTCACATGACTCACTGGTTGATCTCTCAATACTTTCGCATCTTCAGTCGAAACCACACGTTGAGGCAATGTTGAGCATCTATGGCTCTCTCATAATCCATCTACGGCATCACAAACCGTCGACGCACAACTGATACCGAGTGCGCAATGTCATACACGAGTGGATGCAAAAGAACACGAGATATATGTTTCAAGCTAAATCAATGCCGCACGATAAGGAATGAAATAAGTGATATTGTTCCTAAACTTCATAGCCTCTAGAAGATAAGCACAGACGTCTCTGTACCGATCCTCCAGACTCTACTAAGCTTGCTCGTGAATCGTGAGACGTAGGCAACCTAGTGCTCTGATACCAATTGTCACGATCCGAAATTTCCCACCGACGGGACCGTGATGGCGCCTAACATTTTACTTGCTAGGCAAGCAAAAGTTAGAAAATCGTTAAACCAATTACTTATTTCCATTCAGTAAATAACAATAATTAACTAAGATGAAATATAGTAAGTACAGAATATTATAAAACTGTATTAATTACTACCACCCGGATCTGGAGTCACAATTCACGAGCATTATAGAATTTACTACAAGTAATAGTCTGAAAGAAATACAACTGTCTGAATGAAAGAAAACTGTAGGACATAAAAGATAGACAGGAACTTCAAGGTCTGCGAACGCCGACAGATCTACCTTGAGTCTCCGGACAGCGGACCAATAGCAAAATCTCAATCAACCCGAGCCGGTATCAAAATCTGCACAGAAAGTGCAGAGTGCAACATCAGTACAACCGACCCCATGTACTGGTAAGTGTCGATCCTAACCTCGACGAAGTAGTGACGAGGCTAAGGCAAGGCACCCACAAATCAACCTGTACAATTTAACAGTGTATATGCAAATAATAGAAATAAAGACCTAAGCAGGAAATGTCGGGAGGGGAACATACTAAGGGGAATAGAAGATAGAGAACTACAACAGAATGATCACCGGAGCAGTCAATATACCATGAATTAACAGGAATAGTGAATACAGTAAGAAAAAATGCATGGCATCACCCTTCGTGATTTTACTCTCAATCTCACCATAAAATTAATAGAAACGGCACGGCATCACCCTTCGTGCATTAACTCTCATATCATGGCACGACATCACCCTTCGTGCATTAACACTCACAATATGGCACGCATCACCCTTCGTGCATTAACACTCTCAATATGGCACGTCATCACCCTTCGTGCACTAACACTCACAATATGGCACGACATCCCTTTCGTAAATTAACACTCTCCCTTACTATAATGCAATGTATAAATAACAACAGGGAGATAGAATAACAAGTACAAACCTTACTTCAACATTTGGTTCCATAGTATCAATCTCAACTTTGAAATAAAACTAAATTATCACCAGAAAAATCAGTAAACATGATAAGAACGATAAATTGCACAACACTAGTATAACACGTAGCAATTTGGCATAGGAATGAGACCATATAAGAAAAACAGAGAAAACATGGAAAAACAGGTAAATTGGCGGCGCATAAGTACTCGTCACCTCAAATATATGCCGCTCACATGAATTTCACTTAGCAAGTAATCTAAGGTTCCTAATTCCCTCAAGTCAGGGATAGACACAACACTTACCTTGCTCCGAAGGCCACTTAATTCTCAATCACAACTTTTCCTTTAGAATTCACCTCCAAACCACTCGTATCTATTCAAAAATGACTCAATAATATCAATATTGATAAAGGAATCAATTATATTTCATAAATTAAATTTTCCAAAATTTTCCTCCAAAAAGTCGAAAAATCGACCCCGGGCCCGCTTGATCAAAACCCGAGGTTCGGACCAAAATCCTTTTACCCATTCATCCCCGAGCCCGAATATTTAATTGGTTTTGGAATCCGACCTCAAATTGAGGTCTAAATTCTCAAATTCTCGAAATCCCTAGTTTCTACCCTAACCCCTAATTCTACCATGAAAACTCTAGATTTTAGGTTGAAAATTCAAGAAATGTAATGGGTAGTTGAAAGAAAATGGTTTAGAATCACTTACCAATAATTTGGGGGAATAAATAACTCTTGAACAATCCCGAGCCGGTCCAAAATTAAACGGTCCCGGGTCAAACGATCTTTTTGTAAGGGCCGGTCCGGGACCGGGACCATTTGGTCCCGGCCTAAACGGTCCCGGTCCGTGGGCTAAATGGGCTAAGTGGGCCCAACAGATTTAAAAAAAAAATTATTAAATAGATATTAGAGACAAAAGGATGTTAAAAAATATATCTAAGGCAATGCTTTGTAAACTTTATTATAGAATTGTGACCTAAATTTTATTATTCAATATTTAATATCGAATATAGCTTATATATATATATATACATATGACCCAAAATATCATCTTTAAATTAAATAAGTAATTATGTGTTCTAAGACCTCGGAAAATACCATTTATCATTCCTCGACTTGCGTGCACAGTCCGTACAATTTTCCGAAAAGTCTTTATGTGAAAAATGGATTAAAATGTGAAAAAAAGCTTTAAAACTCAACTAAGTTGACTTTGGTCAACATTTTGAGCAAACGGACCCGGATCAGTATTTTGACAATTCCGGTAGGTCCGTATCGTGATTTGGGACCTGGGCGTATGCCCGGAATCGAATTCCGAGGTCCCTAGTCCGAGATATGAAATTTTGATGAAAAATTAAAAGCTTGAAAGCTTAATGATTTGTAAGAAATTACTGATGTTGGATTTATTGACCTCGGGTCCATATTATAGTTTTGGAGTCCGGTATAGGTCCACTATAATATTTATGACTTGTCTGCCAAATTTGGTGAGAATCGAAGTTGATTTGACGTGATTCAGACGCCTGGTTGTAAAAATATAAGTTTTAAAGTTTTCTTAAAAATTTCCTTTGAATTGGTATCCGATTCGTAGTTCTAGGTGTTATTTTGGCGATTTGATCGCGCGAACAAGTTCGTATGATGTTTTAAGACTTGTGTGCATATTTGGTTTATAGCCTCGAGGGCTCGGGTGAGTTTCGGATGGGATACGGGATGATTTTAAACTTAGAAAATCTATTTTTTTCTGCAACTTCAGGCTTCTGGTATTTCCTTCATCGCGTTCGCGAATGTACTCTCGCGAACGCGAAGAGCAAACTGGGCCGGCTGAATTTTCCTTCTTCGCAAACGCGAATATTGGGTCACGAACGCGAAGCTATGGGGACTTTACCCTTCGCGAATGCGACCAGCTCAACGCGAACGCGAAGCTTTAGAGGCCTGGGGGAGGGGTCAGTTGTCCTTCTACGCGAACGCGAGCACTGGCACGCGAACGTGAAGGCCAGGGGGAAAAAGCCTTCGTGAATGCGAAGGAGGACTCGCAAACGTGAAAGCCACGGGCTGCTATTCATCGCGAACGCGACAAGCCCTTCGCGAACGCGAAGAAGGCCTGACGCCTGTGGCTTAAAACAGAACCAAAACGGGATTTTTCCCATTTTTCACAAACCCTCAATTATAACTCGGCTTAGGGTGCGATTTCTAAGGAGTTTTTCACGATTTCGAACTGGGCAAGTGTTCTTTATCATATAGTGATTGTATTTCATAAATCTAAGTCTATATTAATCATTTATTTCGGATTTAGACGGAAGAAATTAGAATTTTTGTAAAACTTTCCAAAAACGAAAAAATTTAGATTTGAAGGTCCATTTGACATCAGAATTGAATAAATTTTATATGGTTGGACTTGTCTCGGAATGGGTATTCGGATTTCATAAGTTTTTCCGAGATTTGAGATGTGAGTCCCACTGCCGAATATTTTGATGAATTTTGGATTTTTATCCGAAAAATTGGTAAATTCATATGGAATTAATTCCTATGATTCATATTGAGTATATCGAATTGTTTGTGAATAGATTTGAACCTTTTGGAGATAAATTTAAAAGGAAAAGTTGTGGTTGAGTAATTGATTGGAATTTGTAAAGCGAGGTAAGTGTCGTGATTAACCTTGACTTGGGGGAATATAAACCTTAAATTATTTGTTATGTGAATTGCATGTGAACGACGTATAGGCGAGGTGACGAGTGTCTACACGTCGTCAAATTAATTGTTTGCCTGCTTACTTAAAAAATCATAATTTAATTAAATCATGAATTAATTATTATAATAATTGTTTCTCTCCTATTCTTTGTCAAATATTAATTCTTGAATTTCTACATTAATTTTTACATGCTATTTGAATTATGTTCCTTAATTGTTATTTGACATGTAGCATATTAAATATTAAACTGCATATTTTCTCTCTGATTTCCATAATAATTTGATATTTGCCTTTGTTTGTTTTATAGTTAAATCATAATTATTGTATGCTTGTTGTCTTATAAGTTTATATTAATTGTTGCATTTATTGGGGAAATTTCTTCTATAAAAATTGGTAAATGAAAATGTTGGATGAGCGGGTTGCACGCCGTAATAGAATTAATTATAATGAATATATTGAAGGATCGAGTTGCACGCCGCAATAGACTTATTAAAAGTCCATATTGGAGGATCGGGTTGCACGCCGCAACAGACTTATTAAAAAGTCTATATTGGAGGATCGGGTTGCACGCCGCAACACACTTATTAAAAGTCTATATTAGAGGATCGGGTTGCACGTCGCAACAGACTTATTTAAAAGTCGACATATATATTTATATACTGGGGGATCGGGTTGCATGCCGCAACAGACTTGATTAAAATGAATATATTGGAGGAGCGGGTTGTACGCCGCAACAAAATTGAATAAGAATATATTGTGAGAGCGGGTGCACGCTGCAACAGAATTGATGGAATAGATAATTGGCTATGACTGCTGAGTTGGCTTCAATTATTATAAATAAGTTACCTGATTTATTTTTATTATTGTTGTTGTTACTAATATTGCATACAGGTAATGTAAGTGACCCGCCTTAGCCTCGTCACTACTTCGTCGAGGTTAGGCTCAGCACTTACCAGTACATGGGGTCGGTTATACTTATACTACACTCTGCACTTCTTATGCAGATTTTGGAGTTGGTCCCAGCGGTGTACCATAGACTTGCTCGGATTTCAGCTACTCGGAGGAGACTTGAGGTATAACTGCACGACGTCCGCAGTTCTGAAGTCCCCGTCTATTTTACTTTAGCTGTGTGTTTGTTTCCAGACTACTTTATTTTATCCAGACCTTTATTTGTATTTATTCCAGAAGCTCGTGTACTTGTGACACCAATTTTGGGATGGTATTTAGACACCTTTGTTTTTATGGATTATTTCACTATATTTCAAACTTTGCTTCCGCTTTTGTTTCCTTGATTATTAATAATTTAAAAATTATTTAAAAAAATGGTTAATATTATTCTAACGTTGGCTTGCCTAGCAAGTGAAATAATAATCAAGTGAAATAGTAATGACCCAACCGGTCATTTTAACTTTTAGAACCCTGTTCCCTAAAATAAAACTTCCTGTAGGTGCTTGTAATGATTTATGACTTGCGGGGATGGTTGGTTCGGGATTTGGAAGTGTTTGGGGTGAAACCGGAATATTTGGTTCCTAAAGTTGGCCTTAAAGTGCTAAGTGTGACTTCAGTCAATATTTTGAGAAAACGGCCCCAGAATAGAATTTTGATGATTCCAATAGCTCCGTATGGTGATTTTGGACTTAGGAGCGTGTTCGAAATTTTATTTGAAAGTCCGTAGTTAAATTAGGCATGAAATGGCTAAAAACAAGAATTTAAGTTTGAAAGTTTGACCGATGAGTTGACTTTTTGATACCGGAGTCGGAATCCAGTTCCAAAAATTTTCATAGCTCCGTTATGTAATTTATGACTTGTGTGTAAAATTTTAGGTCAATCGGAGTTGATTTGATAGGTTCCGACATTGAATGTAGAAGTTGAAAACTCTTAGATTCATTAAGCTTGAATTGGGGTATGATTCATGGTTTTAGCGTTGTTTGATGTGATTTAGAGGTTCGACTAAGTTCGTATGATATTTAAGGACTTGTTGGTATATTTGGTTGAGGTCCCGAGGGCCTCGGGTGAGTTTCGCATGGTTAACAGATCAAAAATTTGAGTTAAAAAGCTGCTGCAATGTTTCCTCTTCTGTTGGACATTCTTGTCTGTGATCGAGCCCAGATATCAAGCCAGATATCGAGCCCAGGTATCAAGCCCAGGGTTGACGAGGTACAGGCTCGAGCTAGTGTATCGAAGCCATGATCAAAGGTCCAACTCGAGGGCCATGATCGAAGGTCCAGCTCGAGGGCCATGATCGAAGGCAAGGCTCGAGGGCAATGATCGAGACCCAAGATCGAGGGTCACAATCGAAGGCTCAAGCTCGATGCCATGATTGAGGCTATGATCGAAGGCCCAACCTCGATTCCCTGATCGAGGCCATGACCGAGGTCCAGGCTCGAGCCTGTGATCGAAGCCGCGATCGAGGCCCAGTTCCGAAGGCTGCTGGGCAGTTTTATAAAAATAGGGCATTCGTCCCATTTGCCATTTTTGACGAACTTGAGCTTGAGTAGAGACGATTTTTGGCAGATTTTCAATGGAAAAATATTGGGGTAAGTGATTCTAACTCGGATTTGGTCTACATATACAAGTATATCATTGTTTTCACAATTTAATTAGTGTTTTGAGATTTGAAATTTGGAAAAGTTTAGAAATCTCATAGAAACGAAATTTTGAGATTTCGGTATCGATTCGGAGTCGGATTTGAGTGAAACTGGTATGGTTGGACTCGTAATCGAATGGGTTATCGGATTTCATAACTTTCGCCAGATTCCGAGATGTGGGCCCCGCGGGCAAATTTTTAATTAATTTCGGGATCTTTTCTTAAAAATATAGTATTTTCTTATAGAATTGATTCCTATAATATTTAGTGATTGTATCGAATTATTTTGGCTAGATTCGAGCCAGACGGAGTTGGATAATCGTGGAAAAGGCCTTATAGTGGATTAAATTGGAGCAAGACGAGGTAAGTCTCTTGTCTAATCTTGTGAGGGGAAAATTACCTCATAGGTGATTAAAATTAAATAATTGTTGCTAATTGTGGGGGGCCTACGTACACACGAGGTGACGAGAGTCCGTGCGTAGCTACTATTAATGCTAAAGTCCGAGTAGTTTAGGACTCAAAGCATGCCTTACTTGTGTAAATTGTATTCTTTGATTTATTTATATTAATTGATATCTATATGAATATATTGTGAATTGTTAGATCAAGATATTAAAGGATGGAAATCTCATAGGCTTGATTGTTTGTTTAAATCAATTAATTGTTAAAAAAAATTGTTCTCCTCCCGAATTTACCTTATAATAAATATACTCTCCTTCCGGAGGCACATAAGAAAATGTCCTCCTTTCTTGTGGAGCGGGCCGAACGCCTCGGCATGATAGATGCATCTATGGATCGCGCTGCACGTCCCTCGGCAGTGTACACGACACTCTGGATCGGGCCGTACGTCCTCGGCAGAAATCGTGCTTAATAATAATAATTACACGATACTTTAATAATTTATTTCAGATTATGAAGCTAATTAATAAATTGGAAAATCTTTTGGAATTTAATGAATTATTATTCTTGCTTGTTAAGGAATTAATTGTTACTCCTGTGAATGAGGTTTAATTGATAAATTGAAAATTATTTGAATTGAGGGAATTTAATTAATATATTGAGAATTGTTACATTTGAAGGAAATTTGATTGTTTCTGCTGATTAAATAGATTATTTTAAATTTTGTCAATCATGCTGATTTAAATATCCTAGTTTTATTTCAGTTATTATTATTGACCCTTAGTGAGTGTCAAAGTCGGACATCTCGTCTCTACCACTTCGAGATTTGGCTTGATACTTATTGGGTACACGTTGTTTACGTACTCATACTACACTTGCTGCACTTTTTTGTGCAGGATCTGAGACAAGTACTAGTGGAGGACCTATCATCACATACCCACGTCATCCTAAGGCATAGTGGTGAGCTGCCTTTCTGAGCCGTTCTGTAGCTACCGGTGTCTCTTCTTATATTTATATTCTGTCTATTTCATTTCAGACAGTATTTGGAGTTTTGTATAATCTACTAGATGCTCATGCACTTGTGACACTGGGTCTTGGCACACACATTGGTATAAATTGGTATTTTATTATTTTCTTGGAATAAAAGTCTAACCAATGTACGTTTGACTTATTAGTTAGCTTGCCTAGCTGTAGTGTTGGGCGTCATCATGACCTATAGGTGAAATTGGGTTGTGACAACATGGTATCAGAGCACTTGGTTCACGTAGGTCCCACAAGTTATGAGCAGACCTAGTAGAGTCTTGCGGATCGGTACAGAGACGTCAGTACTTATCTTCAAGAGGCTATATGGTGTTAGGAAACTACCTTTCTTCATATTCCATCGTGCAATTGATGTAGTACTAAATATCCTTCTCTTATTCTCTAACAGATGGTGAGAACACGCTCTAATGAGATTCCAGACCAGGGAAGAGCTACTCCTCCAGTTGCTAGAGGCCGAGGGAGGGCTCCAGCCTGTAGTAGAGGGCGAGGACGTCCCAGGACTATTCCGGTTATGCCGCCAGTGGATCCAGCAGAGAATCCCATTATTGAGGAGCAGGGTGAGGTGCCTGTACAAGAGCCAGCTCCGGTGGACTTCACATCTGCACCGGGATTTCAGGATGTCATGGGTCGTATGCTACGATTCATGGACAATATGACTCAGGCCGGTTTATTTCCGGCAGACCCAGCCACATCTCAGGCGGGCGGGGGAGCACAGACACCTACCGCACAGGCTCATGGACAGGCAGCTACTGTATATCAGACCCAGGGTGCACTACCCGTGGGTGGAGTCCAGCCAGTGGCAGCAGCTACACCTGAGCCCAGGCCAGCTGTAGCTGCCGATCCTCAGAAACTATTGGACAGATGGACTAGACTACATCCTCCTGTCTTCGGGGGTGAGCGACATGAGGATCCACAAGATTTCATTGATTGTTGCAAGGATAGACTGTACAACATGAGGATATTGAAATCCCATGGGGTTGATTTTGCTACTTTTCAGCTAGAGGGTAGAGCCCGTAGATGGTGGCAGTCTTATGCTATTGGCAGACCAACAGATTCTCCTCCCATGACTTGGGACAGGTTCACCCGTATCTTCTTGGATAGGTATATTCCACCCTCCCAGAGGGAAGAGTTGCGGTTTCAGTTTGAGCAGCTCCAGCAGGGTCAGATGTCAGTGACTGATTATGAGGCGAGGTTTTCTGAATTATCTCGCCATGCACTAATGATACTCCCTACTGAGGCGGAGAGAGTGCGAAGGTTTGTAGCCAGTTTACATACTGGTATTCAGGCCACTATGGCTCGAGAGGTTGAGATGGGTACTTCTTATGAGCGAGTTGTGGAGATAGCCCGGAAGATTGAGGGTGTACGTCAGCGAAGCCGAGAGCAGATTATGAGAGATAAGCGGCTCAGGTACTCTGGAGAGTTCAGAGGTGCTCCGTCCGGGGGCAGAGGTCGGTTCGTGAGGGGACAGTCCAGCAAACCCCCATATCCAGCACCACCACCTCCTCGAGGTGCTCCAGTGCGACCTTATCTCAGTGCTATCCCAGAGAGTTCTTACCGCCCACCAGTTATTCAGGGTCCTCCCAGTGGGTATTCAGGTCCCCAGGGCCAGACACTTAGTCAGTAGCCCATCGCACCGAAGAGTTGTTACGAGTGCGAGGATCCTAGTCACATGCGGAGGTTTTGCCCCAAGCTTCGAGGTAGACTAGTATAGCAGGGTCAGCAGCCTATGCTTACCGGACCAATTGCTCCACCAGTAGTCCGACCACCCAGAGGTGGAGGATAGATGGGTAGGGGCCGTCCTAGTGGTGGAGGTCAGCCAGGCGGAGGCCAGCCAGTTGGTGCTCCAGCTCGTTCTATGCTTTTCCGGCTAGACCAGATGTAGAGGCCTCAGATGCCGTGATTACAGGTATTATTTTTGTTTGTGGCAAAGATGCCTCAGTATTATTTGATCCAGGATCTACGTATTCATATGTGTCATCTCTATTTTCTCCATTCCTGGGTGTTTCTCGTGAGTCCTTGAGTACTCTTGTTTATGTGTCCACTCCTGTGGGTGATTCTGTTGTTGTGAACCGGATTTACCGGTCCTGTATTATTACATTCTATGGTTATGAAACTAGAGCAGATCTCCTATTGCTTAAGATGACCGATTTTGAAATTATTCTGAGCATGGACTGGTTATCTCCATATCATGCTATTCTAGATTGTCATGCCAAGACTGTTACCTTGGCTATTCCAGCATTGCCTAAGCTGGAGTGGAAGGGTTCGCCTGTTAGTTCATTTAATCGAGTTATTTCTTTTATAAAGGCTTAACACATGGTTGAGAAGGGTTGTTTGGCTTATCTAGCATATGTTCGGGATACTACTGTAGAGACTCCAGCTATTGATTCAGTGCCTGTAGTTCGGGAGTTCCCCAATGTATTTCCGTTAGATCTTCCAGGTATGCCACATGATCGTGATATTGATTTCTGTATTGACTTGGCTTCAGATACCCAGCCTATATCTATCCCACCATATCGCATGGCTCCGAAAGAATTGAAAGAATTGAAAGAACAACTTAAAGAGTTACTAGCCAAAGGGTTTGTCAGACCGAGTGTATCGCCTTGGGGTGCACCAGTATTATTTGAGAAAAAGAAGGATAGAACAATGCGGATGTGTATTGATTATCGCCAATTGAACAAAGTAACTATTAAGAACAAGTACCCATTGTCACGTATTGATGATCTATTTGACCAGTTGTAGGGTGCTAGGGTATTCTCTAAGATCGACTTGAGGTCGGGGTACCATCAGTTGAAGATTCGGGATTTGGATGTTCTGAAGACTGCTTTCCGTACTAGATATTGTCATTATGAGTTTCTGGTAATGTCCTTCGGTTTAACTAATGCCCCGGCAGTGTTTATGGAACTGATGAACAAGGTATTCATGCCATATATTGATTCATTTGTCATTGTCTTCATTGATGACATATTAATCTATTCGCGCAGTAAGGAGGAACATGAGCAGATATGAGAGTAGTGCTTCAGACATTGCGGGAACAAAAGCTATATGCTAAGTTCTCTAAATGTGAGTTTTGGCTAGAGTCTGTAGCATTTTTGGGACATATTGTATCGGGCGAAGGTATTAAAGTTGATCCTAAAAAGATTGAGGCAGTTCAGAATTGGCATCTTCCCACTTCGGCGACGGAGATCAGGAGTTTTCTAGGTTTGGCAGGTTATTATCGTCAGTTCGTGAAAGGTTTTTCATCTATTGTAGCACCTTTGACCAAATTAACCCAGAAGGGTGCTCCATTCCGATGGTCCGATGATTGTGAGGTGAGCTTTTAGAAACTCAAGACATCATTGACTACAGCACCAGTGTTAGTGTTGCCTTCCGGTTCGGGGATGTATACAGTGTATTGCGATGCTTTGTGTGTTGGCTTGGGTTGTGTATTAATGCAGGAAGGGCAAGTTATTGTATATGCTTCATGTCAGCTGAAGCCCCACGATAAGAATTATCCGGTACATGATTTGGAGTTAGCTACGATTGTTCACGCTCTTAAGATTTGGAGGCATTATCTTTATGGGGTGTCTTGTGAAGTTTACACCGATCATCGCAGTTTGCAGCATTCAAGCAGAGGGACCTAAATTTGAGACAGCGCAGATGGCTGGAGTTACTAAAAGATTATGATATTACTATATTGTATCATCCGGGCAAAGCAAATATGGTTGCAGATGCCTTGAGCAGAAAGGCAGAGAGTATGGGTAGTTTGGCTTTTATTTCAGTAGAGGAAAGGACATTAGCCTCAGATATTCAGTCCTTGGCTAACAGACTTGTGAGGCTGGATATTTCAGAGCCCAGCCGAGTTCTTGCATGTGTTGTGGCCCAATCTTCACTATTTGAGCAGATCAAGGCTCGCCAGTATGATGACCCACACCTGGTGGTTCTTCGTGAAATGGTACTACGAGGTGGTGCCAAGGAAGTCACTATTGGTATAGATGGTGTTCTACGACTCTAGGATCATCTGTGTGTTCCTAATATGGATGAACTGAGGAAAAAGATCCTGGAAAAGGCACACAGTTCTCGATATTCTATTCATCCAGGTGCTACGAAGATGTATCGTGACTTGAGGCAGCATTATTGGTGGCGATGAATGAAAAAGGACATAGTTGAGTATGTAGCTCGATGTCTAAATTGCCAGTAAGTTAAATATGAGCACCAGAGGCCAGGTGGCCTACTTCAGCAGATTACCATACCAGAGTGGAAATGGGAACGAATTACTATAGATTTTGTAGTTGGGTTGTCGCGGACCTTGAGGAAGTTTGATGCAGTTTGGGTGATTGTTGACAGGTTGACTAAGTCGGCACATTTTATTCTTGTTGTGACTACATATACTTCAGAGAGGTTGTCCCAGATTTATATTCAGGAGATAGTTCGGTTGCACGGTGTGCCAATTTCCATCATATCAGATAGAGGTCCTCAGTTTACTTCACATTTCTGGAGAGCAGTACAGAGTGAGTTGGGGACCCGTGTAGAGCTCAGCACATCCTTTCATCCGCAGACCGATGGACAGTCAGAGAGGACAATTTAGATTTTGGAGGATATGCTCAGGGCATGTGTGATTGATTTTGGAGGTCAGTGGGATCGTTTCCTGCCTTTGGCCGAGTTTGCTTATAATAATAGTTACCAATCCAGCATCGAGATGGCTCCATTTGAGGCTTTATATGGTCGGCGATGTCGTTCACCTATCGGATGGTTTGAGCCAGGTGTGGCTAAGTTATATGGTACTGATTTGGTAAGTGATGCCTTGGAAAAGGTAAAGTTGATTCAGGAGCGACTTCGTATAGCACAGTCCAGACAAAAGAGTTACGTGGATCAGAAAGCGCGTGATATATCATTTATGGTAGGTGAAAAAGTTCTCTTGAAGGTTTCGCCGATTAAGGGAATTTCGAGATTCGGGAAGAAGGGCAAATTGAGCCCAAGGTTTATAGGCCCATTTGAGGTGTTGAAACGAGTTGGGGAGGTTGCTTATGAGCTTGCATTGTCTCCCAACCTATCGGGAGTTTATCCGATTTTTTACGTATCTATGCTCCGGAAGTATCATGCCGACCTATCACATGTGTTAGACTTCAGCACAGTTCAGCTAGATAATAGCTTGGGTTATGAATAGAAGCCAATTGCCATTGTTGATAAACAGGTTCTCCAGTTGAGGTCCAAGAGGATTTCTACAGTAAAAGTCCAGTGGAAGGGCCAACCAGTCGAGGAAATGACTTGGGAGGCCGAGGAAGACATGGGGAGAAGATATCCACACTTATTCAGCACTCCAGGTACAATTCTAAACCCATTCGAGGACGAACGTTTGTTTAAGAGGTGGAGAATGTAATGACCCAACCGGTCATTTTAACTTTGAGAACCCCGTTCCCTAAAATAAAACTTCCTGTAGGTGCTTGTAATGATTTATGACTTGCGGGGATGGTTGGTTCGGGATTTGGAAGTGTTTGGGGTGAAACCAGAACATTTGGTTCCTTAAGTTGGCCTTAAAGTGCTAAGTGTGACTTCGGTCAACATTTTGAGAAAATAACCCCGGAATAGAATTTTGATGATTCCAACTGCTCCGTATGGTGATTTTGGACTTAGGAGCATGTTCGGAATTTTATTTGGAAGTCCGTAGTTAAATTAGGCATGAAATGGCTAAAAAACAAGAATTTAAGTTTGAAAGTTTGACCGATGAGTTGACCTTTTGATACCGGAGTCAGAATCCAGTTCCGAAAATTTTCATAGCTCCGATATGTAATTTATGACTTGTGTGTAAAATTTGAGGTCAATCGGAGTTGATTTGATAGGTTCCGACATTGAATATAGAAGTTGAAAACTCTTAGTTTCATTAAGCTTGAATTGGGGTATGATTCATGGTTTTAGCGTTGTTTGATGTGATTTAGAGGTTCGACTAAGTTCGTATAATATTTTAGGACTTGTTGGTATATTTGGTTGAGGTCCCGAGGGCCTCGGGTGAGTTTCGGATGGTTAACGGATCAAAAATTTGAGTTAAAAAGCTGCTGCAATTTTTCCTCTTCTGTTGGACATTCTGGGCTGTGATCGAGCCCAGATATCGAGCCCAGGTATCAAGCTCAGGGTTGACAAGGTACAGGCTCGAGCTAGTGTATCGAAGCCATGATCGAAGGTCCAACTCGAGGGCCACGATCGAAGGTCCAGCTCGAGGGCCATGATCGAAGGCAAGGCTCGAGGGCCAGGATCGAGACCCAAGATCGAAGGTCACAATCGAAGGCTCAAGCTTGATGCCATGATTGAGGCTATGATCGAAGGCCCAACCTCGATTCCCTGATCGAGGCCATGACCGAGGTCCAGGCTCGAGCCTGTGATCGAAGCCGCGATCGAGGCCCAGTTCGAGGACCAGTTCTGAAGGCTGCTGGGCAGTTTTATAAAAAGAGGGCATTCGTCCCATTTGCCATTTTTGATGAACTTGAGCTTGAGCAGAGACGACTTTTGGCAGATTTTCAAGGGAAAAACATTGGGGTAAGTGATTCTAACTCGGATTTGGTCTACATATACAAGTATATCATTGTTTTCACAATTTAATTAGTGTTTTGAGATTTGAAATTTGGAAAAGTTTAGAAATCTCATAGAAACGAAATTTTGAGATTTCGGTATCGATTCGGAGTCGGATTTGAGTGAAACTGGTATGGTTGGACTCGTAATCGAATGGGTTATCGGATTTCATAACTTTCGCCAGATTTTGAGATGTGGGCCCCGCGAGCAAATGTTTAATTAATTTCGGGATCTTTTCTTAAAAATGTAGTATTTTCTTATAGAATTGATTCCTATAATATTTAGTGATTGTATTGAATTATTTTGGCTAGATTCGAGCCAGACGGAGTTGGATAATCGTGGAAAAGGCCTTATAGTGTATTAAATTGGAGCAAGACGAGGTAAGTCTCTTGTCTAATCTTGTGAGGGGGAAATTATCTCATAGGTGATTAAAATTAAATAATTGTTGCTAATTGTGGGGGGCTACATACGCACGAGGTGATGAGAGTCCGTGCATAGCTACTACTAATGCTAAAGTCCGGGTAGTTTAGGACTCAAAGCATGCCTTACTTGTGTAAATTGTATTCTTTGATTTATTTATATTAATTGATATCTATATGAATATATTGTGAATTGTTAGATAAAGATATTAAAGGATGGAAATCTCATAGGCTTAATTGTTTGTTTAAATCAATTAGTTGTTAAAAGAAATTGTTCTCCTCCTGAATTTACCTTATAATAAATATACTCTCCTTCCGGAGGCACATAAGAAAATGTCCTCCTTTCTTGTGTAGCGGGCCGAACGCCTCGGCAGGATAGATGCATCTATGGATCGCGCCGCACGTCCCTCGGCAGTGTACACGACACTTTGGATCGGGCCGTATGTCCTCGACAGAAATCGTGCTTAATAATAATAATTACACGATACTTTAATAATTTATTTTAGCTTATGAAGCTAATTAATAAATTGGAAAATCTTTGAAATTTAATGAATTATTATTCTTGCTTGTTAAGGAATTAATTGTTACTCCTGTGAATGAGGTTTAATTGATAAATTGAAAATTATTTGAATTGAGGGAATTTAATTAATATATTGAGAATTGTTACATTTGAAGGAAATTTGATTATTTCTGCTGATTAAATAGATTATTGTAAATTCTGTAAATCATGCTAATTTAAATATCCTAATTTTATTTCAGTTATTATTATTGACCCTTAGTGAGTGTCAAAGTCGGCCATCTCGTCTCTACCACTTCGATATTAGGCTTGATACTTACTGGGTACACGTTGTTTACGTACTCATACTGCACTTGCTGTACTTTTTTGTGCAGGATCTGAGACAGGTACTAGTGGAGGACCTATCATCACATACCCACGCCATCCCGAGGCATAGTGGTGAACTGCCTTTCTGAGCCGTTCTGCAGCTACCAGTGTCTCTTCTTATATTTATATTCTGTCTATTTCATTTCAGACAGTATTTGGAGTTTTGTATAATCTACTAGATGCTCATGCACTTGTGACACCGGGTCTTGGCACACACATTGGTAGAAATTGGTATTTTATTATTTTCTTGGAATAAAAGTTTAACCAATGTACGTTTGACTTATTAGTTGGCTTGCCTAGCTGTAGTGTTGGGCGCCATCATGACCTATAGGTGAAATTGGGTCGTGACGACATGGTATCAAAGCACTAGGTTATTTTATTCAGACCTTTATTTGTATTTATTCTACAAGCTCGTGCACTTGTGACACCAATTTTGGGATGGTATTTAGACACCGTTGTTTTTATGGATTATTTCACTATATTTCAAACTTTGCTTCCGCTCTTGTTTTCTTGATTATTAATAATTTATAAAATATTTTAAAAAATGGTTAATATTATTCTAACACTAGCTTGCCTAGCAAGTGAAATGTTAGGCGCCATCAAGGTCATGACAGTTGGTATCAGATCACTAGGTTACATAGGTCTCACGAGTCACGAGCAAGCTTAGTGAGTGTGAAGGATTGGTACAGATGTCAGTACTTATCTCTCAGAGGCTATGAAGTTTAGGAACAATATCACTTCTTTCTTATTCTGTCGTGCGATTATATTCTATCATCGATGATTGAACCATTCTACTCTTATTCTCTTGCAGATGGTGAGAACACGCAATACCTCTACCGATGGTCAGAGACCAGAACCCCCGGTAGAAACTATGGCCAGGGGTATAGGCCGAGGTCGAGGTCGTGCTAGAGGCCGAGGCAGAGGCAGAGGTAGAGCTCAGTCCAGAGCTCGAGTAGCTGCACCTGTTGAAGAACCTCAGGTGGACCTTCAGGAGGAGGTTCCAGTTCAAAATGTACCAGTTGGACCAGTTCAGGTCCCGAAAGGATTCATAGCCACTCCAAAACTTCAGGGCGCTCTAGTCCGTTTGGTAAGTCTTATGGAGGGCGTGGCCCAGAATGGTAAATTTCCAGTGGCACCAGCCGTCTCACAGGCTGGGGGAGGAGCACAAACTCCCACTACTCCCGCTCTGGAGCAGATGGCTCCCCAGAATCAGGCTCCAACCGCCCCGCCAGTTGGGGTAGTTCAGCCAGTTATTGCGGCACAGATCGGTGATAGGCCCGCCATGTCTTTTGAGGCCTTATTGAGACTAGATAAGTTTGCCAAATGATTATCTTGAATGCTGCCATGAGGTGCTGCGGAACATGGGTATAGTTGAGACCAATGGGGTTGATTTTGCTGTATTTCAGATGACGGGTTCCGCCAAGAGGTGGTGGAGAGATTATATATTGACCCGACCAGTCGGATCGCATGCACTTACCTGGGAGCAGTTCTCTCAGCTATTTCTGGAGAAGTTCCTCCCTATCACATTGAGAGAGGAATTTTGTAAGCAATTTAAGCGTCTACAGTAGGGCAGTATGACTGTTACTCAGTATGAGTCCCGTTTTGTGGATTTGGCCCGTCATGCTCTCCTTTTACTACTTACGGAGGGAGAGAGAGTGAGGAGGTTTATTGAGGGACTCACTCACCCTATCAGACTTCAGATGGCTAAAGAGACCAGAAGTGAGATTTCTTTTCAGGCGGCTGCTAATGTCGCAAGGAGGATCGAGATGGTTCTTGCACAGGAGAGAGGGCAGAGGTCCGATAAGAGGCCTCGTCAGTTCGGTGGTTTCAGTGGTGCCTCGTTTGGTGGCAGAGGTAATTTTGGTAGGGGTCATCCTCCCAGACCATTTCATTCAACACTTCATGTATCTCCCGGTGCTTCAGGGAGTCACGGTCCTATTATGCCTTACTCTAGGCAGCCAGTATTCAGTGCACATTCAGCTCCTATCAGTGCATCAGCACTCCAGAGTTACTACAGCGGTTATCTGGCCCATTTGGGTCAGCTTTAGCTTCAGCAGCCACGGCATCAGGATGGGTGTTATGAGTGTGGAAACATTGGTCACACCAGGAGGTATTGCCCTAGATTGGCGAGTAATAGATATTGGCAAGATTCTCGTGCCATCATACTGGCATCGGTTGCTTCACCGCCTGCTCAGCCAGCTAGAGGTAGGGGTCAGGCAGCTAGAGGTGGAGGTCAGGCCATTAGAGGTGGAGGTTAGACCGTTAGAGGTGGAGGCCAGCCAGTTATAGGTCGTCCCAGAGACGTAGTTTAGAGTGGTGGGGCCCAGCCCCAATTTTATGCTTTTCTAGCTAGGCCTGAGGCCGAGTCATCTGATGCTGTGATCACAGGTATTATTCCAGTTTGCCATAGAGATGCTTCAGTTCTATTTGATCCAGGATCTACTTATTCCTATGTGTCCTCCTATTTTGCTTCATATTTGGTTGTGCCTTGTGATTCTCTGGGTGCTTCTGTATGTGTATCTACACCGGTGGGAGACTCTGTTATAGTAGATCATGTCTATCGTTCATGTGTGGTTACTATTGGTAATCGTGAGACTAGTGTGGATCTTCTATTTCTTGATATGGTAGATTTTGATGTCATCTTGGGTATGGATTGGTTGTCCCCTTATCATGCTATATTGAATTGTCATGCCAAGACAGTGACCCTAGCTATGCCTGGGTTACCTCGATTAAACTGGAAAGGAACTCCTGGTCATTCTGCCAGCAAGGTTATTTCTTATATGAAAGCTCGACGTATGGTAGAGAAAGGGTGTCTAGCCTATTTGGCTTATATTCGCGATACCAGTGCGGATATCCCTTCTATGGACTCTAGTACCAGTTGTTCGTGAATTTCCAGAAGTATTTCCTGCAGATTTGCCGGGGATGCCACCCGACAGAGATATTGACTTCTGTATTGATTTGGCTCTGGGCACTCAGCCCATTTCTATTCCACCATACCGTATGGCCCCGCCAAAGTTGAAAGAATTGAAAGAGCAATTACAAGACTTGCTTGATTAGGGATTCATTAGACCTAGTGTCTCGCCCTGGGGTGCACCAGTATTATTTGTAAAGAAGAGAGATGGCTCTATACGGATGTGTATAGATTATCGGCAGTTGAACAAGGCCACTATCAAAAATAAATATCTGTTGCCAAGAGTTGATGACTTATTTGATCAGCTTCAGGGTGCCAAGATATTTTTGAAAATCGATTTGAAGTCGGGTTACCATCAGTTGAAGATTAGGGCATCTGATGTCCTTAAAACAGCTTTTCGAACTCGGATGGGCATTACGAATTCCTAGTGATGTCATTTGGGTTGACAAATACCCCAGCAATATTTATGGATTTGATGAATCGGGTGTTCAAGCCTTATTTGGATTCTTTTGTAGTTGTATTCATTAATGATATCTTGATTTACTCCAGCAGTCGAGAGGAACATGAGCAGCATCTTCGAAGTGTGCTTCACACCTTGAAGAATAATCAGTTATATCCCAAGTTTTCAAAATGTGAGTTTTGGTTAGACTCAGTTGCCTTTTCGGGGCATGTTGTATCGACAGAAGGCAAAAAGGTGGATCCTAAGAAGATTGAGGCTATTCAGAATTGGCCTAGACCTACTTCAGTTAAAGAGGTCCGGAGTTTCCTGGGTTTAGCAGGTTATTATCGTCGGTTCATGGAAAGGTTTTCATCTATAGCAAGCCAATTGACCAGATTGACCCAGAAAGGTGTCCCATTCAGATGGTCAGACGAGTGTGAGTTGAGCTTTCAGAAGCTCAAGACCGCTTTGACTACGGTGCCAGTGTTGATATTACCCACAGGTTCAGGATCGTATGCGGTATACTATGATGCATCTCACATTGGGCTTGGTGCGGTATTAATGCAAGATGGCAAGGTAATTGCATATGCGTCGCGACAGTTGAAAGTTCACGAGAAGAATTATCATGCTCATGACTTAGAATTGGCAGCCATTATTCATGCGCTGAAGATTTGGAGGCATTACCTCTACGGTATCTCGTGTGAGGTATTTACTGATCATCGTAGCCTTCAGTATCTATTCAAACAAAAGGATCTTAATTTGAGGTAGAGAAGATGGTTGGAGTTGTTGAAAGACTATGATATCACCATTTTGTATCACCCTAGAAAGGCCAATGTGGTAGCCGATGCTTTGAGTAGAAAGGCTGTGAGTATGGGCAGTTTTGCGTATATTCCGGTTGGTGAGAGTCCATTAGCTACAGATGTTCAGACTTTGGCTAATCAGTTCGTGAGGTTAGATGTTTCAGAACCCAGTCGGGTTCTAGCTTGCACAGTCGCTCGGCCTTCTTTATATGAGAGCAACAGAGAGAGGCAGTATGATGATCCTTATTTACTTGTCCTTAAGGACATGGTGCGGCACGGTGATGCCAAACATGTTGATATGGGGGAAGATGGGGCTTTGCGAATGCAGGGTCGTATTTGTGTGCCCAATGTGGATGGGCTTCATGAATTAATTCCTGAAGAAGCACACAGTTCCAGGTATTCTATTCATCCAGGTACCGCCAAAATATATCAAACTTTGCGGCAACATTATTGGTGGAGGAAAATGAAAAAAGATATAGTTGCATATGTAGCTCGATGTCTGAATTGTCAGCAAGTTAAGTACGAGCATCAGAGACCTGGTGGTTTGCTCTACAAATTAGAAATTCCTGAATGGAAGTGGGAGCGTATCACTATGGATTTTGTTTTTGGACTCCCACGGACTCAGAGAAAATTTGACGCAGTTTGGGTCATTGTGGACAAGTTGACCAAGTCAGCACATTTCATTCCAGTGGCAGTTACCTATTCTTCAGAGAGGTTAGCTGAAATTTACATTCGTGAGATTGTCCGCCTTCACGGTGTGCCCGTGTCTATTATTTCAGATCGAGGTACGTAGTTTACCTCACATTTCTGGAGGGTTGTACAGCGTGAGTTAGGCACGCGGGTGGAGTTGAGTACAACATTTCATCCACAGACAGACGGACAGTCAGAGCGCACTATTCAGATATTGGAACATCTGTTCCGAGCTTATGTTATAGACTTTGGACATTCTTGGGATCATTTCTTGCCATTTGCGGAGTTTGCTTATAATAATAGCTACCAGTCGAGCATTCATATAGCTCCATATGAGGCATTATATGGAAGGCGATGTCGATCTCCAGTTGATTGGTTTGAACCGGGAGAGGCTCGGTTGTTGGGTGCCGATTTGGTACGGATGCCTTGGATAAGGTCAAGATTATTCTGGATCGACTTCGTACATCTCAGTTTAGGCAAAAGAGTTATGCCAACCGTAAAGTTCGTGATATTGCATTCATGGTTGGAGAAATAATATTGCTACGGGTTTCACCTATGAAAGGTGTAATGAGGTTCGGAAAGAAGGGCTAGTTGAGCCCTAGGTATATCGGACCCTTTAAAATTCTTGAAAGGGTGGGTGAAGTAGCCTACAGGCTTGCATTACCACCTAGTTTATCAGCGGTTCATCCGGTGTTCCATGTGTCTATGCTCCGAAAATATCATGGTGATCCGTCCCACGTGTTAGATTTCGGCTCAGTCCAATTGGACAAAGATTTGACGTACGAGGAGGAGTCGGTGGATATTTTAGCCCGGCAGGTCCAACAGTTGAGGTCTAAGAATTATTCTTCAGTTCGGGTGCAATGGAGAGGTCAGCCGATAGAGGCATCTACCTGGGAGTCCGAGTCGGATATGTGGAGTAAATATCCACACTTATTCTCCAGTTCAGGTACTTTTTCTAACTCCGTTCGAGGACGAACGTTTGTTTTAGAGGTGGAGAATGTGATGACCCAAAATGTCATCTTTAAATTTAATAAGTAATTATGTGTTCTAAGACCTTGAAAAGCACCATTTATCATTCCTCGACTTGCGTGCACAGTCCGTACAATTTTCCAGAAAGTTTTATGTGAAAAATGGATTTAAATGTGAAATAGAGCTTTAAAACTTAACTAAGTTGACTTTGGTCAACATTTTGAGCAAACGTACCCGGATCAGTGTTCTGACAATTCCTGTAGGTTTGTATCGTGATTTGGGACTTGGGCGTATGCCCAGAATCGAATTTCGAGGTCCCTAGCCCGAGATATGAAATTTTGATGAAATATTAAAAGCTTGAAATCTTAATGATTGTTAAGAAATTACTGATGTTGGATTTATTGACCTCGGGTCCGTATTATGGTTTCGGAGCCCGGTATAGGTCCACTATAATATTTATTACTTGTCTGCTAAATTTGGTGAGAATCGGAGTTGATTTGACGTGATTCGGACTTCCGGTTGTAAAAATATAAGTTTTAAAGTTTTCTTAAAAATTTCCTTTGAATTGGTGTCTGATTCGTAGTTCTAGGCGTTATTTTGGCGATTTGATCTCGCGAGCAAGTTCATATGATGTTTTAAGACTTGTGTGCATGTTTGGTTTAGAGCCACGAGGGCTCGGGTGAGTTTCAGATAGAATACGGGATGATTTTGAACTCAGAAAATCTATTTTTTCTGCAACTTCAGGCTTCTGGTATTTCCTTCAACGCGTTCGCGAATGTACTCTCGCGAACGCGAAGAGCAAACTGGGCTGGCTGAATTTTCCTTCTTCGCGAAAGCAAAGATTGGGTCGTGAACGCAAAGCTATGGGGACTTTACCCTTCGCGAACGCGACCAGCTCAACGCGAACGCGAAGCTTTAGAGGCCTGGGGGAGGGGTCAGTTGTCCTTCTACACGAACTCGAGCACTGGCACACGAACGCGAAGGCCAGGGGGAAAGCCTTCGTGAATGCGAAGGAGGACTCGCGAACGCGACAGCCACGGGCTGCTATTCATCGCAAACGCGATAGGCCCTTTGTGAACGCGAAGAAGGCCTGACGCCTGTGACTTAAAACATAACCAAAACGGGATTTTTCCCATTTTTCACAAACCCTCAATTATAACTCGGCTTAGGGGCGATTTCTAAGGAGTTTTTCACGATTTCGAACGGGGTAAGTTTCTTTATCATATAGTGATTGTATTTCATAAATCTAAGTCTATATTCATTATTTATTTCGGATTTAGACGGAAGAAATTGGAAATTTTTGTAAAACTTTCCAAAAATAAAAAATTTAGATTTGAAGGTCCATTTTACATCGGAATTGGATAATTTTTGTATGGTTGGACTCGTCTCAAAATGGGTGTTTGGATTTCGTAAGTTTTTCTGAGATTTGAGATATGGGTCCCACTGCCGAATATTTTAATAATTTTGGATTTTTATCCGAAAAATTGGTAAATTCATATGGAATTAATTCCTATGATTCGTATTGAGTATATCGAATTGTTTGTGAATAGATTTGAAGCTTTTGGAGACAAATTTAAAAAGAAAAGTTGTGGTTGAGTAATTGATTGGAATTTGTAAAGCGAGGTAAGTGCCGTGGTTAACCTTGACTTGAGGAAATAGAAACCTTAAATTATTTGTTATGTGAATTGCATATGAACGACGTATAGGCAAAGTGACGAGTGTCTATACGTCTTCAAATTAATCGTTTGCCTGCTTACTTGAAAAATCATAAATTTTTTAAATCATGAATTAATTATTATAATTATTATTTCTCTCCTATTCTTTGTCAAATATTAATTCTTGAATTCCTGCATTAATTGTTACATCTATTTGAATTATGTGCCTTAATTGTTATTTGACATTTAGCATATTAAATATTAAACTGCATATTTTCTCTCTGATTTCCACAATAATTTGATATTTGCCATTGTTTGTTTCATAGTTAAATCATAATTATTGTATGCTTGTTGTCTTATAATTTTATATTAATTATTGCATTTATTCGGGAAATTTCTTCTATAAAAATTGGTAAATGAAAATGTTGGATGAGCGGGTTGCACGCCGTAATAGAATTAATTATAATGAATATATTGAAGGATCGAGTTGCACGCCGCAATAGACTTATTAAAAGTCCATATTGGAGGATCGGGTTGCACGCCGCAACAGACTTATTAAAAAGTCCATATTGGAGGATCGGGTTGCACGCCGCAACACACTTATTAAAAGTCCATATTAGAGGATCGGGTTGCATGCCGCAATAGACTTATTTAAAAGTCGACATACATATTTATATACTGGGGGATCGGGTTGCATGCCGCAACAGACTTGATTAAAATGAATATATTGGAGGAGCGGGTTTCACGCCGCAACAGAATTGAATATGAATATATTGTGAGAGCGGGTGCACGCTGCAACAGAATTGATGAAATAGATAATTGGCTATGACTGCTGAGTTGGCTTCAATTATTATAAATGAGTTACCTGATTTATTTCTATTATTGTTGTTGTTACTAATATTGCGTACAGGTAATGTAAGTGACCCGCCTTAGCCTCGTCACTACTTCGTCGAGGTTAGGCTCAGCACTTACCAGTACATGGGGTCGGTTGTACTGATACTACACTCTGCACTTCTTGTGCAGATTTTGGAGTTGGTCCCAGCGGCGTACCATAGACTTGCTCGGATTTCAGCTACTCGGAGGAGACTTGAGATATAACTGCGTGGCGTCCGCAGTTCTGAAGTCACCGTCTATTTTACTTTAGCTGTGTGTTTGTTTCGAGACAGCTTTATTTTATTCAGACCTTTATTTATATTTATTCTAGAAGCTCGTGCACTTGTGACACCAATTCTGGGATGGTATTTAGACACCGTTGTTTTTATGGATTATTTCACTATATTTCAAACTTTGCTTCCGCTTTTGTTTTCTTGATTATTAATTATTTAAAAATTGTTTAAAAAATGGTTAATATTATTCTAACATTGGCTTGCCTAGTAAGTAGAAATGTTAGGCGCCATCATGGTCCGAAGGAGGAATTTCAGGTTGTGACATATATATATATATATATATATATATATATATATATATATATCATACTCTACTATACTATATGTACATCTTACATAGCTTATATACTATACACTTAGTGTGATGACCCAAAAGGTCATCTTATATTTTAGAAGTCGAATCTGCGCTCTTAAGCCTTAAAAATCTCATTTTTACCCTCCTCGATTTTACAGACGTCTTTGTACCGATCCTTCGGACTCTACTAAGCTTGCTCGTGACTCGTGAGACCTATGTAACCTAGTGCTCTGAAACCAACTGTCACGACCCAAAATTCCCCACCGACGGGACCGTGATGGCTTGCCTAGCAAGTGAAATGTTAGGCGCCATCACGGTTCCGTCGGTGGGAAATTTTGGGTGGTGATAGTTGGTTTCAGAGCACTAGGTTACATAGGTATCATGAGTCACGAGCAAGCTTAGTAGAGTCTGATGGATCGGTACGGAGACGTCTGTACTTATACCTCAGAGGCTATGAAGTTTAGGAACAATATCACCTCTTTCATTCATTATTGTGTGGCATTGATTTTGCTTGTAACCTATATCTCACATTTCTTTATATCTACTCATTTATGACATTGCGCACTTGGTATCAGTTGTGCGTGGATGGTTCATGATGTCGTAGATGAACTACGAGGGAGCCAGAGATGCTCAAACATTGCCTCAACGTGTGATTCCGACTGAAGATGCGGAAATATAAAGAGATCACCCAGTGAATAATGTGGGGGGGGGGGGGGTGCAACGTACCTTGGCATCTGGTCGATTTATACGAGTTGTGAAGGTTAATATTATGGACCATTGGACGTGGTGAACTATGACTTCGCGTCGAGTGGGGGAGTCCACTATCAATGAATGGATTGTGTTATATCAATTTTGGCATGAAATGTATATATGTGGTACTGAAAGGTTCTCCCATATGTTTAAGGCCTGAGATTTTGTAGAGGATAAGGTTGGGACTTGTGGTATGTCCGCCTTCGTAATAATCTTATACTTTAGTACCAAAGGAGTTAGAGAAACAACATTAAATTTACAGAAGGTCTACTCAGCGTGGACGTCACGGTTGTGGATTTTGGGGTGCTTCGGAGAAAGTACAGTGGTTGACGAGATTCTGGACTAAGAATTGTCTATATGGAGCTCTACTTTTGTGATCATTGTATATAAATAGGGGTAAAGTTTACCTCAAAGAAGAATCGAAGAGTATGTTAAGAAATGGGTCAGTTCAACAGTGTTGAGTCAGCATAACAAAAGAAGAAATTGGCCTTGGGAGATATAATTCTCCATAGGTGTCTGTGGCAAGCCTAGGAAGAGGGCAGACCAGCCAATACAACACCGCCCACTTGGCTCGGTTCTCAGAAATACTTTTGAAAGAGTTTTTTTCTCGGACTCTCCGTAATGCATAGCGCATAGGGTTTGAACGATTGCGTTAGGTCACCATGACGGTGTCATAATATGACATCAGGTTCAATAAGTTAGCTCGTCATATTCTTACTTTGCTTCCTACAGCCAGAGAGCGAGTCCACAGACTCATTAAAGGACTTAATTATGATCGTAAAATTTTGTATGACTCGGGAGCTATAGACTGATACTTCATTTCCACTAGTGGTAGAAATTTCCAAGATATTAGAACGTGTTCGGGGTGAGAAAAAAAAAGGAAACTAAGGAGACCAAGACGTCTCGAGGTTCTGGGGGATTCGGTGGATTCTACTCTGCGAGTATAAATCATTATGGCGGGGGCTCGGGTAGTCGGCCAACCCAGTTCGCACATCAGATTAATCGAGGTTCTCTAGTAAGTTCTTTTAATGCACCAGTGACATGAGTTTCCTACAATGGTTATTCCAGTTATCTGGCACAGACTCAATATCAGCAGCCAAACCCACAAAAAGGGGTTGTTATGAATACGGCAATACTAGGCACATCATGAGAAAATTGTCCCAAACTTGGGAGAGGCATATTTCATCAATAGCACTCAGGCTATGTGCCCCATTGCAGTTACTACACTAGCCACACGATCAGTTAAGGGTGGAGGACAGGCGGGTAGAAGGCGTCCTAGAGGTGGAGACCCAGCCGTTGTTATATTTCTTTTATGGTATGGTGGAGGTCGTTACATCAGATGGTGTCGTTATAAGTACGACCTCGATTTAAAATAATGGAATAATTTCCTTAACTTGATTTGGTTCTGAGCATCAAGACGAGCCCTCCTATTGTGCTCCACTTATGAGTGAGCTTCGTAATTCTATAATCTACTTATGTGTTTACTTCTATTGGGAGGTTTTATGGAGATAATTACACATATCATTCCATAATGGACTCTAATAAGATCTGTGAGGATAAAGGTGCCTTTCTGGTACTTATTTCGGTATGTTTTGATGTATTTCCGGATAATTTAATTACAAATTGTGAATTATATGCCCTACCGGTGTGGGGTTCATTATGTGTTGTGATTTTGTTTAACGAAAGTTATTTAAAAGGAGAAAATGGAAAGTTTCAATTGGCAAGATGTGCATATTACTTGTGATTCAGAACTGAGGCCGAGGTCCTCGTATTTTAAAATAAATTGATATGTTTAAATCGGGCTATGAGCTGCGGTGGAAGTTAAATAAGGACGAGATCCTTGTGATAAAAATTCTTGTGTTTAAATTCTCCCTTGTGAAAATTAAATTTGTACTATAGTACTAATAGGGAGTCATGTCTGCTAGGCTTATTTGAAAAAATTTTATATGAAATTCTCTGTGCATACTTGCCAAATTCATGTTGTAATATTGAGTTGTAACCTACGAGGTAGGTGCCCGCCCAGGTGGCGTTAAATGTGACTCGTTAATTCGGGTAAATGATTATGAGGTCTTCATGCCTCGCATCTCGTTATTAGTATTGTGAAGGTTTGAAACTAGATTTTTGTTAACATGAAGTTAATTGACGATTCTGTAATTGATAATAAACAACTATTAAGACCAGATTGACCCAGAAGGGTGCCCCATTTAGTTGGTCAGACGAGTGTGAGTTGAGCTTATAGAAGCTCGAGACCGCTTTGACTACAACACTAGTGTTGGTATTACCGGCAGGTTCAGGATCGTATACGGTATATTGTGACGCCTCTCACATTGGGCTTGGTGCAGTATTAATGCAAGATGGCAAGGTAATTGAATATGTGTCACGGCAATTGAAAGTTCACGAGAGGAATTATCCTGTTCATGACTTAGAATTGGCATCCATTGTTCATGCGCTGAAGATTTGGAGGCATTACCTCTATGGTGTCTCGTGTGAGGTATTTACTGATCATCGTAGCCTTCAGTATCAGTTCAAATAAAAGGATCTTAATTTGAGGTAGAGAAGATGGTTGGAGTTGTTGAAATACTATGATATCACCATTTTGTATCACCCTAGAAAGGCCAATGTCATGGCCGATGCTTTGAGTAAAAGGCTATTTGAATGGGCAGTCTTGCGTATATTCTGGTTGGTGAGAGGCCATTAACTACAGATGTTTAGACTTTGGCTAATCAGTTCGTGAGGTTAGATATTTCAGAACCCAGTCGGGTTCTAGCTTACACAGTCGCTCGGTCTTCTTTATATGAGCGCATCAGAGAGAGGCAGTATAATAATCCTCATTTACTTGTCCTTAAGGACACGGTGCGACGCGGTGATGCCAAACAGGTTGTTGTGGGGGAAGATGGAGTTCTACGAATGCAGGGTCGTATTTGTATGCCTAAAGTAGATGGGCTTCGTGAATTAATTCTGGAAGAAGCACACAGTTCCAGGTATTCTATTCATCCAGGTACCGCCAAAATATATCAAGATTTGCGGCAACATTATTGGTGGAGGAGAATGAAAAAGGATATGGTTGTATATGTAGCTCGGTGTCTGAATTGTCAGCAAGTTAAGTATGAGCATCAGAGACCTGGTGGTTTGCTTCAGAAGTTAGAAATTCCTGAGTGGAAGTGGGAGAGTATCACTATGAATTTTGTTGTTGGGCTGCTATAGACTCAGAGAAAATTTGACGCAGTTTGGGTCATTGTGGACAGGTTGACCAAGTCAGCACATTTCATTCCAGTGGCAGTTACCTATTCTTCAGAGAGGTTAGTTAAAATTTATATTCGTGAGATTGTCCGCCTTCATGGGGTGCCCGTGTCTATTATTTCAAATCGAGGTACGTACTTTACCTCACATTTCTAGAGCGTTGTACAACACGAGTTAGGCACGCGGGTGGGGTTGAGTACAGCATTTCATCCACAGACAGACGGACAGTCAGAGCGCATTATTCAGATATCGGAAGATATGCTTCGCGCTTGTGTTATAGACTTTGGAGGTTGGCTCCATATGAGGCATTATACGGAAGGCGATGTCGTTCGCCAGTTGGGTGGTTCGAGCCGGGAGAGGCTCGGTTGTTGGGCACGGACTTAGTACAGGATGTCTTGGATAAGGTCAAGATTATTTAGGAAGGATCGACTTCGCGCAGCTCAGTCCAGGCAGAAGAGTTATGCCGACTGTAGAGTTCGTGATGTTGCATTCATGGTCAGAGAGAGAGTGTTACTTCCGGTATCACCCATGAAGGATGTAATGAGGTTCGGAAAGAAGGGCAAGTTGAGCCCTAGGTATATCTGACCTTTTGAGATTCTGGAGAGAGTGGGAGAGGTGGCTTACAGACTTGCGTTGCCACCTAGTTTAGCAGTTCATCCGGTATTCCATTTTTCCATGCTTCGAAAGTATCACGGCGATCCGTCCCATGTGTTAGATTTCAGCTCTATCCAGTTGGACAAGGATTTGACTTACGAGGAGGAGCCCGTGGCAATTCTAGCCCGGCAAGTTCGCCAGTTGAGATCAAACAGTTACCCTTCAGTTCGAGTGCAGTGGAGAGGTCAGCCTATTAAGGCAGCTACTTGGGAGTCCGAGTCCGATATGCGGAGTAGATATCCCCACCTTTTCACCAGCCCAGGTACTTTTCTATGTCCGTTCGAGGACGAACGGTTGTTTTAGAGGTGGAGAATGTTATGACCCAAAAGGTCATCTTATGTTTTAGAATTCGAATTTGTGCTCTTAAGCCTTAAAAATCTCATTTTTACCCTCCTCGATTTGCGTGCACAGTCCGGGCAGGTTTCCGGAAAGCTTTTATATTGAAAATTGATGAAAATAAGAATTTTTGCCTTAAAAGTTAATTTTAGTTGACTTCGGTCAATATTTTTGGTAAACTGGCCCAAATCCGTGCTTTGACGGTACCGGTAGGTCCGTATCGAATTATGGGACATGGGCGTATTCCCAAAATCGAATTCGGAAGTCCCTAGCTTGAGTTATGAATTTTTGATGAAAATTAAAAGTTTGGAAATTGTTTGTTTTTAAGAACTGATTGATATTTGGCATTGTTAGTATCGGGTCTGTATTTTGATTCCGGAGCCCGGTACAGGTTCATTATGATATTTAAGACCTGTCTGTGAAATTTGGTGAAAAGCGGAGTTGATTTGACGTGATTCGGACGTCCAATTGAGAAAATAAAAATTTTAAAGTGTTCTTGAGAATTTCATTTGATTTGGTACTAAATTCGTAATTCTAGGTGTTATTTTGGCGATTTGATCGCACGGGCAAGTTCGTATGATATTTTTAGACTTGTGTGCATGTTTGGTTTGGAGCCCCGAGGGCTCGGTTGAGTTTCGGATAGGCTACGGAGTGAGATTTGGCTTGGAAAACACTGCTGGTGCATATGATATTATTGCAGGCCTCTGATCTCGCATTTGCGAGATCAGGCATCGCAATTGCGACCTCTGAGAGGTTCGCAACTGTGAGCTTCTCATCGCAAATGCGAAGAGAAGTTGGGCCAAGAGTTTTCACATTTGCGAGTTTTCTTTCGCACTTGCGAAGGGAGTCGGGGAAGGGTAGTGATCGTAAATGCGATCATTTAGTCGCATTTGCGAAAATTCAAGGTCGCATTTGCGAACTTATCTTCGCTTTTGCGAAGGCAGTAGAAGTGTGAAGGGCTTCGCATTTGCGAAGCTCAGGTCGCAAATGCGACATCTGCAGCTGATCAAAATGACTTTTGGACGGGAATTTTCATTCATTTCCCAAATTTTCAAGACCTAAAACACAAGAGGCGATTTTCCAAAGACCATTTCTTCCCCAAATCATAGGCAAGTGATTCTAAACTGGTTTCTTTCAATCTTTCACTACATTTTACAAGATTTCAACCTAAAATCTAAGGTTTTCATGGTAGAATTAGGGGTTTTGGGTAGAAACTAGGGATTTCAAAAATTTAGGGATTTAGACCTCAATTTGAGGTCGGATTCCAAAACCAGTTATATATTCGGGCTCGGGGGTGAATGGGTAAATGAATTTTGGTCCGAACCTCGGGTTTTGACCAAGCGGACCCGAGGTCGATTTTTGACTTTTTGGAGGAAAATTTGAGGAATCTAAATTTATGCAATGTAATTGATTCCTTTAGCAATATTTGATGTTATTGAGTCATTTTTGAATAGATACGAGTGGTTTGGAGGTAAATTCCAAAGGAAAAGTTGTGATTGAGAATTAAGTGGCCTTCAGAGTATGGTAAGTGTTGTGTCTAACCCTGACTTGAGTGAATTAGGAACCTTAGATTACTTGCTAAGTGAAATTTATGTGAGCGGCGTATATGTGAGGTGACGAGTACTTATGCGCCTCCAATTTACCTATTTTCCATGTTTCTTAGTTTTTCTTATATTGTCTCATTCCTATGCCTAATTGCTATGTGTTATACTAGTGTTGTTCAATTTATCGTTCTTATCATGCTTACGGATTTTCTGGTGATAATTGAGTTTTTATTTCAAAGTTGAGACTGATGTTATGGAACCAAATGTTGAAGTAAGGTTTGTACTTATTATTCTATCTCCCTGTTGTTATTTATGCATTGCATTATGGTAAGGGAGAGTGTTAATGCACGAAGGGTGATGCCGTGCCATATTGTGAGTGTCAATGCCTGAAGGGTGATGTTGTGCCATATTGTGAGTGTTAATGCACGAAGGGTGATGCCGTGCCATATTGTGAGTGTTAATCCACGAAGGGTGGTGTCATGTCATGATATGAGAGTTAATGCGCGAAGGGTGATGCCGTGTCGTTTCTATTAATTTTATGGTGAGATTGAGAGTAAAAGCACGAAGGGTGATGCCGTGCATTTTTCTTTACTCTATTTACTATTCCTTTTGATTCATGGTATATTGACTGCTCTGGTGATCATTCTGTTGTAGTTCTTTATCTTGTATTCCCCTCAGTATGTTCCCCTCCCAAAAATTCCTGTTTAGATCTTCATTTCTGTTATTTGTGTATACACTGTTAAATTGTACATGTTGATTCGTAGGTGCCTTGCCTTAGCCTCGTCACTACTTCATCGAAGTTAGGCTTGACACTTACCAGTACATGAGGTCGGTTGTACTGATACTGCACTCTGTACTTTCTGTGCAGATTTTGATACCGGCTCGGGTTGATTGAGATTTTGCTATTGGTCCGCTATCCGGAGACTCAAGGTAGATCTGTCGGCGTTCATAGACCGACCCATGCCCACTAAAACCGGTCCAAACGGTCCTGGCCCGTTTAGCCCATTTGGCCTGTTTGGTCCGCGGTCCCGGGCCTGGACCGGCCCACTTGCCAGCCTTAACCTCTCCGTAGGCCCTCCAATGTCAACCTCTCACACCTCCTCACCGGGGCGTGTATGTGATCATCCTCCTCACATGACCAAACCACCTAAGCCGTGCTTCCCGCATCTTGTCCTCCATAAGGGGCGACACCCACATTGTCGCGAATAACCTCGTTTCCGATCATATCTAACATGGTGTACTCGCACATCCATCTCAACATCCTCATCTCTGCTACCTTCATCTTTTGGACATGAGCGATCTTGACTGGCCAACATTCAGCCCCATACAACATCGTTAGTGATAACGACAAGGTCGGGAATCCAAACTAGAGTAAGAATTTGAAAAGTAAATCCGGAAGCAATAACAATAAGGAATTGAACAACTAAAACTAAAGGGCAGAAAATAAAGGATATGGGAAAATTCAAGAAAAGAATTCCAAGAACTTCCAAGAACGCAAGTTCTATAGCCTTGACAAGATCAAAGCAACAACGTCTTGATTTATTGAAGAAATCAAACGCCTTAACTTAAAAGCAAAGAAAAAAATAGATTCGGATCCTGACCGCTTTGCGAGTAACTTGAGACAATAATTAATAACTAGTATTAATTGTCTTCTAAGAATACCACAAAGGAATCAAAGATATCACAATAGAGAAGTAATCTTACTACCTTGAACTATGAACTAGTAAAGGTTGAAAGATAAATCTCAAAGCACAAGTAACAAAGGTTTAAAAGAACTCTGAAAGTATGATATACTTAATCAATAATGAAGTGTCTCAATGAATGAGAAAAACTCCTTATTTATAGAAGTACTAAGCCATAAAAAGTCCCTAAATTTAGGTAGGGTGGTTGCTAAGGCATAAAAAGTCATTACAATTAGGTAGGGTGGTTGCTAAAGAGTAAGAAAAGTCATTACAATTAGGTGGGGGCGGCCAAATCCCTTTGGGACAGATTTGGACCTTAAAACTACTAGTTTGGGCCATTGATTTGGACTCCAATTGGGCTCCTTTTGAAACACCCCCTTTTGGACCTCTTTTAAGCTCATTTGAGCCCCTTTGGTGGACTTCAAGGGCTGATTTGGTGGCCCAATCTTCCTCCTCTTTGACTTCAATTTGGATCACCAAATAATTGTAAAACTAGGATAATTCATCTACTTTAGGCTTGAGCTCTTCCTCTACAATTAAAAGCTTCTTTATTTTCCATTGAAGTCCAGCAACCTTAGTGTGATGACCCAAAATATCATATTTAAATTTAATAAGTAATTCTATGTTCTAAGACCTCAAAAAGCATCATTTATCATTCATCGACTTGCGTGCGCAGTCCGTACTATTTTTCGGAAAGTTTTTATGTAAAAAATGAATTATAATAGAGCTTTAAAACCCAACTAAGTTGACTTTGGTCAACATTTTGAGCAAACGGACCCGGATCAGTGTTTTGAAAATTTTGGTAGGTCCGTATCATGATTTGGGACTTGGGCATATACCCGGAATCATATTCCGAGATCCCTAGCCCGAGTTATGGAATTTTGATTGAAATATTAAAAGCTTGAAAGCTTAATAATTTCTAAGAAATTACTGATGTTGGATTTATTGACCTCGGGTCCGTATTTTGGTACCGTAGCCCGGTATAGGTCCACTATAATATTTATGACTTGGCTGCCGAATATTTTAATGAATTTTGAATTTTTATCCGGAAAATTTGTAAATTCACATGGAATTAATTCCTATGATTAGTATTGAATATATTGAATTGTTTGTGAATAGATTTGAAGCTTTCGGAGGCAAATTTAAAAGGAAAAGCTGTGGTTGAATAATTGATTTAGAATTTGCAAAGCGAGGTAAGTGTCGGGGTTAACCTTGACTTGAGGGAATAGAACCCTTAGATTATTTGTTATGTGAATTGCATGTGAACAACGTATAGGTGAGGTGACGAGTGTCTATACGTCGTAAAATTAATTGTTTGCCTGCTTACTTGAAAAATCATAAATTATTTTTAATCATAAATTAATTTATTATAATAATTATTTCTCTCTTATTCTTTGTCCAATATTTACTCTTGAATTCTTGCATTAATTGTTACATGCTATTTGAAATATGTGGTTTAATTGTTATTTGAAATTTAGCATATTAAATAATTAACTGCCTATTTTCTCCCTGATTTCTATAATAATTTGTTATTTGTCATTGTTTGTGTCATAAGTAAATCATAATTGTTGTATACTTTGTTGTCTTATAATTTTATATTAATTGTTGCATTTATTGGGGAAATTTATTCTATAAAAATTGATTGAAATGGATATATTGGAGGATCGGGTTGCACGCCGCAACAGACTTATTAAGAAGTCAATATTGGAGGAGCGTGCAACAGACTTATTGAAAGTCCATATTGGAGGATCGGGTTGCACGCCGCAACAGACTTATTAAAAGTCCATATTGGAGGATCGGGTTGCACGCCGCAATAGACTTGATTAAAATGAATATATTGTGAGAGCGGGTTGCACGCTGCAACAGAATTGAATGTGAATATATTGTGAGAGCGGGTTGCACGCTGCAACAGAATTGGTTGAAATGATAATTGGTTATGACTGTTGAGTTGGCTTCAATTATTATAAATGAGTTACTTGATTTATTTTTATTATTGTTGTTGTTATCAATATTGCGTACAGGTTAATGTAAGTGAACCGCCTTAGCCTCGTCACTACTTCATCGAGGTTAGGCTCAGCACTTACCAGTACATGGGGTCGGTTGTACTGATACTACACTCTACACTTCTTGTGCAGATTTTGGAGTTGGTCCCAGCGGCGTACCGTAGACTTGCTCGGATTTTAGGTATTCAGAGGAGACTTGAGGTATAACTGCACGGCGTTCGCAGTTCTGAAGTCCCTGTCTACTTTACTTTAACTGTGTATTTGTTTTCAGACAACATTATTTTATTCAGACCTTTATTTGTATTTATTCTAGAAGCTCGTGCACTTGTAACACCAATTCTGGGATGGTATTTAGACACCGTTGTTTTGATGGATTATTGCATTATATTTCAAACTTTGCTTCCGCATTTGTTTCCTTGTTATTAATAAATTTAAAATTGTTCTAAAAATGGTTAATATTATTCTAACGTTGGCTTGCCTAGCAAGTGAAATGTTAGGCGCCATCACGGTCCGAATGTGGGAATTTCGGGTCGTGACACTTAGAGTGCAACTCTTTAGCTTGAGATCTTATAAATGGCCTTGGAGCTTCCAAAACTCTATCCTTGTCCTTGATGCTATCGGTTGGTCTGACCACCACTCTGTAGAGCTTACCCTTAAGTTTCGATGGCACCTTCTTGTCACATAAAACACCGGAAGCGAGTTTTCATTTCATCCATCCCGCTCCAATACGATGTGTGACATCTTCATTAATCTCCCCATCCCCCTGAATAATAGACCCAAAGTACTTAAAACTCTAGGGATAACCTGCAAGTCCAGCCTCACCTCCCCTCCCCCCCTCTTGAGTCTCGCTGAACTTACACTTCAAGTATTCTGTCTTGGTCCTGCTCAACTTAAAACCTTTAGATTCCAGGGTCTACCTCCATACCTCTAATTGCACATTCACACCGTCTCGTGTCTCGTCAATCAATACAATATCGTCTACAAATAGCATGCACCACGACACCGCCCCTTGGATGTGGCATGTCAGTACGTCCATCACAGAGCAAACAAAAAAGGGCTGAGTGCCGACCCATCGTTCTCACTCGGGTCTTTACTCCATCATACGTGTCTTTAATCAACCTAACGTAGGCAACATGTACACCTCTAGCCTCCAAACATCTCCACAAAACCTCCCTCAGAACTTTATCGTATGCCTTTTCTAAGTCAATGAACACTATATGTAAGTCTTTATTTCTCTCCCTATAGAGCTCCATCAATCTCTTAACAAGTTGGATGGCTTCTATAGTCGAACGTCCTGGCATAAACCCAAACTGGTCCTGTCACGACCCGAAATTCATTAGTCATGATGGCACCTAACCCAACCCGCTAGGTAAGTCAATTAACGATTTCCCATTTTTAATTAATTTAATAACACAATTTAACAAAGGAGTTATCTAAGTCTTATACATCCCCAAGGACTGGTAGTACAAATCATGAGCTTCTAAAAATAGAATTTACAAGCTAATATGAAGTAAATACATCTTCTGTTTGAAAAATACATAAACAAAGTTTTTATAAATCTAGGTCTACCATGAGCAAGAGGCAGCTACAACAGGAACGCATGTACATCTTCAATCCCGGCAACCATAGAACACAACAACAACAGCAACCAATATCTGCACACAATGTGCAGAAGTGTAGTATTAGTACAACCGACCCCATGTACTGAGTAAGTATCTTGTCTAACCTCGTCGAAGTAGTGATGAGGCTTTGGTTAAAATATTCTCATTGATAAAACCTGTAATGTAACTAACCATAAAACTATACTACAACACAACAAAGTAGAGCACACGAAACGATTATACAAAGCAATAACGGAGTACTAAGGGAAAACACAGTTCAACAGGTATCAAAATCTCACCCAATCCTTTCCTGAGAGCGAAAGCCAATAAATCACAAAAATCACATCAAAACATTCATAATGTGAAAAATATACCCAAGACATCAAATTCAACGGCACGGCAATACCCTTCGTGCATTTATCTCATCCTCACTGATTATGCGTAAAGCAGTACCAGCCAAATGACAGAAATGCCGATAACAGAAATGACAGAGTGGGAAATACGCAAATAACTATGGGGGACGAGAGTGTACATGAGAACATCAATAACAGACTGAACAGAAAGCATATAGTTAATGATAATGATTAGGAAAAAGGAATGTAATTTAGACTAACTAGCAAGGTGAAGGCATGAAGACAAATATGACAAATAAGGAAGCGGACACATGATCTTTAAAAGTTAGAAAGTAGGGACAAGAACGACTAGTATGGAAGAAGACCTACACTTAAGTGCAACAAAACAGATGGCATGGATGAAATCCTAACAGCAGGAAATAGGCATGATATTAGCAAGTTTAAGCAAATAGAAGGCATGATAGGATGACAACAAGGTGATAGAGGGTAAAGACAGAACAATAACGACATATCACATAAAAACCATGAACACGATAATAACAACTCCAGGTAAAGACATGAAGGTATCTGCAAGAAAGAAATATCACAACATAATGCATGTCTCTCGTCCTCACTTGCATGGAAACACCCTTCGTGCCATGAACTCACCATAACATGAAAGCGTAATAATATAAATACAATGGCACGGCATCACCCTTCGTGCTTTTACTCACATAACATGGCACAGCATCACCCTTCGTGCTTTTACTCACAATGATATGGCACGGCATCACCCTTTGCTCTTTCTACTCTCCCTCACATGATAACGCATAAACAAAGGCACGACATCACTCTTCGTGCTTTACACTCTTCCTTACCAAGCATATGTATATCAATGACAAACAAGGCAAGAAGCATAAATAACGTCAAGGGGAGTGTTTAAAAGAATATTTCAAATGAATCCCAATCACAACTTTCCAAGCCAACAATAGTTCAATAAACCCACAAGAACCTTTTTATTCAAGTATTCCAACAAACTTCACAAATGATCTACAACACAAGTATAGAATCTAGTATCTCAAGAATGTCGGCCGTAGCAATGTATTAATGATTATGCATATTGATAACCGAATTAAACACACCAATGTATTCTTAGAATTTCCATCAAATTTGATGAAGTTATAATAAGCTAAGTCTTAGTTTCTAACATTTAATACTATGTTCTTAGTATCTAGGAGCCAAGTAAGGCATGAGGCAAGAAGATCACGTAATTCTACAGGACACAATTTATAACATATTTTACCCCCGAGCATGGTTACCCTGGCACATGCATATATGCTCGTCACCTCATATATGTATTACCCCATCATGTAGCAAACAATCTCAAATAGTAGGAAAAATTCCCTCAATAAAGTTAGGCAAAATATTTACCTCAAAGAAGGCAAATCGATACTCAAAATGAACTCCTCGGGTGATATGACCTTCGAGCGGCTCAAATCTAATCAAAATAACTTCAAATCACAAATAAAACTCGTAAGAGACTATTCCGGATCATAAAGTCCCAATCTTTAACAAGGATAAGTACAGACGTCTCCATACCGATCCTTCAGTCTCTACTAAGCTTGCTCGTGACTTATGAGACCTATGTAACCTAGTGCTCTGATACCAACTGTCACGATCCGAAATTCCCACCTTCGGACCGTGATAGCGCCTAACATTTCACTTGCTAGGCAAGCCAATGTTAGAATAATATTATCAGGTTTTAAAACAATTTTTAAATTTATTAATAACAAAGAACGATTGCGAAAGTAAAATCTAAAATATAGTGAGTAATCCATAAAAATAACGATGTCTAAATAACATCCCATAATTGGTGTCACAAGTGCACGAGCTTCTAGAATAAATACAATTAAAGGTCTGAATAAATTAAAACTGTCTGGAAATAAATACACAGCTAAAGTAAAATAGACAGGGACTTCAGAACGGCGGACGCTGTGCAATTATACATCAAGTCTCCTCCGAGTAGCTGAAATCCGAGCAAGTCTATGGCACGCCGCTGAGATCAACTCTAAAATCTTCATAAGAAGTGCAGAGTATAGTATCAGTACAACCGACCCCATGTACTGGTAAATACAGAGCCTAACCTCGACGAAGTAGTGGCGAGACTAAGGCGGGTCACTTACATTAACCTGTACGCAATATTAGTAACAAAAATAGATAATAAAATTAAATCAGGTAACTCATTTATAATAATTGAAACCAACTCAGCAGTCATAACCAATTATCATTTCCATCAATTCTCGTTGCAGCGTGCAACACGCTCTCACAATATATTCACATTCAATTCTGTTGCAGCGTGCAACCCGCTGTCACAATATATTCACATTCAATTCTATTTAATTGTGTTTAATCAAATATATATAATGATTTTTAAATAAGTCTATTACGGCGTGCAATCCGATCCCCCAAATATTGACTTTTTAATAAGTCTGTTGCGGCGTGCAACCCGATCCTCCAATATATCCATTTCAATCAATTCTGTAGTGGCATGCAACCCGATCCTCCAATATATCCATTTCAATCAATTATGTTGCGGCGTGCAACCCGATCCTCCAATATATCCATTTACCAATTCTTATAAAAGAAATTTTTCCATTAAATGCAACAATTAATATAAAATTATAAGACAACAAGCATACAATAATTATGATTTAATTATGAAACAAACAATGACAAATAGCAAATTATTACGGAAATCAGGGAGAAAATAGGCAGTTTATTATTTTACATGCTAAATGTCAAATAACAATTAAGACACATAATTCAAATAGCATGTAATAATTAATGCAGGAAATCAAGTATTAATATTTGACAAAGAATATGAGAGAAATAATTATTATAATAATTAATTCATGATTTAAAATAATTTATAATTTTTCAAGTAATTATGCAAACAATTAATTTGACGACGTATAGACACTCGTCACCTCGCCTATACATCGTTTACATGCATTTCACATAATAAATAGTTTAAGGGTTCTATTCCCTCAAGTCAAGGTTAACCACGGCACTTACCTCGCTTTGCAAATTCCAATCAATTACTCAACCACGGCTTTTCTTTTTAAATTTGTCTCCAAAAGCTTCAAATATATTCACAAACAATTTGATATACTCAATACGAATCATAGGAATTAATTCCATATGAATTTACTAATTTTTCGGAAAAAAATCCGAAATTCATTAAAATATTCGACAGTGGGACCCACGTCTCAAATATCAGAAAATCTTATGAAATACGAACACCCGTTCCGATACGAGTCCAACCATACAAAATTTTTCAAATTCCGATGTCAAATGGACCATCAAATCTTAAATTTCCGTTTTTGGAAGATTTTATAAAAATCTGATTTTTCTTCCATAAATTCACAGATTCGTGATATAAATGAGTATGAAATCATGAAATATAATCAATATAGGATAAGGAACACTTACCCCAATATTTTCCCGTAAAAATCGCCCAAGAATCGCCTTACCCGAGCTCAAAAATGGAAAAGAGTTGAAAATGGGTCGAAACCCCATTTCGAGAACTTAAGTTCTGTTTCTGGGATTTTTACTCATCGCGATCGCGGAAATTTGTTCGCGATCGCATAGAACAACTTTTGCCCAGGTTCATTTTACTCTTCGCGATCGCGAAGCACATTTTGGCTGCCCATACCTTTAACTCTATGCGATCGCGTAAATGCTCATGCGATCGCGGAGTACATTTTTCTAGCCTTACGCGATCGCGTACTTTCTTGTGCGATCGCGTACTTACTTGTGCGATTGCATAGCACAATTGACGTGCCTAGCTTCTGCCTTCCTTCCTTCTACACGATCGCATCTGGTCCCTTGCGTTCGCAGTGCACTGGGAGTTTACCTTCCACGATCGCATGCCTATCTTCGCGAACGCGAAGGGTAAAACTCACTACTTACAATTTCCTCTTTGCGATCACGAAGCACAATGCACCAGATGACAGCAAAAGCTCAAAAACCAGATTTTCTAAGTTCAAAATCATCCTGTAGCCTATCCGAAACTCACCCGAGCACTCGGGGCTCCAAACCAAACATGCACACAAGTCCTAAAATATCATACGAACTTGCTCGTGCGATCAAATCGCCAAAATAACACCTAGAACTACGAATCGGACACCAAATCAAAGAAAATTTTCAAGAAAACTTCAAAACTTATATTTTTACAATCGGACGTTTGAATCACATCAAATCAACTCCGATTCTCATCAAATTTGGCAGACAAGTGATAAATATTATAGTGGACCTATACCGGGCTCCAGAACCAAAATACGGACCCGAGGCCAATAAATCCAACATCAGTAATTTCTTAGAAATCATTAAGCTTTCAAGCTTTTAATTTTTCATCAAAATTTCATATCTCGGGCTAGGGATCCCGGAATTCAATTCCGGGCATATGCCCAAGTCCCAAATCACGATACGGACCTACCGGAATTGTCAAAACACTGATCCAGGTTTGTTTTCTCAAAATGTTGACCAAAGTCAACTTAGTTGAGTTTTTAAAATTCTATTTCACATTTTAATCCATTATTCACATAAAAACTTTCCAGCACGCAAGTCGAGGAATAAAAAATGGTGCTTTTCAAGCTCTTAGAACACATAATTACTTATTAAATTTAAAGATGACATTTTGGGTCATCACATTCTCCACCTCTAAAATAAACGTTCGTCCTTGAACGGAGTTAGAAGAAAAACAAACACCTGAGATGGAGAAAAGGTATGGATATTTACTCCGCATATCCGACTCGGACTCCCAGGTAGATGCCTCTACCGGCTGACCTCTCCATTACACCCGAACTGAAGGATTACTCTTAGACCTCAACTGTCGGACCTGCCGGGCTAGAATAGCCACCGGCTCCTCCTCGTAAGTCAAATCTTTGTCCAATTGGATTGAGCTGAAATCTAACACATGGGACGGATCACTGTGATATTTTTGGAGCATAGACACATGGAACACCGGATAAACCGCTGATAAACTAGGAGGTAATACAAGCCTGTAGGCTACTTCACCCACCCTTTCAAGAATTTCAAAGGGTCTGATATACCTAGGGCTCAACTTGCCCTTCTTCCCGAACCTCATTACACCTTTCATAGGTGAAACCCGAAGCAATATTCTTTCTCCAACCATGAATGCAATATCACAAACTTTACGGTCGGCATAACTCTTTTGCCTAGACTGAGCTGTGCGAAGTCGATCCTGAATAATCTTGACCTTATCCAAGGCATCATGTACCAAATCGGTACCCAACAATCGAGCCTCTCCCGGTTCAAACCAGCCAACTGGCGAACGGCATCGCCTTCCGTATAATGCCTCATACTGAGCCATCTGAATGCTCGACAGGCAGCTATTATTATAAGAAAACTCCGCAAGTGGCAAGAACTGATCCCAAGTACCTCCAAAGTCTATAACACAAGAGCGAAGCATATCTTCCAATATCTGAATGGTGCGCTTTGACTGTCCGTCTGTCTGTGGATGAAATGTTGTACTCAACTCAACCCGCGTACCTAACTCACGTTGTACAGCCCTACAGAAGTGTGAGGTAAACTGCGTACCTAAATCTGAAATAATAGACATGGGCACACCGTGAAGGCGGAAAACCTCACGAATGTAAATTTCAACCAACCTCTATGAAAAATGGGTAACTGTCACTGGAATGAAATGTGCTGACCTGGTCAACCTGTCCACAACGACCCAAACTGTGTCAAATTTTCTCTGAGTCCATGGGAGCCCAACAACAAAATCCATAGTGATACACTCCCACTTCCACTCGGGAATTTCTAACTTCTGAAGCAATCCACCAGGTCTCTGATGCTCGTACTTAACTTGTTGACAATTCAGACACCGAGCTACATAAGCAACTATATCCTTTTTCATTCTCCTCCACCAATAATGTTGCCGCAAATCTTGATATATTTTAGCGGTACCTGGATGAATAGAATACCTGGAACTGTGTGCCCCTTCAATAAATAACTCACGAAGCCCATCCATATTAGGCACACAAATACGGTCCTGCATTCGCAGAACTCCATCTTCCCCCACAGCAACTTGTTTGGCATCACCGTGCCGCACCGTGTCCTTAAGGACAAGTAAATGAGGATCATCATACTGCCTCTCTCTGATGCGCTCATATAAAGAAGACCGAGCGACTGTGCAAGCTAGAACCCGACTGGGTTCTGAAACATCTAACCTCACGAACTGATTAGCCAAAGTCTGAACATCTATAGATAATAGCCTCTCACCAACCGGAATATACGCAAGACTGCCCATACTCACAACCTTTCTACTCAAAGCATCGGCCACCTCATTGGCCTTTCCGGGGTGATACAAAATGGTGATATCATAGTCTTTCAACAACTCCAACCATCTTCTCTGCCTCAAATTAAGATCATTTTGTTTGAACAAAAACTGAAGGCTACGATGATCAGTAAATACCTCACACGAGACACCGTAGAGGTAATGCCTCCAAATCTTCAGTGCATGAACAATGGCTGCCAATTCTAAGTCATGAACATGATAATTCTTCTCGTGAACTTTCAACTTCCGCGATGCATATGCAATTACCTTGCCATCTTGCATTAATACAGCACCAAGCCCAATGTGAGATGCGTCACAATATACCATATACGATCCTGAACCTGTGGGTAATACTAACACTGGCGCCGTAGTCAAAGGGGTCTTGAGCTTCTGAAAGCTCATCTCACACTCGTATGACCATCTGAATGGGACACATTTCTGGGTCAATCTGGTCAATGGGCTTGCTATAGATGAAAACTCTTCCACGAACCGACGATAATAACCTACTAAACATAGGAAACTCCGGATCTCTATAACGTAAGTACGTCTAGGCCAATTCTGAACAGCCTCAATCTTCTTAGGATCCACCTTTATGCCTTCTGCCGATACAACATGCCCCAAAAAGGCAATTAAGTCTAACCAAAACTCACATTTTGAAAACTTGGCATATAACTGATTATTCTTCAAGGTGTGAAGCACACTTCGAAGATGCTGCTCATGTTCCTTTCGACTGCTGGAGTAAATCAACATATCATCAATGAATACAACCACAAAAGAATGCAAATAAGTCTTAAACACCTGATTCATCAAATCCAAAAATGTTGCTGGGGCATTTGTCAACCCAAATGACATCACTAGGATTTTGTAATGCCCATACAGAGTTCGAAAAGTTGTTTTAGGGAAATCAGATGCCCTAATCTTCAACTGATGGCAACCAGACCTCAAATCGATTTTCGAAAATACCTTGGCACCCTGAAGCTGATCAAATAAGTCATCAATTCTTGGCAGCGGATATTTATTTTTTATAGTGGCCTTATTCAACTACCGATAGTCTATACACATCCGCATAGAGCCATCTTTCTTCTTTACAAATAATACTGGTGCACCCCAGGGTGAGACACTGGGTCTAATGAATCCCTGATCAAGAAAGTCTTGTAATTGCTCTTTCAATTCTTTCAACTTTGGCGGGGCCATACGGTATGGTGAAATAGAAATGGGCTAAGTGCCCGGAGCCAAATCAATACAGAAGTCAATATCTCTGTCGGGTGGCATCCCCGGCAAATCTGCAGGAAATACTTCTGGAAATTCACGAACAATTGGTACTGAGTCCATAGAAGCAAAATCCGCAAAGAGATCGCGAATATAAGCCAAATAGGCTAGACACCCTTTCTCTACCATACGCCGAGCTTTCATATAAGAAATAACCCTACTGGTAGAATGGCCAGAAGTTCCTTTCCCCTCTAACCGAGGTAACCCCAGCATAGCTAGGGTCACTGTCTTGGCATGACAATCCAATATAGCATGATAAGTGGACAACCAATCCATACCCAAGATGACATCAAAATCTACCATACCAAGAAGTAGAAGATCCACACTAGTCTCAAGATTACCAATAGTAACCACAGACGAATGATAGATATGATCTACTACAACAGAGTCTCCCACCGGTTAGATACACATACAGAAGCACTCAGAGAATCACAAGGCACAACCAAATATGAAGCAAAATAGGAGGACACATAGGAATAAGTAGATCCTGGATCAAATAGATCTGAAGCATCTCTATGGAAAACTGGAATAACACCTGTGATCACAGCATCAGATGACTCAGCCGCAGGCCTAGCTGGAAAGCATAAAATTGGGGTTGGGCCCCACCACCCTGAACTGCGTCCCTGGGATGGCCTCTAACTGGCTAGCCTCCACCTCTAACGGTCTGACCTCCACCTCTAATGACCTGACCTCCACCTCTAGCTGCCTGACCCCTACCTCTAGCTGGCTGAGCAGGCGGTGAAGCAACCGGTGCCGGTATGATGGCACGAGAATCTTGCCGAGATCTGTTACTCGCCAATCTAGGGCAATACTTCCTGATGTGACCAATGTTTCCACGCTCATAACACCCATCCTGATGTCGTGGCTGCTGAAGTTGTAGCTGACCAAAATGGGCCGGATAACCGATGTAGTAACTCTGGAGTGGTGATGCACTGATAGGAGCTAAATGTGCACTAAACACTAGCTGCCCAGAGTAAGGCATAATAGGACCGTGACTCCCTGAAGTGCCGGGAGATACATTAAGTGCTGAATGAAACGGTTTGGGAGGATGACCCCTACCAAGATTACCCCTGCCTCCAGACGAGGCACCATTGAAACCACTGAACTGACGAGGCCTCTTACGGACCTCAGCCATCTCTCCTATGCAAGAACCATCTCGATCCTCCTTGAGACATTAGCAGCCGCCTGAAAAGAAATCTTACTTCCGGTTTCCTTGGCCATCTGAAGTCTGATAGGATGAGTGAGCCCCTCAATACACCTCCTCACTCTCTCTCCCTCCGTAGGTAGTAAAAGGAGAGCATGACGGGCCAAATCCACAAAATGGGACTCATACTGAGTAACAGTCATAATGCCCTGCTGTAGACACTCAAATTGCTTGTGGAATTCCTCTCTCAGTGTGATAGGGAGGAATTTTTCCAGAAGTAGCTGAGAGAACTGCTCCCATGTAAGTGCAGGCGATCCGACTAGTCGGTTCAATGTATAATCTCTCCACTACCTCTTGGCAGAACCCGTCATCTGAAATACAGCAAAATCAACCCCATTGGTCTCAACTATACCCATGTTTCGCAACACCTCGTGGCAGAATTCAAGATAATCATGTGGGTCCTCAGAAGGTGTACCACTGAAGTGAACTGGAAAGAGCTTAGTAAACTTATCAAGTCTCAATAAGGCCTCAAAAGACATGGCAGGCCTATCACCGGTCTGTGCCACAACAACTGGCTGAACTACCCCAACTTGCGGGGTTGCTGGAGCCTGATTCTGGGGAGCCATCTGCTCCAGAGCGGGAGTAGTGGGAGTTTGTGCTCCTCCCCTAGCCTGTGAGACGGCTGGTGCCACTGGAAATGTACCATTCTGGGCCATGCCCTCCATAAGACTTACCAAATAGACTAGAGCGTCCTGAAGTACTGGAGTGTCTATGAATTCTTCCGGGTCCTGAACTGGTCCAACTAGTACATTCTGAATTGGAACTTCCTCCTGAAGGTCAACTTGAGATTCTACAACAGGTGCAGCTGCTCGAGCTCTGCACTGAGCTCTACCTCGGCCTCTGCCTCGGCCTCTAGCACGACCTCTACCTCGACCTCTACCCCTGGCCATAGTTTCTACCGGGGGTTCTGGTCCCTGTCCATCGGTAGAGGTATTACGTGTTCTCACCATCTGCGAGAGAATAAGAGTAGAATGGTTCAATCATCGATGATAGAATAAAATCGCATGACAGAATAAGAAAGAAGTGATATTGTTCCTAAACTTCATAGCCTCTGAGAGATAAGTACAGACGTCTCCGTACTGATCCTTCAGACTCTACTAAGCTTGCTCGTGACTCGTGAGACCTATGTAACCTACTGCTCTGATACCAACTGTCACAATCCGAAACTCCCACCTTCGGACCATGATGGCGCCTAACATTTCACTTGCTAGGCAAGCCAACGTTAGAATAATATTATCAGTTTTTAAAACAATTTTAAAATTTATTAATAACAAAGAACGATTGAGGAAGTAAAGTCTGAAATATAGTGAGTAATCCATAAAAAGAACGATGTCTAAATACCATCCCAGAATTGGTGTCACAAGTGCACGGGCTTCTAGAATAAATACAATTAAAGGTCTAAATAAATTAAAACTGTCTGGAAACAAACACACATCTAAAGTAAAATAGACGGGGACTTTAAAACTGCGGACGTTGTGCAGTTATACCTCAAGTCTCCTCCGAGTAGCTGAAATCCGAGCAAGTCTATGGTACGCCACTGAGACCAACTCCGAAATCTGCACAAGAAGTGCAGAGTGTAGTATCAGTACAACCGACCCCATGTACTGGTAAGTGCTGAGCCTAACATCGACGAAGTAGTGACGAGGCTAAGGCGGGTCACTTACATTAACCTGTACGCAATATTAGTAACAATAACAGATAATAAAATTAAATCAGGTAACTCATTTATAATAATTGAAGCCAACTCAGCAATCATAACCAATTATCATTTTTATCAATTCCCCTTGTAGCGTGAAACCCGCTCTCACAATATATTCACATTCAATTCTATTGCAGCATGCAACCCGCTCTCACAATATATTCATTTTCAATCCTCTCATATAATTATTTTTAATCAAATATATATAATGACTTTTAAATAAGTCTATTGCGGCGTGCAATCCGATCCCCCAAATATTGACTTTTTAATAAGTCAGTTGCGGCGTGCAACCCGATCCTCCAATATATCCATTTCAATCAATTCTATTGCGGCGTGCAACCTGATCCTCCAATATATCCATTTCAATCAATTCTGTTGCGGCGTGCAACCCGATCCTCCAATATATTCATTTACCAATTCTTATAGAAGAAATTTTCCCATTAAATGCAACAATTAATATAAAATTATAAGACAACAAGCATACAATAATTATGATTTAATTATGAAACAAACAATGACAAATAGCAAATTATTACAGAAATCAGGGAGAAAATAGGCAGTTTAATATTTAATATGCTAAATGTCAAATAACAATTAAGACACATAATTCAAATAGCATGTAACAATTAATGCAGGAAATCAAGAATTAATATTTGACGAAGAATATGAGAGAAATAATTATTATAATAATTAATTCATGATTTAAAATAATTTATGATTTTTCAAGTAATTATGCAAACAATTAATTTGACGACGTATAGACACTCGTCGCCTCGCCTATACGTCGTTCACATGCATTTCACATAACAAATAGTTTAAAGGTTCTATTCCCTCAAGTCAAGGTTAACCACGACACTTACCTCGCTTTGCAAATTCCAATCAATTACTCGACCATGGCTTCTCCTTCTAAATTTGTCTCCAAAAGCTTCAAATCTATTCACAAACAATTCGATATACTCAATACGAATCATAGGAATTAATTTCATATGAATTTACTAATTTTCCCGATAAAAATCCTAAATTCATTAAAATATTCGACGGTGGAACCCACGTCTCAAATATCGGAAAAACTTATGAAATCCGAACACCCATTCTGATAGGAGTCCAACCATACAAAATTTATCAATTTCTGAAGTCAAATGGACCATCAAATCTTAAATTTTTGTTTTTGGAAGATTTTATGATTTTTCTTCCATAAATTCATGGATTCATGATATAAATAAATATGAAATCATGAAATATAATCAATATAGGATAAGGAACATTTACCCCAATGTTTTTCCGTGAAAATCGCCCAAGAATCGCCTTACCCGAGCTTTAAAATGGAAAAGAGTTGAAAAAGGGTCGAAACCCCATTTCCAGAACTTAAGTTTTGTTTCTCGGATTTTTACTCATCGCGATCGCGGAAATTTGTTCGCGATCGCGTAGAACAACTTTTGCCCAGGTTCATTTTACGGACCTACTCGAGGCCTCAAAACACACAAAACAACCTCGGAACGACGAATCACACCTTAATTCAAATTCAATGAACTTGAAACTTCAAACTTCCACAACTGATGCAGAAACCTATCAAATCATGTCCGATTGACCTCAAATTTTGCACACAAGTCACATTTGACATTACGGACCTGCTTCAACTTCCGAAATCGGATTCCGACCCCTATATTAAAAGGTCCACTTCCGGTCAAACTTCTCAAAAACCTTCAAATTTCTAACTTTTGCCAAACGACTCCAAAATAACCTACGGACCTCCAAATTCATTTTCGGACGCGCTCCCAATACCAAAATCACCATACAGAGCTATTCTCAGACTCGGAATCCCAAATGGACATCGATAACATTGAAATGCACTTCAGCCCAAATATGATGAATTTCTTCCAAAATGCTAACTTCCACAATATGCGCCAAAATGCTCCCGGGTTATCCAAAACCCAATCCGAACATACGCCCAAGTCCGAAATCATCATACGAACCTGCTGGAACCTTCAAATCCTGATTCCGAGATCGTTTACCCAAAAATCCACCTTAGTCACTTCTTCCAACTTAGAGCTTGAATCTTGAAGTTCATTCTTCCAAATCAATTTCGGATAACTTGAAAACCAACACCGATGATTTACGTAAGTCATAACACATCATGCGGAGATGCTCGAGCTCTCAAAACTCCGAGCGAAGTGCAGATTCTCAAAACGACATGTCGGGTCGTTACATCCTCTACCACTTAAACACATGTTCGTCCTCGAATGTGCCAGGAGTCATATTGTGGATCAGGGTGATCAGGGTGACATGTTGGCGCATATTGTGGAAGTTAGCATTTTGGAAGAAATTCATTATATTTGGGCTGAAGTGCATTTCAATGTTATCGATGTCCATTTGGGATTCCGAGTCTGAGAATAGCTCTGTATGGTGATTTTGGTATTACTATGCATAAACCCGGGGGTGATCCCACGTCACCCTAATCCACATAAGCCCGCCAACACAACATAACTAGAGATCCTTATTTTGACCTTGGTCCTTAAACCTTAGAACCCCAATCTCTATCATCAAGAATTCATTACAAGACCTGAATCCCACATCTACACACTGTATAAGACTGAACAAGTTGTACCAAGTCATACGCATAATACAAGATGTAATCACATGATATACCCCATCACTTCGACACTCACAGTAGGGACTGCTGACCACCATTACTGCCCAAAAACAAATCTGATGCCGGTAGCAAACCTTGTATCGATTAGAACCTCGTTCAAAACCCTCATACCCTACCGATGAGGAAAGAAATACGCATAACCGCTTAACCACTCATCTGATCAAAAATCCAAGAAACTCACTCGTCCGACCAGGGCCATTGTCCAAATCCTCAGCAAAAATACAGTTTCATTCTTCCAAACCTTCCTCATCCCAATACAACAATGACATTCTCAAGTCTAGAAACCTCATCTCAGCCAATACAAGCAGCCCCACCGACAAGTATCAACAATAATCATATGGAGCCCCACACAACCCGTTTCCGTACACTAGCAAGTAATAATTCAGACATGACTGATAACAGTAAGAAAACTAAATAAGAAGACTACTAAGCAAGTTAAGCAGGCAGGGAAATTTTAGCATTTTACTATGAACTATTTTCAAGTAGGTGAAAGCAAAATACATGAAATAAGAATAAGGAGTCATATTTCGTCACTCACTGTTGCGGTGTGCAACCCAATCCCATCATATCAATCCACATAGGGTACCCATTTAGCCATAATACGCGGGCTCACTGATCACATGTGCGTCAATATCAAACACAACAGAGTGCACAAAAATATAACTGTGGGAAAATTATTAGGAACAAACAATACTGAGAAGGACAAGCACAACTATGGTGCAATAAGCAAATCAACATCACGAAGGCCACCTCGCCCATAGTGCCATGAGGCCTAAATTGTACCACAATATGCATGTGAAAAATCATGTAACCCTTACAACCCGTCACAGTATAAGAGAGAAACATATAACATAAACCAAGGCGCGAATAACATCCATTTCGCCCGATGATATACATGTGGTAACAACTGCGCAAGAACAAACAAATCTGATTCGATATAGAATACACATTCTCATTAGGCTCAAAAGCAACCCCCAAACTAATTTTCGATCATCCCCGAACATGTAATTAACCTTCCAAAAATCCATAGCAACCTTTCCATAACACCTACCATCAATCGTCCAATCATCAACATTTCTTCACGACTCGCAGTCAAGGAATAGTCTGCCACAAGAACATCCAATCTCTAAACCTCGCGATTACCAGAATCTTCATATCCAATTTCAACACCGCTACTCAAATGGCTTATGTGTCACCCACACTCCATCATTCTACGAAAAAATACATATAAGTCAACACACAATGCACCTGCCAACATGCGAACTCTCCTGCGGTGGGAACAGATAGTGCCAGCAAAACGTTAGACACCCGAAGTCGTCCAAGTCATCAAGAACTCATATCCCTCCCTCCAAAACTAAACCACAACCTCATACATGCAACTTTTCAACCCCATAGGGTGCATCGCCCCTAACATGCTAACTCGCGACACTACGAAAATCTCATAGTCAACTATGAACCATAAGCAAATTGAACACCTCATCAATCGAGAATCTTTCATTTAACTCAATCCAGGAGAAAACCACCATACGCAATATAGCTTTTATACTTGTGGTAAACACCAACTCTGTCCGTGGTCATAACCATGATAAATTCTTTGGATCTCAGTAACACCTAATCTAGTAATCAGAACCAATCGCCTCTAACTCAACCGAGTCACGCAGACTGCCAACCCGAAAGTAACTCAATCGGATATGACCGCCCTGAGGGAACTTCCTGGGAACCTGAAGCCATTTCTTGCATCACTCCAACATTGACATGTAGACCTTTCTTGACAAGGAAATACCGCAGATCCGATTACCATTCGCTACCTTTTTCAAGCCCACCTGTAGACAAATTCAAAAGTCCTTAAAGGCTGCATAAGACCTGGAACTCACCAGAACCTTCTCGATAATCACTCATCTTATTATGATCTTCAATACACGGCTAATACGCGTCGAGCAACCCGTGCTTCACCAGCATATGCCAATTCAAAGAAATAATCAAGCAGTCTCTCAGTCCGGAAACTGATACGTTCCATGATCCTACAATCTGATCGTCATTAGCAGACTTCACCACTTAGCTCGAAGCCATAGAACACCTCATCCGCAACCCAAAGTACCATATCTTCACAGCATGCCCCGATCCCTCACGACTATTTAGCTAAATACTTTCAAAAATTCATGCAATACTGATCATAGAACACCCCGAAGACTCTACCCAACGCTTACCCATCATGGAAATAGTCAAACAATTTCCCCAAATGTTCTGAAATGATAACATATGCACTCCACCGAATGGAAACCTCATATGAGACACACGATCCAAACTCATCACGCAGCAGATGGCCCACCGGTTATACTCAAATCGACACCTTGCCATGAACCCACCTTAATCACAATAGCCTGGCCACCAGTCAATCTTCCCAAATCTATGCTTACCAACCAGACATATGAACCCGCCTCATGCCACAAATGAACGACTAGAAGATTTAACACTGCATCTGCTTCTGAGGCTAACACATCGTAATGATAATCAAGCATCCATAGCCCGTCGTAATCTATCTACAGCATCATCGATCGTCGGTGCATAGCGAATACTGAGTGCACAACATCATATATGAGCGATTGGGAAGAGTCAAAGTTGTCGATTTTAAGTTGAAACAAGGCCGCACGATAAGGAAAGAAGAAAGGGAAATTTTCCTAAATGCCTTTTAGCCTCCCAAAGATAGGTATGGACGTCATCATACTAATCAGCAGGACTCTACTAAACACTTGCTCATGACTCGTAGAACCTATGAACCTAGTGCTCTAATACCACCAGTCACGACCCGAAATTCACTAGTCGTGATGGCACCTAACCCAACCCGCTAGGTAAGCCAATTAACGATTTCCCATTTTCAATTAATTGAATAACACAATTTAACAAAGGAGTTATCTAAGTCTTATACATCCCTAAGGACTGGTAGTACAAATCATGAGCTTCTAAGAATAGAATTTATAAGCTGATATGAAGTAAATACATCTTCTGTTTGAAAAATACATAAACAGAGTTTTTATAAATCTAGGGCTACCATGAATAAGAGGCAGCTACAACAGGAACACAGGTACGTCTTCAATCCTGGAAACCATAGAACACAGCAACAACAACAACCAATATATGCACACAATGTGCAGAAGTATAGTATCAGTACAACCGACCCCATGTACTGAGTAAGTATCTTGTCTAACCTCGTCGAAGTAGTGATGAGGCTTTGGTTAAAAGATGCTCATTGATAAAACCTGTAATGTAACTAACCATAAAACTATACTACAGCACAACAAAGTAGAGCACATGAAACGATTATACAAAGTAATAACGGAGTACTAAGGGAAAACACAATTGAACAGGTATCAAAATCTCGCCCAATCCTTTCCTAAGAGCGAAAGCCAATAAGTCAAAACAATCACATCAAAACTTTCATAATGTGAAAAATATACCCAAGACATCAAATTCAACGGCACAGCAACACCCTTCGTGCATTTATCTCATCCTCACCAATTATGCGTAAAGCAGTACCATCCAAATGAAGGAAATGCCGATAATAGAAGTAACAGAGTGGGAAATACGCAAATAACTATGGGGGATGAGAGTGTACATGAGAACATCAGTAACAGACTGAACAGAAAGCATATAGGTAATGACAATGATTAGGAAAAAGGAATGTAATTTAGACTAACTAGCAAGGTAAAGGCATGAAGACAAATATGACAAATAAGGAAGCAGACACATGATCTTTATAAGTTAGCAAGTAGGGACAAGAACGACTACTATGGAAGAAGACCTATACTTAAGTGCAACAAAACAGATGGCATGGATAAAATCCTAACAGCAGGAAATAGGCATGATATTAGAAAGTTTAAGAAAATAGAAGGCATGATAGCATGACAAAAAGGTGATAGAGGGTAAAGACAGAACAGTAACGACATATCACATAAGAACCATGAACACGACAATAACAACTCCAGGTAAAGACATGATGGTATCTGCAAGAAACAAATATCACAACATAATGCATGTCTCTCGTCCTCACTTGCACGGAAACACCCTTCGTGCCATGAACTCACCATAACATGAAAGTGTAATAATATAAATACAGTGGCACGACATCACCCTTTGTGCTTTTACTCATATAACATGGCACGGCATCACCCTTCGTGCTTTTACTCACAATGATATGGCACGGCATCACCCTTCGTGCTTTTATTCTCAATAATATGGCACGGCATCACCCTTCATGCTTTACACTCTCCCTCACATGATAATGCATAAACAAAGTCACGGCATCACCATTCGTGCTTTACACTCTTCCTAACCAAGCATATGTATATCAATGACAAATAAGGCAGGAAGCATAAATAACGTCAAGGGGAGTGTTTAAACGAATATTTCAAATGAATCCCAATCACAACTTTCCAAGCCAACAATAGTTCAATAAACCCACAAGAACCTTTTTATTCAAGTATTCCAACAAATTTCACAAATAATCTACAACACAAGTACAGAATCTAGTATCTCAAGAATATCGGTCGTAGCAATATATTAATGATTATGAATATTGATGACTGAATTAAACACACCAATGTATTCTAAGAATTTCCATCAAATTTGATGAAGTTATAATAAGCTAAGTCTTAGTTTCTAACATTTAATACTATGTTCTTAGTATCTAGGAGCGCAGTAAGGCATGAGGCAAGAAGATCACGTAATTCTACAAGACACAATTTATAACATATTTTACCCCCGAGCATGGTTACCCTAGCACATGCATATATGCTCGTCACCTCATATATGTATCACCCCCGCATGTAGCAAAAAATGTCAAATAATAGGAAAAATTCCCTCAACAAAGTTAGACAAAACACTTACCTCAAAGAAGGCAAACCGATACTCAAAATGAACTCCTCGGGTGATATGACCTCTGGGCGGCTCAAATCTAATCAAAATAACTTCAAAGCACAAATAAAACTCGTACGAGACTATTCTGGATCATAAAGTCTCAATCTTTAACAAAGTCTAAAAATCGACCCAAAAGTTGACCCCCGGGCCCGAACCTCGGAACCCGACAATTTTCACAAAATACAGCCACCCATTCAAGTACGAGTTCAACCATACTAGTTTCATTCAAATCTGACTCCAATTCGATGTTCAAAACTCAAAAATTCATATTATGAACTTTAGGCCAAAACCTCCAATTTCCTCTATAAAATCCATAATCCAATTACCAAACACGAGGGTAGATTCGTGATATAAGATAAAAATGAGTAGAGAATACTTACCCTAGTCCACAAGATGAAAATTGCTCCAAGAATCACCTCAATCCAGGCTTGGAAATGTTAAAATGAAGTCAAAATTGCAATTTTTAAAAGAACACTGCCCAGGTCTTTTATGCATCGTGAACGCGGAAGAACTATTGCGTTCGCGAAGAAGAAAATAAAGGCTGCCCAGAATTGTAACGACCCGACTGGTCGTTTCGAGAGTTATAACCCCGTTTTCCCTATTCCTACTTTTTTTTGTGTTATTCAGCTATATTATGTTATATCGGGTTAGTTGGTTTGAGTCTGGAAGGAACTCGGAGCTAAATGAGACACTTAGTCTCATAATTAAAAATTTTAAGTTAGAAAAGTGGACCGGATATGGACCTATGTGTAAACGACCTCAAATTTGAATTTTGATGATTCCAATAGCTCCGTATGGTGATTTTGGGCTTAGGAGCATGTCCGGAATATTATTTGGAAGTCTGTAGAGGAATTAGGCTTGAAATGCCGAAAGTTTTATTTTTGAGAAGTTTAATCGGGGGGTTGACTTTTTGATATCGGGGTCGGAATCCGATTCTGAAAATTGGAATACCTCTGTTATGTCATTTAGGACTTGTGTGCAAAATTTGAGGTCAATCAGACGTGATTTGATAGGTTCCGGAGTTGTTTGTAGAAATTAGAAATTTCAAAGTTCATTAGGCTTAAATTGGGTTGTAATTCATGGTTTTAGCGTTGTTTGAGGTGATTTGAGGATTCTACTAAGTTCGTATGATGTTTTAGGACTTGTTGGTATATTTGGTTGAGGTCCCGAGAATCTCGGGTGAGTTTCGGATGGTTAACGGATCAAAAATTGAACTAGAACAGCTGCTGCAATTTCCTTCTATTGGAAATTTTCTGCCCAGATTGAGCTCAGGGTCGAGGGCCACGATCGAAGTCATGATCGAGCTCAGGGTCGAGGGCCACGATCGAAGGCATGATCGAGCCAGAGTCAAGGGCCGCGATCGAAGGCATGATCGAGCCCAGGGTCGAGGGTCACAGTCGAAGGCCGGGTCGAAGACATAATCGACGGCCAGGATCGAGAACCAGGATCGAGGGGCAGGATCGAGGACCTCGATCGAAGGCCAAGATCGAAGGCCAGGATCGAAGGCCAATATCGAGGCAGAACCGAGGATGTCTGGGCAGAATTATAAAAACAGGGACTTCGTCCCATTTGCCATTTTTGACAAATTGGAACTTGAGGAGAGGCGATTTTTGATATATTTTCAAGGAAAACTTGAGGTAAGTCCCTTGTGATCATTTCTACTCTATAATATTGAATTATCATCGAATAATCCGACTAGATTACATGATAAATCGGAGATTGGAACTTAGAAATTTAGAAATAAGATTTGTAGATTTGAGGGTCGAGTTGAGGTCGAATTTTGGTAAAATTGGTATGGGTAGACTCGTGGTTGAATGGGCTTTCGGATTTTTATAACTTTTGTCGGGTTCCGAGACGTGGGCCCCACATGCAATTTTTGAGCCAATTTCGGGTTTTGGTCTAATTTTGTAGTTTTTCTTGTGGAATTCATTCCATTAGCACGTATTGATGGTATTGTACTGATTGTGAATAGATTCGGAGCATTTGGAGGCCAAGTCTAGAGGCAAGATCATTGCGGGTTAGAGATTTGACCGGTTTGAGGTAAGTAATGATTGTAAATCTAGTCCTGAGGGTATGAAACCCCGGATTTTTGTATCATTCTACTATTTTAGTGACGCACATGCTAGGTGACGGGCGTGTTGGCGTGCACTGTTGGGGATTCATGACTTGGTCTGCCCCGTAGCAACTGTAAAGTTGCATACTTTGTTGAAACCATTGATACTTATATGTTTTAGAAAGATTTTTTTTGTAAATTTGGGCTAAATGCCATGTTTGGGCCTTGCACCAATGCTGTTTGGACCCTTAGGGGTTGTTTCTTACCATCCTCTCACTGTTTTCGATTGAAAATCTATGCTCAGTCATGCTTATACTTGTTTACCGCATAACTCAGTTTTATGACTCCATTTTGATGCATATAAATGTTTTGGGCCGAATGCCCTGTTTTACTGAAATGCCCGAGTGGCTTGATTTTTGAGGATGAGTGTGGATCGGGGCTGCCCGCCTGCAGCATACTTTATGACTGAGTGAGGACGAAGGCCTGATTTGTGAGGATGAGTGTGGATCGGGGATGCCCGCCTGCAGCGTACTTTATTATTATCGCACGTGAGTTATCCGTGCAGATTATAGCGCTTGGGCTGAAGGAGCCCCTTCGGAGTCTGTACACACCCCCAGTGAGCGCAGGTACCTACTGAGTGCGAGTGCCGAGTGCTGAGTGACTGGGAGGCATGAGTGATTGTGAGGTATGCCCGAGTGGCAAGAGTGATTGTGAGGTATGCCCGAGTGGCAAGAGTGATTGTGAGGTATGCCCGAGTGGCACGAGTGACTGTGAGGTTTGCCCGAGGGGCTGTATATGAGTGATGCTTTGCTCGAGGGGCTGTTATGATTTTATCATTTTTTTTCTCACCTTTGCATTGATCCTTTGTTTGAAAAATTATTGGAAAAATGTCTTTAAATGATTTTTACTGGAACTGGGTTTAAACGAGATGTTTGATTCAAATCCTAATTTTTAAGAGCATGTGGTATTTTACTGAGATTTCCTAATATGAACGTTATATGCTTTATTGCTCGTCACTACTGCTCAGTCTTTATTTATTGTTGTTACTTACTGAGTTGGCGTACTCACGTTACTCCCTGCACCTTGTGTGCAGATTCAGGTGTAGCTGGATACGGTAGCGATTATTGAGTGTTTTGGTTGCAAATATTTCTTGGAGATAGCAAGGTAGCTGTTTGGCGATCGCAGCCCCTGCTCTTCTCCCTCTTATCTTCCTCTAGTTGTATTTAGCTATTTTTTGGGATGAGTTAGCCTTGATATTGTTAGATAGATTGTAGTATATGCTCATGACTAGTGACACCCCGATGTCGGGCTTTTCTTTTCCGCACTTCTGTTTTTCTTTGATTTGAACTCTTTAAATGGAGGTTTTATGTTAAATAACCTTGAAATTTTCTTTGAAATAAAAATATCGATTTGTTTTGAAAATGAGTCGGCTTGCCTTGTTCCACGATTGGCGCCATCACGATAGAGGTTAGTTTGGGTCGTGACAAGAATGGTATCAGAGCTTAGGTTACATAGGTCTCACAAGTCATGAGCGGGTTTAGTAAAGTCTTGCGGATCAGTACGGAGACGTCTGTACTTATCTTCAGGAGGCTGCAAAACCCATAGGAAACTTTCACTTTCTTGTATTCTATCATGCGAAAATGATTCAGCTTGAGACATAACTCTTTGAATTCCTTCCACGCATCTCGTATGCACACATGGGCGCTCGATATCTGTTGTGCATCACCGGGTTATGATTCTATAAACGAGGTTCGTGATGTGTATTATGTGTTTTGGTGATGGGCTAGTCTGGAGGACTTGAGTCCAGGTTTAAACCATAGTTTTGGCTCGGTAGCTTCAGTTGTAACCTATGCATTTGGACTCATATGTCCGATAATGTCCCTACGAGTTGAATTGTGGCTCGATGAGCAGTGGAATGGCTTTGTGGTGAGTATGATGTAACTGCAGGAAGTGTTAAGACTATGTGAACATGACGAGAAGTGTCTTCTTTAAATGTAAAGAAAGGCCATTGGGTGCTTGATTTTCGTTTTGATGCAACGTACCGTCTCGAGTGTGAATGTTTTGAAGGATCTTTCACGTTATTAAATTTTGGGGCAAATTAAATTCTCATGTCTGTCAATGAGTTTGAACTCAAGAAGAGTAAGTGGTTGTGTAGTAATGGTGGTTGCAAATGGGTATTTTGATGTTGATGGCTTGGGAAAGATAATCTTTGAAGAGACTTAGAGTCGGTAACATTTTATTAGTTCAGGTGTGACAGAAATACATTTCGACTTGATGCAGCAGTTGGGTAGCAAAGTATGAGGGAAGACATGATGGGAAGTGTTTTGCGGTGGTTGAAGTACTAGCAGGTCAAGTAGAAGAAGTAGAGGTTGAGAAGTTTCTTAAAAGAGATGATTTAAACGAAGTAAGAGTGGCAGCTTAGCATATGAATTCACTAGTAGGGTAGTCGTGTGCCTTGAGGAACTGTAGAATGATTTGGAATCGTGTTAATATGTGAATCAGCCTGCATACTCTATTTGGAGTTATGGTTAGTGTACAAAGGGGCAGAAAGGAGTGTTTTTGAAATGAATAAAGGCGTGAAGATCTGATTATTGTGTCAGGTGCAATATGACTTGAGTTTGGAAGGTATTGTTGATGTACAGTTGATGTCAATAGGGAAAGTGCAGACTTATATAAATGGTGGGCGAGCATAAACTCAGGAGAATTTACGAATTTTGTGGTCGTTGCACTCAGTGCAGTGTCATTGGGAGATGTCGGTAAGGAATTCCACATGTGGGTTATCTCCTGTGTGCAGCTAGTGGTGGCGTGATGTTGATGAAGCTTTTGTGAGGAATATTACTAGCTACCCGGTAGGAGGTCGTGTGTGTAATTTTGGCTGGAGATTCAGAATGTTCATGAAAGGCTTAATAAAAGTCTTCAAGAAGTCTGGCAGGTTAACGGTGCGAGACCTTGGTAATTGAGAAGGAGAAATCCTTACTAGTTCTAATTTTATATAATTGCAGCTTAAGGCTAAGTGGGGGAGTCTGCTATCGACGAGTTGATTGCATGGTTATGGGTCGTATTAGTTTCGGTTTAGGGTATATCGGTGAATCAGTTATGACTTGCAGAGGTCGAAATCGAGGATGACTCGGGTAAAGGAATTTCTGGACACAAGTTGTATTACACCCTATGGTTATGGGAGGACCAAAAAAATAATTGAGTGTTTATTCACAGAGAATGTAGTGTACATGGAGCGGGAATTTGCTCGGTTGCGTAGGAGTGAGGGTTACTCTTTATTCCCTTGGGTGTTGATGTGCTAATGGGGCACATGTCGTTTCGGTTTGTTTGGTCGGTTAATTCAAGAATGGTTACAATGGATTCAAGATTTATAAATATGGCTAGAAAAACTGGGAGTTGCATTGAACGGCCTCGTTGCATCTTATATCATTGTGATTCAGTATCAAGAAGGTGAAGGAAACGGTTTTAGGTTCCTATAAAGTCTCTTCGGAGCAAGCATGTTTGGTTGTAGAACCTTTGAAATACATCAAAAAGGGTATTCGGCGGCTTATAAGCCTTAGGGCGGCGTGATTCTATGCTAGAGTTCGTGGGGTAAGTTTTAGTTAAGGATAGTAGTGTCCTAACAAGGAAAAAGTAGCAATTTGAAGGCAATATAGAAAGAACTTGGAGAAATAGAACAGCTTGGTAGTAAGTTGGGTTAGCACAGTAATGGGTATGATCGGTAATTTGTGTACTTATGACGTGGCTAGTATCTACAAGTGCTTCTTGGAATTTCTCCCAGATTTGGAAACCTGTATGGCTTGGTGAAGTTTGAGGAATTCGGTTCAGATAGCTTAATTATGTGCAAATGGATTTCAAAGTGTTCATGATGAGTTCTACCACGGTTTAAACCGGATAATTTCTACCGATGTACGGAGCGTGTTGTGTGTTATGATTTTCTCCTAGAAAGAAGCAAGAAAGAGGTTTCTGACTAATAAGGTATGTAATTTGCTAGTGACTCAGAGTTGATAATGGAATTCTTATGCTTGTCACATTATGGCATAACAGATGTGGTGTGTTGTGCGGGAATAGGATTTACATGTACCAGGTCACAGTTCAGTTTTGAAGGGAAGGACATAAATTCTTAGGCAGCATGAACGGTTTTCGATGACAAGGTAAATGACATTACTATCTGGTATAGCTTGATGAGAGTGTGCATTTCAAAAGTGGCAGAGTGTTTTGATTTATGGGTACTTCGCTGGTATTGCGGCACTCTCCTGGTTGATCAACTGTTGATATTCAAATTTTTTCCAGGTGGCACGGAAGAAGTTTCAAAGTATTTCTCGTGGGAGGATTGAGTATGAGAGAAGTGTTAGGCATTCGGGCGGTGGAGGTGGAATCAAAAAGGGTGATTCATGTGTTCTAAGGAATTGAAGATTGGGAGTTCTCATGAGCAGATTGTTTCATGGGTGTGGACTGTGAAGTTGTGGCCGGAGCTAGCCAGATGATAGAAGGTATTATGATTCCGTCATTGTGGACTTTCGGAGGTTGTTTATCTATTGGTGGTTGACCATAGTTGATTCGGGACCCATTGGTAGGCCCAATTAGGATGTGTATTCTACACCGAGCCGGATTAATTGGCTTCATACTACTATTGTTGAAGGATGTGCCATTCGGTTGATGTGAAGCTTATTTGTGTTCTGGAATGATCTGTGAGTTACTCTTCTATGCTACGAAGAGTTGTGATTCGTTGGTTATATGCACATATGGTGCGGTTCTATTATGGCCTTATAACGGAATTTGAGTGAGAATAGTATTGAATATTGCTTGGTTGATGACGTATTTGTCATGTTCTTTTGGATTTTATGTGGCATGGTGTCATTTGCTTCTCTGTGGTTATAGTAATGCACTTTGGGTACTTGATGTTAAATTGTGCATGGTTATTGATTTTAGCAGGGTAGCTTGAGATGTTTCATATGGACCAGTATTTGGATAGGGGTCGCGTATTACAGCAGAGTTATGTGGAAATATGATCCCTTGTGTAAGATTCGTATGTTATGGTTCTATGGTGTATGATAGGTTCTTAGCATTGCGTCGGGGTGGTACTCGTCGAGCTTGCAGAATGGTTCTCCTGTTTGGGTCATTATTACGATTGGGTACATTTGGAATGTTGCTATCTGGTGCACGGATTGCACGGGTTGTGGCTTTAAATTGTATTGATGTGCCATGTCACTAGAGTGGTCGTGTTGGAGGAGACGAGGTCATTGGGCCTAGAATTGATGCTATCAGATTTGATTGTGGTATAATTAGGAGGATGATATCGGAAGTCGGCTTTGAAATTGGCTATAGTTCTTGTAGAAGGAATGAGAGCTCCATGACCTGTTGGTCTAATGAATGGCTATGAATTTGGAATGTTTCTTTCATCATCGGCAGTGTACGAAGGTTTTGAAAATGAGGTCTTGTCTGATATGAGTTTATTACTGGCACTGGATTGATTTGAGTCGATACTGTGATTTGAAATCATTGCTTCGAGCATTCGAGCTATGCGGTATTTGAATTTGAATATTTGAGTCATGGTTACGGCTTTTGGTACAGATTGTTCAGACATATACGGTATGTAGATGCAAACTTCTCATCTTATAGGAAATTTCGGATGTTGGAAATTTGATTCAAAGGCTTGTGGGCTAGGTTGAATTGAGAAATTTCAGTTATGATGTGCTATCGGACATGTATGGGATAGGGTGATGTGGGATCACCCCCGGGTATGTGCATGTGAAAGCTACACAGCGATTTGATGGCTTTTGGAACAACTCTGGGCACGTTCGAGGACGAACGTATGTTTAAGTAGGGGAGGATGTAACGACCCGACCGGTCGTTTCGAGAGTTATAACCCCGTTTTTCCCATTCCTACTTCTTTTTGTGTTATTCTGTTATATTATATTATATCGGGTTAGTTGGTTCGAATCCGTAAGGAACTCGGAGTGAAATGAGACACTTAGTCTCATAATTAAAAATTTTAAGTTAGAAAAGTGGACCGGATATGGACCTATGTGTAAACGACCTCAGATTTGAATTTTGATGATTCTAATAGCTCCGTATGGTGATTTTGGGCTTAGGAGCATGTCCGGAATATTATTTGGAAGTCTGTAGAGGAATTAGGCTTGAAATGCCGAAAGTTTTATTTTTGAGAAGTTTAACCGAGGGGTTGACTTTTTGATATCGGGGTCGGAATCCGATTCTGAAAATTGGAATACCTCTGTTATGTCATTTAGGACTTGTGTGCAAAATTTGAGGTCAATCGGACGTAATTTGATAGATTCCGGAGTTGTTTGTAGAAATTAGAAATTTCAAAGTTCATTAGGCTTGAATTGGGGTGTAATTCATGGTTTTAGCGTTGTTTGAGGTGATTTGAGGATTCTACTAAGTTCGTATGATGTTTTAGGACTTGTTGGTATATTTGGTTGAGGTCCCGAGGACCTCGGGTGAGTTTCGGATGGTTAACGGATCAAAAATTGAACTAGAACAGCTGCTGCAATTTCCTTCTGTTGGAAATTTTCTGCCCAGAAATCGAGCCCAGATTGAGCTCAGGGTCGAGGGCCAGGATCGAAGGCATGATCAAGCTCAGGGTCGAGGGCCACGATCGAAGGCATGATCGAGCCCAGAGTCGAGGGCCACGATCGAAGGCATGATCGAGCCTAGGGTCGAGGGTCGAGGGTCACGGTCAAAGGCCGGGTCGAAGACATAATCGACGGCCAGGATCGAGAACCAGGATCGAGGGGCAGGATCGAGGACCTCGATCGAAGGCCAAGATCGAAGGCCAGGATCGAAGGCCAAGATCGAGGCAGAACCGAGGATGTCTTGGCAGAATTATAAAAACAGGGACTTCGTCCCATTTGCCATTTTTGACAAATTGGAGCTTGAGGAGAGGCGACTTTTGTTATATTTTCAAGGAAAACTTGAGGTAAGTCCCTTGTGATCATTTCTACTCTATAATATTGAATTATCATCGAATAATCCGACTAGATTACATGATTTTGAGGTGCAAATCGAAGATTGGAACTTAGAAATTTAGAAATAAGATTTGTAGATTTGAGGGTCGAGTTGATGTCGGATTTTGGTAAAATTGGTATGGGTAGACTCGTGGTTGAATGGGCTTTCGGATTTTTATAACTTTTGTTGGGTTCCGAGACGTGGGCCCCACATGTGGTTTTTGAGCCAATTTCGGCTTTTTGTCTAATTTTGTAGTTTTTCTTGTAGAATTCATTCCATTAGCGCGTATTGATGGTATTGTACTGATTGTGAATAGATTCGGAGCATTTGGAGGCCGAGTCCAGAGGCAAGATCATTGCGGGTTAGAGATTTGACCGGTTTGAGGTAAGTAACGATTGTAAATATAGTCCTGAGGGTATGAAACCCCGGATTTTTGTATCATTCTACTATTTTAGTGACGCACATGCTAGGTGACGGGCGTGTTGGCGTGCACTGTTGGGGATTCATGACTTGGTCCGCCCCGTAGCAACTGTAAATTTGCATACTTTGTTGAAACCATTGATACTTATATGTTTTAGAAAGATTTTTTTTGTAAATTTGGGCTGAATGCCATGTTTGGGCCTTGCACCAATGCTGTTTGGACCCTTAGGGGCTGTTTCTTACCATCCTCTCACTGTTTTCGATTGAAAATCTATGCTCAGTCATGTTTATACTTGTTTACCACATAACTCAGTTTTATGACTCCATTTTGATGCATATATCGAGGCTGCCCGCCTGCAGCATACTTTATTATTATCGCATGTGAGTTATCCGTGCAGATTATAGCGCTTGGGCTGAAGGAGCCCCATCGGAGTCTGTACATACCCCCAGTGAGCGCAGGTACCTATTGAGTGCGAGTGCCGAGTGCTGAGTGACTGGGAGGCAAGAGTGATTGTGAGGTATGCCCGAGTGGCAAGAGTGATTGTGAGGTATGCCCGAGTGGCAAGAGTGATTGTGAGGTATGCCCGAGTGGCACGAGTGACTGTGAGGTTTGCCCGAGGGGCTATATATGAGTGATGCTTTGCCTGAGGGGCTTTTTATGATTTTATCATTTTTGCTCACCTTTGCATTGAGCCTTTGTTTGAAAAATTGTTGGAAAAATGTCTTTAAATGATTTTTATTGGAACTGGGTTTAAGCGAGATGTTTGATTCAAATCCTGATTTTTAAGAGCATGTGGTATTTTACTGAGATTTCCTGATATGAACGTTATATGCTTTATTGCTCGTCACTACTGCTCAGTCTTTATTTAATGTTTTTACTTACTGTGTTGGCGTACTTACGTTACTCCCTGCACCTTATGTGCAGATTCAGGTATAGCTAGACATGATAGCGATTATTGAGTGTTTTGGTTGCATATTTTTCTTGGAAATAGCAAGGTAGCAGTTTGGCGATCGCAGCCCCTGCTCTTCTCCCTCTTATCTTCCTCTAGTTGTATTTAGCTATTTTCCGGGCTGAGTTAGCCTTGATATTGTTAGACAGATTGTAGTATATGCTCATGACTAATGACATCCCGATGTCGGGCTTTTCTTTTCCGCACTTCTATTTTTCTTTGATTTGAACTCTTTAAATGGAGGTTTTATGTTAAATAACCTTGAAATTTTCTTTGAAATAAAAATATCAGTTTGTTTTGAAAATGAGTCGGCTTGCCTAGTTCCACGATAGGTGCCATCACGACAGAAGTTAGTTTGGGTCGTGACAAGAATACCCTTCGCGAACGCGAGAAACAAGACGTGAACGCGATGAACAAGGTACAAGACTTATGCGAACGCGAGTGCAAGGACGCGAACGCGATGAAGGAATACCAGATCACAGATTCAGTAGTTCAAAATAGGAGGAAAATGTCCTGTAGCCCACCCGGAACACACCCGAGTCCCCCGGGACCCCGTCCAAACATACCAACAAGTGCCATAACATAACACGGACCTACTCGAGGACTCAAAACATACAAAACAACATCGGAATGATGAATCACACCTCAATTCGAATTCAACGAACTTGAAACTTCAAACTTCCACAACTGATGCCGAAATCTATCAAATCGCGTCCGATTGACCTCAAATTGTGCACACAAGTCACATTTGACATTACGGACCTGCTCCAACTTCCGAAATCGGATTTCGACCCCGATATCAAAAGTCCACTTCCAGTCAAACTTCTCAAAAACCTTCAAATTTCTAATTTTTGCCAAACGACTCCAAAATGACCTACGGACCTCCAAATCCATTTTCGGACGGGCTTCCAATAACAAAATAACCATACGGCTCTATTCTCAGACTCGGAATCCCAAACGGATATCGATAACATTGAAATGCACTTCAGCCCAAATATGATAAATTTCTTCCAAAATGCTAACTTCCACAATATGCGTCAAAATGCACCCGGTTTATCCAAAACCCAATCCGAACATACGCCCAAGTCCCAAATCATCATACGAACTTGCTAAAACTTTCAAATCCCGATTCCGAGATCATTTACCCAAAAATCCACCTTAGTCAATTCTTCCAACTTAGAGCTTGAATCTTGAAGTTCATTCTTCCAAATCGATTCCGGATAATTTGAAAACCAACACTGATGATTTACGCAAGTCATAACACATCATGCGGAGATGCTCGATCTCTCAAAACTCCGAGCGAAGTGCAGATTCTCAAAATGATATGTCGAGTCGTTACAAGTTCTCGGTAATAGACACCCTCTTCCTCACCTCTCTACCACTCTCTCCCATGTCACACCTCTTTTTTTTTCCGAGGGGATAGGGAGTTTTTCCAATTAAAGTGATGTTAATCAAAATGAGATTATTTATTCAATTTCAGAGTCGCCACTTGGAATAATTTTATGATGTCCCAACTCGCCAATTTATTTTAAATCCCAAATCAAGAAAGTTTGACTCTGTTTTAAAGTCCGCGAAACCAGAAGACCGGATAAGAAATTCTGTTAATCCGAGAGAAGGTGTTAGGCATTTCCGGATTCCTTAATTTTAGCACGGTCGCTTTACATTCCACACTTGGCTTATTAATTGATTATTACGTATTTTAAAACCTATGTGCATTTACCTTTTTACCGCTTTTAATTGCTTGATTATCCGTAATTATGGAAATATCTTGAAACGAGTCACGCGTATGTGTACTCTTTTTGTTTGGTGTGTCCAAAATTATGTCACGCGTACGTGTACACAATTAATAACACTTTATTATTATTAAGATTATTTTACATAAGTCGCGTGAACGCGTACCTTGTTTAATTTTGGGAATCGTAATTATGTCACGCGAACGTATACACAATCACGATAATTTGATTAATACGCGCCTAAAGCACACTAACGTATTTATGAGTTATTTTCCTAAAGCTAAAGTATTGTGCGAAGGTCTTGATAATTATGAAAATTGATTGTGGATAAAGAGTAAGATTAGTCATTGGATTTATTAGCAAGTTCAATTATCTGACTAAGCTAGAAGGATTCGGATGATCCATTAATTTATAAATAAAAAAAATGGGCCAGCTTTACTCATTTCTTCACAACCCAACTATTGAACCCCAAAGCATAAAAATCATCTGACCGCCAACACTATTCATTCGTGCCCACTTAATTCCCATTGAGGCATTGACCTTAGCCCAATGCTTAGGACCAAATTTCCTTATTCGATTTGAAATTCTTATCCAACATTGTTACCCAATAAATTTCCTAATCTTCAACTAAACCCAAAACACAAGATCAATTAATAAATAGATAAATTATTTGGCCAACTATTCAACCACCACGGAAACTAATTAAACCTGAGAATTGAGAAGGATTAAACATGAAACAAAATATAAATATCATCTAAGCAAGTGGACGAATTATTTCAAACACATAGCAATAGGATATTCATTCAACAATTTTATAAACACAAACTAAAGCATTACTAAAAGAACTGGAAAAGAAGATGAACCTCAAGTGATGATTTTTTTCTCTTTTTGTAGCTCAATCAAGCAGACAACATTGGTTCCAAAGTTTACAAAAGAGAAACCATCGAATAATCTTAGACCGAAGCTCGATAGCGACCTCGACTTTGACTCAGAAACCTTGACATGACTCGGCAACTTTGAATGGGTTCGGTGTCGATTTTTATGGTGAAGGACACAAGGATTGGAGTGATAATTTTAAAGGAAGGAGGAGGTCACAAACAGGAATGTTTAGGGACCAGTTTTACATCAGTTTTCATGGAGAGAAGCTGCTGGATTTTTGTTGGAGAAGAAGACTTGCGCAGCTTTTTCTTCCCTTAAGCTCCTAGGGTTCTCCCTAAGATGAAGCTTATATGTAGGGTGTGGGAGTTATTGTGGACCATTGGATTATTAAGTATGGAAGGCGAAGATTAAAAGGGTCTGGTGGGTTGGATTGATGGGTCTTGGGTTGTCTGAAATTTGAGCCTCAATTTGTGCTAAAAAGATCAAAACTTGGACAATTTTTGGACTATGACTCAAGAATTCTAAAAATAATAAAATACTACTACTATTAATTCATGCTAATTAAATAAAATTGTTCTAATTGTAAAAATACTAAAATTATACATTGAGGTAAAAATAAGACTATTTTTGTGTTTTTCTTTTTTTCATAGAAATTATACTAAGACAAAGATAGAGATAAATATGTTAAACCTTAATAGATTTGAAATAATACTAATGACTTTAAGAAAAAATAAAAATGCATAATAGTATGAAACTATTTTTCTAGTTTTCAATTTTTATGCTTTAAAAACTAGAATTAAAATTAATAATAGAATTAAATCCTATAGATATAAACTCAACGAAATATTACAAAAACACTTAAACTACTAAAGATAATTCTAATGTGCGGGTCAAAAATTACGTGCTTACCGCTGCCCCTTTTTGCTCGGAAACACGAAGTGTTTTTGAGCAAATAATCAAGTAAGCGGCGTAATTGATGTTGACCCCACACTTATTCAAAAACAAAATAAAGATGGATAAAATATTGTGTCCAAGCCCTGGTATCTTAGAGGCCTACATATCCTTGGCTATAAAGGAATCAGGCCACGTGTAGTTCAGAGGTGAATAAAGTGATGGAATATGTGGGGAGGATGAGAGAGTCGAGTGAGGTACTGTTCGAGGCTCTGGTCCGTGGACCCTGCCATTTACATCATAAATTGAAAGCAAACAATACAGCAGAAACAGAAAAGAAAAATTCAAGATCCTATTTACTTCTTATCTTGAATCTTCCTCGAATCTCCACTTGATACTTCAACATGAAATTGAAAATTCACCTTATTCTTCATGTGGGCATCCTGCTGACTTGAATTTAAAAAAAATTGGAAGTTGACCCTGTTCTTCAGGCGGTCATCCTACTGCTTGCACATGAAAAAAACTTGAACTTAGAGTAGACTTGAGCTTGCAAACCTTGTTCTTCAGGCGGCTCGTACTACTTTTGATTTGAATTGAAAAAATTAGAGGTTAACCCTATTCTTCAGGAGGGATCCTGCTGCCTCTGACTTGAACTTGGAAACTGAAAGTCGACCATGTTCTTCAGGCCGCCTCCTGATGCTTCTCTAACTTGAACATGAAAAATAAAAGTTGACCCTGTTAGGCGGGCTCCTGCTGCCTCTGATTTGAACTTGAAAACTGAAAGTTGGCCCTGTTTTTCAGGCGGGCTCCTGGTACATCTCTGATTTGAACTTAAAATCGATTTCTGAAATATTGACCCTCGTTCTCTAGGTGGGTGCCTGGAATCAAAACAAACAAAACGAACAAAATTTTCTGCCCCAGTTTGCACTAGGAAGATTTGTGAGTTGTTAGCAAAACTATAAACTGAGCTCGACTAAACTAAAAATTGACCCCAATCTCCAGGCGGGACCCTGAACTTAAAGAAAGCTAAATATTAATAACTTAAGGAAACTAAAAACTAACCCTATTCTCCAGGCGGGACCCCTGAACTTAAGAAAAGCTAGAGATTAACAACTTAAGAAAACTAACAACTGACCTTATTCTCCAGGCGGGACCCTTAAACTAAAGGAAAGCAAAAGACTAAAAACTTAAGGAAACAAAAACTGAACACTATCTCCAGGCGGAACCCCTGAACTTAAGGAAAGCTAAAGATTAATAGCTTGAGGAACTAAAACCGACGCTATTCTCCAGGCGGAACCCCTGAACTTAAACGAAAACTAAAGATTGACAACTCAAGAAAAATAAAATTGACCTTATTCTCCAGGAGGGACCCCTGAACTTTAAGAAAAACTAAAGACTAACAACTTAAGGAAACTAAAAGTGACCTTTTTTAAAAAAAATTATCCTAGGAGAAAATTTATCAGACTAGGTTTTCTTATCTTAGGAGAAAAATTCATCAGACTAAGACTTCGATCCTAGGAGAAAATTCATCAGACTAAGACTTTGTATCCTAGGAGAAAATTCATCAAACTAGGTTATTTTATCTTAGGAGAAAGATTCATCAGACTAAGATATTTATCTTAGGAGAAAATTCGTTAGACTAGGTTTCAATTAATTATCTTAGGAGAAAGATTCATCAGACTAAGATTTCTATCCTAAGAAAAAATTCATCAGACTAGGTTTTCTTATCTTAGGAGAAAGATTCATCAAACTAAGACTTGTATCCTAAGAGAAAGTTCATCAGACTAGGTTTTCTAATTTATTATCTTTGGAGAAAGATTCATCAGACTAAGATTTCTATCCTAGGAGAAAATTCATCAGACTATGATTTCTATCCTAGGAGAAAATTTATTAGACTAGGTTTTCGTATCTTGGGAGAAAGATTCATCAGACTAAGACTTTGTATACTAGAAGAAAATTCATCAGACTAGGTTTTCTTATCTTAGGAGAAAGATTCATCAGACTAAGATGTTTATCCTAGGAGAAAGATTCATCAGACTATGTTTTTTTTTGTTATCTTAGGAGAAAGATTCATCGGACTAAGACCTCAATCCTAGGAGAAAATTCATCAGACTAGGTCTTTTTTTTTAATCTTAGGAGAAAGATTCATCAGACTAAGACTTTTATCCTAGAAGAAAATTCATCAGGCTAGGGTGTTTTATCTTAGGAGAATGATTCATCAGACTAGGGTGTTTTATCTTAGGAGAATGATTCATTAGACTAAGTTTTCTTATCTTAGGAGAAAGATTCATCAGACTAAGATTTTGTATCCTAGGAGAAAATTCATCAGACTAGGTTTTCTTATCTTAGGAGAAAAATTTATCAGACTAAGACTTCTATCCTAGGAGAAAGATTCATCAGACTAGGTTCTCTTATCTTAGGAGAAAGATTCATCAGACTAAGACGTTTATCCTAGGAGAAAGATTCATCAGACTAGGTTTTCTTATCTTAGGAGAAAAATCATAATACTAAGATTTTTATTGGGAGGAAAATCCATAAAACTAGGACTTTTTATCCTAGAATGAAAAATGTGAAGAGTAATGGCAAAATTTTATGCACACTAGCAAAACCGATATAGGCAAAGATTTCAGAAACTTCCCTTTATCGGCTCTTCTCTTCTTTTCATTTTTTAACCACTTTCCTTGTACTGCTTTGTTCCTGTTTCAAACAAAGAAACTTTTGTCAGTTTTAAAAGTGGTGGTCGATTAATGGCCTTGAGTCTTGGGCAGCTTGGCTTTATGATCAACAAACTGTGGAAGACCGGCTGCATTGGTAGTTAGTCGCGCTGTTGGGAGAATCTATTGTTGCTTTCATGGGACCTTTATTTTCTGTATCAACCCTGACTGTTTCGCACCAAGTGCCATTTGTGTTTTGTGGCTCAATCAACCTTATCTCAAAAAAGAGATTTCTTTCTTGGATAACCTTTTCTGATATCTTGAATGGCTTTTGCTTTAGGAGCAATCTGTCAGTCAGAGAGAATCACAACTGGTAAGTGCCTTTTGCATAATGTCCACACTTCATAGTCCTTGTTCGGTACTACAGAGAATCCATGATTAACCTTGAGGTTATCTTTTCTTGCTTTATCCAAATAGGCTGACAAGAGTTGTCACAGCCCAAAATCTAACTAGTCGTGATGACATCTAACCCAACTCGCTAGGTAAACCAATTACCAACTATCCAATTCCAATAAAATTAATAAGGCAATTAATTAAAAGAAAATAGATAAAACCAATACATTTTCCCAAGAACTGGTAATACAAATCATGAGCTTCTAAGAATAGAATTTACAAAACTGGTATGAAATAATACATCATCTGTTCGAAATGTACATGAACATATTGTTATAAATATAAGGTTACCATGAACAAGAGGCAGCTACAACCGGAACGCAGGTACATCTTCAAATCCGGCAACCATCGAGCACAACAACAGTAGCAGCCAACATCTGCACGCAATGTGCATAAGTGTAGTATAAGTACAACCGACCCCATGTACTGAGTAAGTAACAAACCTAATCTTAGGTTGAAAGCAGTGACAAGCTTTTACCAAGGTCGGGTCCAAATCAATAGTCCACAACAGTCCATAACAACGTAAAGCAAATAATACAAGTAGTAATTCAGAGATAAAATGTTCAGCCAAATCATGATTTCAAAATAATAGTTCTTCGTTGCAAGTACATCAGTGAAAACCCAAATCGTTTGCCGAAGTTGACAAAAATATGAATAAGTTTAAAAGCAATAATTTTCCCAAAATCCTTTCAATAATAAATGAGATGTTTCATTTTCTTTCCAGATAACCCGTGTATAACAAATGCATCACTATGCCCATTTGTCAACATGTGTGCGAAATCATGAATGATGTGATACTGTACAGCATGAGAAAAAAAGGCATCTCTATGCATGTATGTCATGTGTGCATGTCAATGCAATGTATCTCAGAGATGAACTCATATACTCACACTCTCAGAGCACTCAATCTCACTACTTCTCACTTTCCACTCATCATGCTCAACCACTCGGTACTGTATATGGCCCATACGGCCCAAGGAAATCCATCCCAGAACATATACAACACTAACTATAAGTCACCCAGTACCAGGGAAAAAGGGCAATCCAACCCTGTGGAGAAATCCATCTCCAGGTAGTAAGTACTTCGGACAAATCCATGTCCAGGGAAATCCATCCCTCAATAGCATCATCCACGCTCACTGGGGTGTACAGACTCCGGAAGGGCTCCTTTATCCCAAGCACTATAACCTGCACGGACAACGCACATGCTGCATGGACAACTCACGTGATATAATATCAATATCTGAATCTGCACGGACAACTCATGTGCTATAATAAAGCCTATAAGGCCTGTTATAGGCGGGCAGCCCTAATCCACATAATAATCCTCACAATCAGGCCCTTGGCCTCACTCAGTTATCAATCTCTCCAGTGTCTCTCTCATGGTCTCACAATGTCATAAAAATAGCCCAAAATGATGATATAATTTATAAATAAATAATAACAGAGACTGAGATATGATATGTAATGACATGAATATGATTGAGTATGAATTTTTAATTTAAAATAAATAATTCACAGCAATATGACCTTTGTGGGTCCCAAAAATACTGGCACATAGCCTCAACATAATTTTTAATATGACTCTCAACTCAATTCCTTTAACACATAAACCTGCATGGAAAATGCCAAGATTATTTAACTATAAAATTCCACAGAAACAATTATGTCACAATTTCTATAGTGCACGCCCATATGCCCGTCACCTACCAACTATTCACATAATACATATATTCAGGGTTCATACCCTCAGCTCCAAGATTATAATAGTTACGTACCTCGGACAAGACGAATCCAATGTCGAGCAAGACAAACAATGCTCCAAAAATTCCATTTTGTGCCTATCAACTTTTGAACGGCTCGAATCTAGTCACAATAAATTTGATTCAGTCCACACAATTTATAGGAATTAATTACATATCAAAATACTAATATTTTCCACAAAATCCGAAATTACGCCCCAAAAGTACCCGTGGGGCCCACATCTTGGAATCCGACGAAAATCACAAAATACTACAACCCATCCAATTACAAGTTCAACCATACTAATTTCACTCAAATCCGACTCTGAATCGATATTCAAACTCGAAAAATTCGTTTTGTGACATTATAGAAATTTCCTTCTATTTCTCTTGAAAGATTCGATAATCTTACACCAAAAATGAACATTCATTCATGAAATATAATTACAAGGGAGTCAAGAACACTTACCCCAAGTTGTGTGGAAAACTTCCTCTCCAAAATCGCCCAAACCGAGCTCCAAAATCCGAAAATGGGTGAAAATGTCGAACCCTCGAACTTAAAGGATTCTACCCAGCACTTTCGCAGATGCAGACAAGAGGTCGCACCTGCGACCCTAGCTTCTGCGAGAATAACATTTCATAGCAACACCCGCACCTGCGAATACCAAATTCCGCTTCTGCGATGAGTTTCGCATTTGCGCTTCCAAATCTCGCATCTGCGCGCACGCGGGTGCGCTACAAAATCTGCTCCTGCGGTCTTCCTCACCCTGCCTCTTTTCGCTTATGCGACTCAACTAATGCTTCAGCGGCTATCGCACCTGCGAGCCCATTTTCGCATGTGCGAAGACACCAGCAACAGAAAAATTCCAGCCTTAGCCAAAACTTCCAAAATGCTCTAAACCTTGTCCGAAACTCACCCGAGTCCCTCGGGACCTCGTCCCGATATACCAACAAGTCCCATAACATAACACGGACCTACTCGAGGCCTCAAATCACCTAAAACAACCTCAAAACAATGAATCGCACCTCAAATCAAAATCAATGAACTTTGAACTTTCAAATTCTATATCTTGCGCCGAAACTCATCAAATCAATCCGGAATGACTTCAAATTTTGCACACAAGTCACATTTCACATTACGGACCGATTCTAATTTCTTGAATCAGATTCTGACCCCGATATCAAAAAGTCAACCTCCCAGTCAAACTTCCCAAAAATTCAACTTTTGGCATTTCAAATCTAATCCCACTACGCACCTCTAAATAATTTTCCGGGAACGCTTCTAAGTCCAAAATCACCATACGGAGCTATTGGAATCATCAAAACTCCATTCTGAGGTCGTTTACACATAAGTCGACATCCGGTTACTATTTAACTTAAGCTTTAAACCTTGGAACTAAGTGTTCCAATTCATTCCAAAACCTCACCAGACCCAAACCAATTACCCCGGCAATTCACACAGCAACTGTAAAGTACAATTTGAGCAGTAAATGGGAAACATAGTTGTAATACTCAAAACGACCAGCCGGGTTGTTACAAAAGCCTTTTTGGGGGGAGGGGGAAGCCTTTGCATGAATCCTCAAGGCATATAGACTGTAACAACTGAGTGTGCTGGCCAAATTAACTTCGTGCAACTGAAACGCTGGTAGCAAATTTTGAAATATTTTCTTTCTTGTTTTCATTAGGACTGACTCAGAGTGAAGGACACAATGATGCAAAGAAACAATATTAACAAGAAATGCCCTTGTCGAGAAGAACAAAATGAAGAGTTTTTTTTCTTTTTTCTTTTTATTTTGTGATAACTAGCCTTAATGAACATGACATGCATTTTGGACTTAATGGCCGATCTATCAAACTAATCCAATCTTCCCTTTTACCATTCTTATGACCTTTGAAGTCGGGCTTGTTTGTGCCAATATATTGCATCAACTTCATGATTCACTTTCGACTAGTGGTACCTCGAGGGGTTTTTACCAAAAAGTCTCTCTCATTTATTTATCTCTACTTACCGTTGCCTTAAAGTGACCGTGAGGGTTTTAACCAGTAAGACTCTCATTTTTCTTTCTTCTTTTTTCCCTTTTTTGGCTTTCTTTTGTGAGCAACTTGACAGTGTTCTATGTCGTATGACAATTGTTGCTCATTGCATGTGTCTCTTGGCATTCTTGAAGGCATATCGGGAGGTCTTTATTTGAAAGGTTTTTGGATAGGGTTGGAAAGAAGGGTCGACATGAAGGCTCAAAGTAGACTCAAAATGAGGGGTTGTAGACTTACAACTCTTGGAATTGACTCTTTCAAAAGTGAAATAAAATATTTTTCCCAGTTTCAAATACTGAGGATTTTTTATTTTTATTTTTGAATTCTTATTTGGTTAGACCGAACCGTGTAAGGCTGCCTACATATCCTTTTTTAAAGGAATCAAGTCAAACGTATATCAAACATCTGATCTAACTATTTTTTTTTCAAATTTCTTTCTTTTTGTTTGTGTTTTTTTTTCTTTTGTTTTCAAACAAATTGCCCCAACTTCTATTTTCTGGGGCATAGACCTTTGACTGTTCTTTCTTTTTTTATTTATTTATTATTATTTGAACTTTCTAAGAGTTTCCCCAGTTTGTACTCTTGGGGCATGGACTTTTTTTTTTATTTCATTTTTTTTGTACTTTTGACTCTAAACTTGATTCCAAAAGAGGGTGGTCAAAGAAAATAACACAATCTAGAAAAAGATAACAAAGGGTATAAAGTATTTGGATAGCACAAAAAGGGCCTCCCAGCCTCGAGAACGCCAATCATAGTATCCTTTCGTGATCACAGCATTGATGAGCATGTCTGTTTTATTGGTGTGTCGTGGTCATAGACACTTTCCATCCATTAATCTCAAACTTTCCACCAAACTTCAATAGGTTCTTCCTCAAATCCGATCTTCACAATGATTTGAAGGTGAATTGTACTCGAGCTTAATTCCAAAGTGTTTCGACTCTTTATTCATCCTCAAAAATATTTTTTTCTTAGTTATCCAATTCAAGATTAAATTAATTTTCTAAGATCTGGCCAAACATTCTGCATGCATGTCATGTCAGTAGAACTAGCGCATGCAAGAACTAAGCATAGAATGACTCAAAAGGACAAATTGTATTTCATTGAGTAAAGGATGGAAGGGTTTAACAACAAGACAAATGACCTAAAATCCGAATTACAACCCTAAAATAACCTGGATAATGAAAATAGCAACAAAACAGACAGACAAGACTCACACAAATAGAATAGAGGGATAGAAGGGTTTGACTCGATAAAACATAAAAATCTGGATCACACCCCTGAAATAACCCAGACAATAGAAAAATATCAAAACAAGCTACCAAGATTCCTTCCTAGTTAGGAGGGAATGACTTTTCAATTGCTAAGCTTGACATTTAGCCACAAAATTGCTCATCAGAGTCACCAGGGCCTTCTCTTATGTCAATATCATTAACTTCAATCAGCAAGTTCACGCGATGATACTCATACTCCCTGTCACGACGCGTGTATCATCTTGTGCAGGTAAAGGATTCTGCGCGATATTCTGGGTGTCACTGTCTTGGATCACAATCAGTTTTTCCTGGATATCCTTTCTATTTCTCTTTTCAAATCTCGACAACTTTCAACATTGTGCCCCTAGGTATTGGAATGGTATTCACACATTTTAGAAGGGTCAAAGCTTCTTGCACGTGGGTCCACATAATTTGGAGGAATAGGTGCAATCATGCCATAATGCTTTAATTTCTCAAACAGGCTTGCATAGGACTCTCCTATTGGTGCAAAATTATCTTTCAGCCTTTGTTCCCCTCTATACCCCTGGCTTGGATAAGGGTTATAGGGCACTTGAAAATTTTGTGGAGGTTGGTGGAGATTTTGCGGTGCTGGTGCTCACCTTCTGGGATGTCTTGGTGGATGGACAACATACTGACTGGAGCAATAGAGTATTGTGGGGTCTGAGGTGGGTAGTAGTGCTCAGGAAAATCGTCGAAAACCAGACAAGGTTGGTCATACCTTCGAGATGTTCTCCTAGGACTCTTCTCGACCCTGATGACATCATGGTTTCTTCATCATTCTCATTCGTGTTACTAAAATTAACATATTCAATCTGGACAGCCTAAGTTGCGGGTTTGAGAACTGTTTGACTTATAATTCTGCCTGTCTTAAGGCCGTTCTTAATCATTTCCCCAATTTTGATTGCTTCAGAGAAGGATTTTCCCACTGTGGACATCATGTTTTGAAAATAATCTGGCTCTTGAGTATGAAGGAAGACAATATTAGCCCATGGTCATCCATGGGTAGCTTAACTCTAGCTGCTTGCTCTCTCCATTTAATGGCATATTCCCGGAAACTTTCAGTTGGTTTCTTCTTCAGGATGGAAAGGGAATTGCGATCTAGGGCGATGTTGATGTTGCATTGGAACTGTTTGACAAAGGCCTGGGCCATGTCATCGCAGACATACCAGCGAGATGTGTCTTGATCCATAAACCATTCGGAGGCTACTCCCATACGGATTTCTCCAAAATAAGTCATCAGTAATTCTTTCTTTCCTCCTGCACCTCTTAGTTGATTGCAATACCTTTTCAGGTGGGCTATGGGGTCTCCATGTCCATCACACTTTTCAAATTTAGGAGTCTTGAAACCAAGTGGAAAACGAACATCAGGGAACATACATAGTTCCTTGAAGGCAATACTCTTCTGACCTGCCAACCCTTGCATATTTTTCAACTATTGTTCTAAGCTTTTCATTCTTTGGGTCATTTCTTCCTGTACCATCTTTCGGGCAGGCTTCTCAATCTTTACAGGAAGATCAAATAGATACGAGTGGTATTCAGGAGATTGGTATTGTTCTTGTTGGGTAGCAAATTGTGACTCATGAGTTTTCCTCTGCACCACAGTCGGCTGTGGGAAGGTGAAGACGGGCATAACATTAGTAGATGTGTGATTGGTTGTCAATGGCACACTTTGGGAGCGCGCAACACAAGTTCCAACGGTAGTCATACAATTGGGATAAAGACTGAACCCAGGTGGATAAGATTGATCAGGCAATGAGACCAGAATATTAGTAGTCGAAATGGATGTGAACTATGGAAAACCATGAATAGAAAAAGGCGGTCCTTGGCCATTGGCCCATGATTGACACATTTCAGTCATTTGCTGCTTCAGTGCGCTATTTTCCTCAACCACAGTAGACTCTTGTTGAACCCTCTAACCCTGAGCTTCTTGAGCACTCGTAACAATTTCGATGTCAGTTGTCATATTTCCTTGGATCTTGTATTGTCAGCTTACCATAAACCGACCACCTCAACCTTTCTTTACAATTCAAAACAAGAGACACGTTAGAATGGACTCAGTCGGTCCGTATTATTATCACCATCATTTTATATTTTATTTTTAACACTTTTTTTAAAATGGTCGATCGAGCCTGATGTGGGCTGCCTACGTATCGTGTGGGAACATGAATCAGATCTTGCGTAGTTCGGGAAGATCAGAAACAAAGGAAATAAACTAACTTTTTTTTTTTGGATTTTGAATTTTTTTTTTTTAATTTCCGAAAGAAAGACTTATAAAGAAGAAAGAAAATATTTTTGGATTTCGATTTATTTTTTTTTAAGAATTATTGAAAAGAAAGACTTCTAAAGAAGAAAGAAAATATTTTTCTTTTTTTTAATTTCTACTCTTTTTTCTGAAATTTCGAATAAAAAAACTTCAAAAGAAGAAAGGAAATATTTTTGGATTTTTGGATTTTTATTTTTAATTTATGAAAGAAATACATCTAAAGAAAAAAGAAAATATTTTTTAATCTTGAATTTTCTTTTCAATTTTCGAAAGAAGAATGAAAATATTTTTGGATTTTGAGAAGAAATTAATAAAAAATATTTTTGTATTTTCTTTAAAATTGGGGCCTAAAAGAAAGACTTTCTAAAGAAGGAAGTAAAGGAAACTATTTTTGATTTTTTTTTAAAATTGTGAGCCGGAACCGATGAGGTTTGCCTACGTATCTTACATCCGGTGAGAATCAGACCCGCGTAGTTCTGTCAGTTTTGACGGAACATGGGAAAATGACGTTTTGAAAACATTGACATATTTTCTTTCTCTTTTTTTTCAAAATTTCGGCAAAATTTCGAAATTTTTCAAATACCTACCTCTCACTCTTGGTTTTTTTTTAATTTTATTTACTTTCCCTATTCTAGAAGCCAGTCAACATGCAAGTCGAAACAAACAAATGCGCAAGTAGCACGTAAGATGCATCAGGATGGTCTTTTAATTTGGGTGCACCTGTCGTAGACGGACCCAACCACGGTGTTGAGTCCCCAAAGTCAAATGCACGTGATGCAAACAAACGTTCCTACTAGGGATCCGACATTAGGCTATGTTATTCTAGGTTTAAACTTGGGGGTGTGTTCTAGGCATGGCTTACCCAAGCGGACAACTCGAGCCGAGGTGGGCGCAATGTACCGGGAACACGGAAGTCTACCTGGCCTAGTTGCTGATCCAGCCTCGTTCTATTTGGTACGAACTCTAACAGAAAAGTGGGCCACGCGTACGTGTGCACCATATTTTTAGAAGACTCAGATTGGAGGCGTAAGACGACAGTTTTAATATAGTTCAAATAATATCAAAGCGGTAAATGAGCATCAATTAGCACATTAGACCCACAAATACAGTAATATCAACAATCAAGAAACCCAAGTATAGATCACATTAATAAGCTCGAATTCTTAACCCTGAACCAGAGATTCTGGGTTCTTGTCCCCAGCAGAGTCGCCAGAACTGTCACACCTCTTTTTTTCCGAGGGGATAGGGAGTTTTTCCAATTAAAGTGACGTTAATCGAAATGGGATTATTTATTCAATTTCAAAGTCGCCACTTGGAATAATTTTATGGTGTCCCAAGTCACCGGCTTATTTTAAATCCCAAATCGAGAAAGTTTGACTCTATTTTAAAATTCGCAAAACCATAAGACCGGGTAAGAAATTCTGTTAATCCGGGAGAAGGTGTAAGGCATTCCCAGATTTCGTGGTTTTAGCACGGTCGTTTTACAATCCACACTTGGCTTAGTAATTGATTATTACGTATTTTAAAAGTTATGTGCATTTACCTTTTTACCGTTTTTAATTGCTTGATAATCCGTGATTATGGAAGTATCTTGAAATGAGTCACGCGCACGTGTACTCTTTTTGTTTGGTGTGTCCAAAATCATGTCACGCATACGTGTACACAATTAATAACACTTTATTATTATTAAGATTATTTTGCCAAAGTCGCGCGAACGTGTATCTTGCTTAATTTTGGAAATTATAATTTTGTCACACGAACGTGTACACAATCACGATAATTTGATCAATACGTGCCTAAAGCACACTAACGTATTTATGAGTTATTTTCCTAAAGATAAAGTATTATGTGAAGGTGTTGATAGTTATGAAAATAGATTGTGGATAAAGAGGAAGATTAGCCATTGGATTTATTTGCAAGTTCAATTATCTGACTAAGCTAGAAGGATTCGGATGATCCATTAATTTATAAAAAAATAAAATGGGCCAGCTTTACTCATTTCTTCAGAACCCAACTATTGAACCCAAAAGCATGAAAATCATCTGACGGCCAACACTATTCATTCGTGCCCATTTAATTCCCATTGAGGCGTTGACCTTAGCCCAATGCTTTGGTCCAAATTTTCTTATCCGATTTAAAATTCTTATCCAACAGTGCGACCCAATTATTTTCCTAATCTTCAACTAAACCCAGAACACAAGATCAATTAATAAATAAATTTATTATTTTACCAACAATTCAACCACCACAGAAACTAATTGAAACCGGTAATTGAGAAGGATTAAACATGAAAGAAAATATAAATATCATCTAAGCAAGTGGACGGATTGTTTCAAACACATAGCAACAGGATATTCATTCAACAATTTTGTAAACACAAACTAAAGCATTACTAAAAGAACTGAAAAAGAAGATGAACCTCAAGTGATGATTTCTTTCTCTTTTTGTAGCTCGATCAAGCAGACAACATTGGTTCCAAAGTTTTCAAAAGAGAAACCAATGAAGAACCTTAGACCGAAGCTCGATAGCGGCCTCGACTTTGACTCCAAAACCTTGACATGACTCGGCAACTTTAAATGGGTTTGGTGTCGATTTTTATGGTGAAGGACACAAGGATTGAAGTGATAATTTTAAAGGAAGGAGGAGGTCACAAACAGGACTGTCTAGGGACTGGTTTTACTCCAGTTTTCATGGAGAGAAGTTGCTGGAATTTTGTTGGAGAAGAAGTCTTGTGCAGCTTTTTCTTCCCTTAAGCTCCTATGGTTCTCCCTGAGATGAAGCTTATATGTAGGGTGTGAAAGTTAATATGTACCATTGGATTGTTAAGGATGGAAGGCTAAGATTAAAAGGGTCTGGTGGGTTGGGTTGATAGGTCTTGGGTTGTCCGAAATTTGGGCCTCAATTTGGGCTAAAAAGATCAAAACTTGGATAATTTTTGGACTATGACTCAAAAATTCTAAAAATAATAAAATACTACTACTATTAACTCATGCTAATTAAATAAAATTATTCTAATTGCAAAAATACTAAAATTATACATTGAGGTAAAAATAAGACTATTTTTGTGTTTTTCTTTCTTTTTTTCATAGAAATTATGTTAAGACAAAGATAGAGATAAATATGTTAAACCATAATAGATTTGAAATAATACTAATGACTTTAAGAAAAAATAAAAATGCATAATAGGATGAAGCTATTTTTGTAGTTTTCAATTTTTATGCTTTAAAAACTAGAATTAAAATTAATAATAGAATGAAATCCTATAGATATAAACTCAAAGAAATATTCTAAAAATACCAAAACTACTAAAGATAATTCTAACGTGCGGGTCAAAATTACGTGCTTACATCCCACACTTTCATAGTATGGATAAGCAGCTTGATACCCCGATAGTTATTGTAATTTTGGCTATCAACTTTGTTCTTGTATACAGGAACTATCGTACTCCACCTCCACTCTTCGGGCATCTTTTTCGTTCTAAAAATAACATTAAATAATCTAGTGAGCCACTCCAAGCCAGCCTTGCCCGCACTCTTCCAAAACTCCACCGCGATTTTAGACCCGGTCACTTTGCCTCTACTCATCTTACGCATAGCCCCCTCAACCTTATCAACTCTAATTCACCTATAATACCTAAAGTCACAATAACTCCCGGAGAGTTCCAAATCAACCAGAACAATGCTCCTGTCCCCCTCCTCGTTCAAGAGACTATGGAAGTAGGTCTGCCATCTCCGAAGGATAAGCCCCTCATTTCTATCTTCTTCATTCTTGATGCACTTCACTTGGTCCAAGTCACGCGCCTTTCTTTCTCGTGCCTTGGCTAACCTGAACAACCTTTTATCCCCATCTCGGCCCTCGCGTTCCTCATACAAATGACTAAAAGTTGTAGTCTTGGCCGCCGTAATTGCTAGCTTTGCCTCCTTCTTGGCCAACTTATAATGCTCCATATTCTCCCTCTTCTCCTCCTCTTCTACACTTTCTACTAGCTTCAAATATACTGGTTTCTTGGTTTTCACTTTTCCTTGCACCTCTCCATTCCACCACCAGTCTCCCTTGTGACCACCAGAGTAACCCTTTGAGACCCCTAATACCTCTCTCGCGGCTTCCCTAATGCACTGCGCAGTCGTGGTCCACATAGCGCTTGCGTCCCCACTACTCCTCCAAGCCCCCATAGTCACCAGCTTGACCCCCAACTCCTGCGCTTTAGCTTCCGTCAAGGCTCCCCACTTGATCATATATTGGCTATACATCGCCCTCTTCCTCCTCTTCCTCATGATCTCAAGGTCCATGACCAGGAGCCTGTGAAGGGTCGAGAGGTTCTCACTCGGGATGACCTTGCAATCCGTGCAAAGACATCTATCAAACTTCATGCTGAGTAAATAATCAATTCGAGTCTCGGCCACCGAACTCCGGAAGGTGACCAAGTGCTCCCTCTTTTTCGGGAAACTCGAGTTTGCTATCACCAAATCCAATGCTCTAGAAATGTCCAGAAGAGACGTTCCTCCTCCGTTTCTATCTCCAAAATCAAAGTCACCATGTACATCACCATGCCCCCCTCCCCCCCAGACGTCGCTTCAATGTGTCCGTTGAAATACCCTCCTATGAAAAGCTTCTCGTCATGCAGGATACCACGCACCATCTCATCTAAATCCTCCCAGAAACGCTTCTTGACTTCCTCATCCAAGCTTGCTTGGGGTGCGTACGCACTGATTATGTTCAGAGTAAAACCTCCAACAACTAGCTTAATAATCATCAGCCTGTCATTCACCCTCCTAACCTCCACCACCAGTTCCCGGAGATCCTTATCAACCAAGATACCTACCCCGTTCCTGCCCCCCACCCTCCCAGAATACCAAAGTTTGAAACTGCCCACATCTCGCGGCTTTATATCCTACCCACCTAGTCTCCTGTACACAAGCTATATTGATTCATTCATTATATTTACTTAAATGTCATTTATTGTTATTCATTGATATTGAATGCTGCACTATTGCCTTTGATTTCTTTGGATATTTATTGCATGTTACCGCTATTGTCCGACTATATCTACATGGTGTTTGCTGTTTTTTCAAGAACTCCATCTTAGGGATATTATTGTTAGCTAAGATTAACCCTCTTTTATATAAATTAAATTATTTGAACAAAAATCTATATTTTAGATCAAACAAATAGTTATATGTATATATATAAATTATTCGAACAGATATTATAAATTTTGAAACTAAGAAGATAGAAGTTATGACTATTATATTTTTAAAATTTAAATTAAAGGTTTAATTAGTTTTATTTTCAAAGATTAAGCAATTACTTCAAAACTAATGGCCGTCGAACACGAATTATATTAGGTTTTGTGAATTGATATATCAGTCATATGTTTGACCACTGAAATGTATATTATGAAGAGTGATTTCCAACGAAAGGCATGACAATTATTATTGAGTGTGCAAACACGAATTTCTCATCAAACGAATGGCATCTTATTCTGGAAATCCTAGTTATTCTTAGCATGATATTGGGAAATCTCATTGCTATTACTCAAACAAGCATGAAACGTATGCTTGCATATTCGTCCATAGGTCAAATCGGATATGTCATTATTGGAATAATTGTTGGAGACTCAAATGATGGATATGCAAGCATGATAACTTATATGCTGTTCTATATCTCCATGAATCTAGAAGCTTTTGCTTGCATTGTATTATTTGGTCTATGTACCGGAACTGATAACATTAGAGATTATGCAGGATTATACACAAAAGATCCTTTTTTGGCTATTTCGGGTTCACTCGGAGCTTTGGCAACAACCGTAGGAGGTGTGATGTAAGAAAGATATAAAGCAATGGAGCCTAAATAGTCTGTTTTAACTCCTCCGCAAGGAAGAACTCTGGCTACTAAGATCTTTCAGTTCGCCTGATTCTCTCACATTAAGGCTACTTTAACACAAAGATCGAAAGGTGACATGACACTTGAAGATATTTAAACATCAAAAGAAAATGACACCATGACTACTTCAGCATAAAATAAAAACGTTAGCAATTCTTGAGAATACAACTTAATACATTCTCAACATATGTGGAGAATTTATATTCTCCCCAATAATTGTCAAGAACTAAAATTGGATGGCTAACAAGTTTGGCGTTCGATGAGCGAATTCTTATATCGTCACAACACTATTAACCATAAAGCATATGTTACATGCAAATGAGACACCGAACATTCTCATACCATCATGCAACATTTATCTAAAACATAGATAACTATTATAAGAGCCCAAAGGCATCAAATATCCCAAAAATTATATACATCTTGATGGGAACAAACTCTTTACAAATAAAGGGTGAAAAATTCAAAAGAAAGAAAACAAAAAGTGAAAAAGGCAAAAACTTAGACAAATGATAATTTTGCAATGTCTATAAAGAAAAAGAAAAAGATAATGTGTAGCTTACTAGACGAGAGAATTCATCTATGAATTTCAATATTATGAATCTATGACATACATGATTACATCAACAAGGCATTTTGAAATCTATAAATAAGTTTTTGCCCTCATTTGTAAATTATTTCATCATAATTTCATCTTTTTTCACTTCAACAATAAAATTATTCTCTATGTGATCGTGAAATAGGAAAATATTGTGGAACCACGTAAATATTCTCATGTGAAGTATATTAATTTAATTAGCATGGCTTCCCAACAACTAGTATCAGAGCCCAAACAATGTAATTTTGGTAGACAAAGGATATTGTTGCAGTGTACTATTTAGAAGAAAAGTGCAAAACTAATGTTAATCAATACTAACACTATCAAAATAAGGGAAAGTATTGTTTAATAGTGAAAATATTATTTATTAATAGTAAAAGTATTATTCACCAATAGTGAGTGTTGATTATCTTATATGGTTGGGATATTGTTCATACATACAGTATTATTCATGGTTACTATTCACATAAGAGAATTCATTTTATGAAATGACGTCAAAAGAAAGAAAGTTTAAAATTGACAAGTTCAATGACAAATATTTTGGATTCTAGAACATGTAGATAGAGGACTACATGTATTAGAAAAAGTTGCATAGATAAAGGACTACATGTACTAGAAAAAGTTGCACAGAACCCTAACTGGGGTAAAATCGGAGAATATGACCAAAGAGGATTGATGTCTATTAGATGGTTAATCTCTTGGTGTGATTCGGTTGATGCTGACACGAAATGCAACATACAACATTATTAACGAGAAGACCATCATGGACCTGATTATGTAATTATCAAATATGTGTGAAAAGCCATATGCTTTAAATAAAGTCTAATAATGCGCCAATTGTTCAACTTGAAGATGACAGAATATGGACATTATACAAAACATATTAATGGATTTAATGTGATTTTAACACAGTTGAATTCTATTGACATAATATTCGATGATGAATTCATGTCGCTTATTCTACTACCCTACCGGAGAGTTGGTCTTCAACAATAATTGCTGCAATTCATCAAGAAATACCAAACTCAAAGTGCTCTGTGACAACATCAGAGCAATATGTCTTGGTCAAAATCCTATCTTCCACAACAGGATGCAACACGTTGCAATAGACTTCCATTTAGTTCAAGATCAAGTTGAAAGAAATCAAGTTTTTGCAAACCAATCCACAATCAATCAGGTTGCAGATGCCTTCACAAAGTCACTTCCAAAAAGGTTGTGTACCGTCTTTGTTTTCAAGATTGGTCTCAAGCCAATCGAGCCGATCTTGCAAAGGGCATATGGTAGTTTAAGGACAACCAAGATATGATAATTAAGGTTTAAATTTGAAATAACCGTGTATACAGTATATCTCTTCTGCTTTCATGTACTCATACTCCTAACTCTCAAGAGTAACTCTTGTATTATAAATTCAACTCTAATGCAATCTCTTAAGCAGCTATAAGTGTGAAATTAACAAACACTTCATTGAACTTTTAAACTTCAGGACACGGACGCCTTTCAGATGCATGGTAATGGGATATTTAGGTGGATCGTTTGCTGATCAAAGTTTCCAAGTATTTCTCCACATAGTCCAGCCCACAAGTTGTCTTCACAACAGGCAATATGGCAGGAACGTCTAGATAGAATTCTGAATCGGACTCGTCAAGCTTGCCCCAACTTTTCAGCTGTTTTCTGGCTTCTCTAATGGCTGCTCTTGTTGCGCAATGGACTGTAGCTGCTAGAAGTAATGGTGGTTCACCAGAAGCTGAAAAAAGTGATCATGTTAGGTTCAACAATCCATATAATTGGAACTGTTTCATGCCATGCTATCAAGAAATTCTTCAAGTTGATTAAATTTCTTAAAATCCAGGAAATTTTCGAGTGTCTCAAGTCCTTATGAAATTTCCTCTAACTCTAATCATCAGCATTTACATACTCATCCACCTAATATTTAGAAATTATATGTTGGCTGTTGCAATGTTGATTTGGACCAAAATCCACAAAATAGTTGATACTGCACTTTTTTATACTTGAAATATTTCTCCATAAGGAACTTTCTCTGCTAAAACAAGTGGAGAATGAGTTTAAGAAATCTCTCTCAAGAATTGTACCTTTAGATGAGAGGATACGATTTTTGTGATCTCCGCTGTTTAGCACACGAACGTTGAGACTTTCTGGTATGGTGTCAATTGTTGGGATATGGTATGTCCATGTGCTATTTGAAACCATCAATCCATCTTCATTTGTAAGATATTCTTCAAGCATAAAATATCCAATTCCTTTTACAAAAGCCCCTTCAACCTGCAAAAATAAAAAAAATAAGAGAGAGAAGAAAGTAGTATTTGTGTTACATTAGAATGTTAATTCTAAGCACATAGTCTGGCAAGAAGGAATAAGACCATACATATTATTTCATTATTAGCAAATATACTTAAGTTCAGTATTTGCAAAAACGGTTTGGCCATCAGTACTGGTGAAACATTGAATTTTTTGTTTGAGAAATATTTCAAATGAAATAAGTGGTTTTCACTCACAAAAACTTTTTCCACGTGACATTCATGCCCAAGCACAACTTTCCAAGTACTCTTTTGCAACTGCAACATTCAAAAAGTACCTTTTTTTTTCAACTTAAACCAAATTAGGGGGGACATTCATGCCCAAGCACAACTTTCCAAGTACTCTTTTGCAACTGCAACATTCAAAAAGTACCTTTTTTTCAACTTAAACCAAATTAGGGGTGGCAATTTAAGCTCAAACTCATTCAACCCGCCCAAGGTTGGGCCCCTCGTTGACCTGCCCGTTGTTGAACTCAACCCACTTGATCCAGCCCATCTTAGCCCATCTAAAGTTGGGCTGATTTTTAGCCCAAATTGATCCATGAGCAACTTTGCTAAAATATCTTTACAATAATTATTTTTTGTTTAATATGTTATAGATGACCATAACAAATGAAAAAAAGTATTATTTTGGTAATTAAACAATTCATAAGAAAGCAACACACATTAATTAAAGCTTGGTGGGCTATGACCCAAATTTTAGTCCATCTCAGCCCAAGTAACTTTTGGGCGGGTTAATATTGACAGCCCATTTTGACCCGCCCAAAATCAGGCCAACCCGCCCATTTGATACCCCTGAACCAAATATTATCCTAAGAATATGAAATCTAGAGAAAAACAGCTAAAAGCATATAACATCACCCTTCATTCATTACAAATGCTAATATCTAGAGAAAAAGTAGAATAATCTTGTAAGAGATGAACCTGTCCCAAGTCAATAGCTGGATTCAAGCTCTGACCACAGTCATATATAATATCTGACTGCAATATTCTATGTTGTCCTGTCAAAACATCTATCTCAACCTGCAAGAAATCAGCACCTTTATTGTTAGTTTGCCATAAGTAAGTGCTACAGCTGGTTACTTGGTTGCTAAAAGCTCCAAGAGGTGAAATGTCCTGCCATTCTTTTAAACTCATGAATATTGAGAACAAATGTAATCCTTGAAGCAGACCTGAAGCAGTGAATCATGCCAACACATTGATAAGAAAAATAAGTAAAGAAACAAGCTTTACCTCGCTAACAGCAGCACCATAGTTTAAATATTGCCCAGAACTTGATCCTGGAACAAAATATTCATTTGCTTGTAGATTTATTGGTTGAGCTTCTGCCTGCAAAGAAGGACACCCGCCAAAAGGGGGTTTTAAGAATTTGAACCATTAAAATATTCGACATTTGCAAGATGATGTATAACAAATAGTTCCCAAGCTACTCATTGAATAATTCCCTTTAACCAATTCATCATGGTTTTCAAAAGTAGCATACAACAGAAATATTCCAAGAGTGAGACAGGACCAGAATTGAGCTGGTCTATTCCAGAAATTATTACTGTTTAAAGTTTTCATCATCTTTGGAAGCTGGAATTTTAATTAGAAAGAGAAGAAAAACCTGGCGAATCAGTGTGGTCCAATCAACAGAACCATTTTGTTCTTGCAGCTTTTTCTTTAGAGGGGTCAGTCTTTCAACCAGGATATTACAGCAAAGTCTAGCCGCTTCACAGCTTGATTCAGATTTAGTGCTTTCAGCAGTATACCCTGTTTGCACTAACCTTAAGGTGTTTATTTCTATGATTCGTACCTTCTCCACAAGTTCTTCGCTCCAACTGCTCTCAAGTAGACCAAGAGAATAGGCAATCACCTGTTTAACCTTTGTCCATAGCCCTTGGCCGATTTCAACTCCTCCAACTTCACAAACTATTGATCCATCCCGCAGAATGCTTACTTTTGCTGGGGTTTCATGTTGCCGAACTTCATGCACAATTGGCAATCGAGAAATACCTCTTTTCTTCCACGTGTTTTTCTGGTTAAATTCATCTATCATCTTCCTTCTATCGACATATCTTGAGGACGTGGCCACTTGATCCATGATACTAGGCAAGGTATATTCTCCTGATTCGCCTGCACTATCCTCATAGAATAATTTAAGGCTTTCATAAGTATGAATATTTTTGCTACTGACAGAGCCCACCTCCATTTCCAGTACACTTGCTACATGTTCCATTATAGCGTCTGCAATATATGATCCTTGGACATCACCAAGTGCCCGCATAGATGATTTGCTGGTAAGGTTCGTCTTGCAATTCTTTATGTCAAATGAAAAGGCACCCCAATTGTATTTCTTAAGTGCTGCAATTATATGTGATGCTATGATAGGGGTTATATCTTCTGAAATCCCTCCATTTACCAAGATATCAGCATGTAAGGCTGTGACCTTCCCATTTGACTTGAATCCAATACTGTATGTCACTTTCAGGGGGTGTCTTCCTCCTGTTATTACCATGTCGGTATTTCTGTTGACGTATATCTTGACAGGGCGTCGTAACTTGTATGCTGCAAGTGCACAGGCTGCGGAAACCTAAAGTATCACACAAAATGCAAAATATAATCAGAACATTGTAGTAGCAAGAAAAAGCAAGAAGGGCACTCTTTCAATCTGCTATTACAATTCTAAGGCTAATCAATGGCATTTCATTAAACATGTGTGACGGAAAAACATATTAATAATTATAATCGGCATTAAGAGAAGTAAAAAGGAAATAGTCAGAAAAGGAAGATGAACAACTTTGGTGAAGCAATTCTATGAAAGATGGAAACGGAATAATGAAAAAGCAAATTGGGAGTGAACTTTCTTAGAACAATGAACTCATGACCCCTTTTAGTAATACTTGGCAAAAATGGGTCTCTGGTTCTGAGTAAATTACTTCCTCGTTCGTTCTACAAATCACTGCTACGTTTTATGACATTCCATTCAAAAGAATAACATATCTGTGGGAATAATATCAAACAATTTTTTATAAAAAACTTGTCGTTACCTGCAATTAAAAATAGTCTTTTCCCTATAGAACTCTCTTTATCCTTTTAGCAAAGAATTAAGGAACACAATACTACTTAAGGAAAAACCATTGCTAATGTTTCAAGACTTATTTAGGCATAGAACCAAGCTTCAGTTCTTTTTCGTTTATTAACAGATACTCACTGGCATTGATCTTATTGCCTTGCCGCCGAAGCCACCTCCTGCCCTTCTTGTTTTCACGCTGATGTTATGCTCAGGAACACCAAGACAACGAGCAATCACACTATGCGTATACTCAGGGAACTGAGTTGAAGCATAAACAACCATGGTATTGTCCTCATCCGGAACTGCTAAGCTAGTCTGTGGCTCCATATAAAAATAGTACTCTGATGGAAGTCTCAACTGGGAATGATTATTACCAAATAATTATACTTTTGAACTGTTAGCATGCATTAACAAATTGAATATACTATATTCAAACATGCAGGAATCAATATTCAGGAAGACAAATGTAGAAGTGGATAACTAATCAAAGTACCTCAGCAGAGAGAATCTTGTGGTCAGCTCCAGCCATTCCTTTCGAGAAATCACCAACCGGCTTTGTGTTCAGAAACACGGGTCCTTGAAGATAATTTGAATTCTCAACAGCCTCCTCAACAGTTAAAATCGGGGAACCTACATTTTCTTGGTCATATTCAACAATGGCTTTTCTTGCAGCCACATCAGCAGACCTCTGGCTGTTAGCAATCTGGCATTCCATCACGCAACTGAACATCCTTAATAAACTAGTTCAAAGTTTTCCGTACCAAGTATATGAATAATTAACACTGCGTAAAACCAATCCTGCAGACAGAACCTTGAAATGATGGCTTACCACAACAGCAATTCGGTCGCCAGCATATTGGACACGATCCTCTGCAAATAGATGTTCAGTACCAAACTGGCTAAGAACTCCTATATTTTCCCCGTCGCTTGGGATATCTTTAAATGTAATAATGGCAATAACTCCATCTGCTAATGAATTAGACTCAAGCTGGAGACTAATGCTCTTTACCCTTGCTAGTGATTTTGTACTATAGATAAATGCTCCATGTAGGCAGTTTGGTGGTGATGGAATGTCATCTACATAAACAGCTTCACCTGAAAAGAACAATGTTAGCCAACAAAAGCAAAGTTATGTCTAAGACAAAATTCAACTGAAAAATATACAAATCACATATCAATCATCGGCTAACTTGTTGGGTTCAGATATATAAATCCTCTAGATTCATTACTACTCTCTTCGGGGTAACGTCATTCCAATACTAGATAAGTTTTCCTCCAAAGATCATCTCTAGATTTCACATGTATCCCTGCACTGACCTACAAGTCTCTAATCTGACTAAAAGACACGTGGCAAACATTAGACCTAAGTAGGTGTAATAAACAACTAAGTCTCTAAATTTTACAAAAAACCAAGCCATATACTAATAAAAGAATGTAAAAGGAGAGCAATGCAGAAGGGACAGCAGAAAAAGAGAGAAACAATGAGAACAACTGCTGATCAAGAAAATAACAACCATCTCGAAAGCAAAATAGTTTAAGCTTTGTTTCCAAAATGAAAGTAAATGAAGGAAAGAGGAGTGATGAAATTGATAACCAGAATGCAAGTTCTGATGAATACGCATTAATACCAAAGAATGGACTCAAGCAGCATTATAGTTGTACCCAAGGTTTCGTAATGAATCCTAACATTAACTAACAAAATTTCTTGCATATACTGGAGACATAATAAGATATTTCCTCTATCTTTTTGAAGAGATACTTTGAATAAGTACCTCTAGTTTACTCTCTTATTATGTATATGTCTATACATAATAAGATAGTAAAAGATCCAAATATGGAGACTATGATAAGTGTTCAATCATCTAATGCATGGTTGAACTTAATTAACTCGAAAATCTAATAATTTTAATACTCCTAGGCCTATGTCAATAACTACTATATCTCCAAAAGCAAGCATTGTCAAAGCCAGGAAGTAAGCACATAGAATAAAACCAAATTGGAAGAAAAAGAAAAGAAAAGAAAATACAAAGAGAGAGAGAGAGAGAGAGAGAGAGAGAGAGAGAGAGAGAGAGAGAGAGAGAGAGAGAACAAACCAGAAGCTTGCATGGCAGCTCCATACTTTTTCATCGGTTCACCCACTGGATAGTACTTGGTACTTGATTCCACAACCTGCTCAGAAGATGATAGTATTGTCTGTGTTTTTCCTTGACTAGTATCACCATCATCATTAATACTTTTGGAACCCTCCTCTACAAAAGTTCCACCAGTTCCCTCGAACAAACCGCTGGAAACTGCAGAATCAACATCCGTCAAGGGATACAGAAACTTGAATAGAAAACTGACAGCCAAGCTTGACCTGTATTCAGGGTATGAAGTCCCAGGTTCAGGGACAACATCTAGCTTGACTAATTTAATTGCTTCATATAGATTCTTTATGTTCAATATTTTCCCAGTTAGATATTTCTCCACTGTTTTGGCCCTTATTGCATGTCTTGTGCCAAAAGCACCAAAAGCCAACCTGAGAGAATGTATCACAACCCCGTTCCTGCGTGGAGAAACATCAGCTAAGAAAGCAGCATTTACATATGCCAATGCACTTCCAAGAGGCCGCGGTGCAGCTCTATAGGTTTCAAACAAATGCTTTGAAAAATTTTGAAGAAAATTTCCATTCTTTTTAAATGGGATCCATACACTTAAAAGCACAGTCCTTGAGTCTAGTGCTGGCCTCGCTAAGAGCTCCTCCCATTTAAGTTTTTCTTGTCCACGAACATTCAATATACTAACTGTGGCATCCATTCCTAGAAATAATGTAGAGATATCAGAAGGAAATCCATATTTCTGTGCCATAACCAAATTTCCCCCCACACTAGCAGTGTTTCTAACAAACGGGTTAGCAACCTTTTCCAAGTGTTGAGCCAACTTTTGGGACACCATCTTTCCATATGAACCCAAATTGACTTTGGTTCCCTCATTCAGGAATGAAATAAGTTTAGAGATGGTCACAATTGCTCCAATTTCAATTCCTTTGCGATCCCTATTGAGGATAGAAAGTTCACGAATATACCTCAGATCGATATATTGGTCATATCGCTGTGTTTCCTTGTAATAACCAGTGCCAGTATTGCCAACAACTATTTTAACACTCCCAACATTTTCAGCCACGCTGAATTTCAACAAGCTCTGTAGATCCTCTACAGAAACTGGACTAAACCAAGAATACCTTGTGGAGTCCAAATGTGTGATCGATTCACTTTTCAAGAATTCTGGATATGTAATAAGATTCTTACTTGGATCATAGGGAGGCAATTTACTTACTTTTGTTTCCCTGGAATCTCCATTTTGCCAAAAGGTATTGAGTCCTAAATCCTCTATATCAACATCAGAAGCAAAACTCTTACATACGTCAGCAATGGGCCGGTATCCAGTGCAGCGACAAAGGTTCCCTTGTATGGACTTTTCAGCTTCAAATGAAGTTAGGTTAGAGAATCCTTGTGGAGAATCTTGATGGTTCCCTTTATCAGCATTGACAAGAGCTGAGAATAATGACATGCACATTCCAGGAGTGCAAAAGCCACATTGAGAAGCATGGAAACCAGCAAATCTTTGGTGAATTGGGTGAAACCCATCTTTGGTGTTACCAAGGCCATCACTTGTAGTAATTGCACAACCATTTAAACTACAAAGAAGTGTAAGGCATGAACTCGCACTAAAATCTTCAACTCTGTTTAGCTTGGGATCATACTTTGAGACTAGAACAACACAAGCTCCACAACCACCTGCAATCACAAAAATTAGAAGCTTGTTGAGGCTTATCCTGACCGAAATCTCAATTTGTCACAAAAACAACTACTCTTCAATTTCAAGAAAGTTAGGGTCGGCTATACTAATCCTCTATGACCATGACTCTCCATTTAAGCTCATTGAAATCCAATATCATACGAAATAAAAATAAATATAAGAATCACAATTTGTGATACACACATTTAATTAGATTACCAAAGCTTGAAGTTGACTTGAAGAAGCAAAAAAAGGAGCTTCATCTATCTAAAGTAACTGAAAGGAGGAACCAAGTATCTTAGTGTGCCAAAAAAGTAAATGGTACATTCTACACTCAAAAATGCAGAAGTTAACCAAATGTGTCAATAATCCATATAATGGAAAGCTTCATTCACTATATCCTTTTCATTCCCATAAAACATAAGGAATAAGAAAGAAGGTCAGCCTGATGCACTAAGCTCCCGCTATGCTGGGGATCCGGGGAAGGGCCGGACCACAAGGGTCTATTATACGCAGCCTTACCCTTCATTTCTGCAAGAGGCTGTTTCCACGGCTTGAATCCGTGACCTCCTGGTCGCATGGCAGTAACTTTACCAGTTAAGCCAACTTTACCATAAGGAATAAGTAAGAAATCAAACAAAAATAGTACTCCACTAGTAGGTAAGTATTTTCCTCCTATCTACATTCCAAGAACATTATGAACCCATTTAGAAAGCTAAAACGCAAATAATAAGTTTTATCCTCCTTCTGTTACCTATAGTTAAATGTGATTCCATGAGCTTCTCTTTAGTGCGAATACTTCAAGCTCTAACTTTAAAAAAAAAAAATAACAATAATAATTATTATTATTATCAGTACTTCTATTCCAGATTTCTTTAAAAATTTTGACGTATGATTATGAAGCCTACCTTTTAGGGAACTGACTTTTGGTCTAGGTATCAAAATGGTAACACGGAAAAAACTTACCTACACCTGTTTGCATCAAACCACATTGATTTATTATGTAGGAACAAACATTAATTCATCATAAGTGACAACAATCTATACAAAGGCAAAAATCATGCATTTATTGAATTGATGCAAACACTAAGTGCGACTAAGTTCTTAATGTGCACGAGCTATGAAATGATATTTTCTTTATTTCACGTCTGCTATTCATTTTAGGAGTCCATACAAGTTTTCATAAATTTTGAAAACTTTAAATTCATTTAACTATTCAAAATGTGGTTTTCTCTTTATCAAAGAAGTCATTTAATTATTAGGTTAGTATTTTCTTCCAAGACTGGAATAAACATTAAAATCTAAATTAGGACGGTGTTTAAAAACTCAATTACTGTATATGAATAGAAAGAGAAAAAAGATAAAACCTTGCGACTCCACATTTTAACAGATTTTCAAACCCATTAACTCAAAGTCACCTGTTTTCAATCCCCAGCCTTATGTCCTATTCAAGGAACTTCAAATCCCAGGCATCTCTTTCCCCCGCCACCTCCGACAAATGGATAATGGGGGAACTTTCTATGTGTTCGCATTCGTCGCAAAAGTTTATAGCAGCAGCAGAAATTGAAATGGCAAAAGTGATTGTGCATTTTTGTTGCCAATGACGAAGAGCAAAAGTAAACAATAGTTCGAGGGGAGTATACTCTCTGTTTGTGTCCTGTACCTGTTTTTTAAAATTATTGATTTTTTAAAATTATTGATTTGGTAACTATGTAACAAAAATAATCCTAATAATATTATGATTACACTTGTCACAAAAGATATAAAGCGATCTACTCTTCTTCTCTCAATAACTTTATAAAAAAATAAAAAACTTGTCCAGATTCATCTTTAGAATCACACTTGCACGAACTTGTTTCACCTTGAAACTAAAACTTCATGCTAATATAGCGTGAAATTGTTTCATGTTGAAACTAAAACTTCATGCTAATTGTGATAACCCAAAAGGTCATCTTATGATTTAGAACTCGAATTTGCACTCTTAAACCTTAAAAATCTCATTTTTTTTACCCTCCTTGATTTGCGTGCGCAGTCCGGGCGGATTTTCGGAAAGCTTTTATGTTGAAAACTAATGAAAATAAGAATTTTTGCATTAAAAGTTAATTTTAGTTGATTTCGATTAATATTTTTGATAAACGGGTCCGGATCCGTATTTTGACGGACCCGGTGGGTCCGTATCGAATTATGGGATCCCTAACTTGAGTTATGAATTTTTGATGAAAATTAAAAGTTTGAAAATTATTTATTTTTAAGAATTGATTTATATTTGGCATTGTTAGTATCGAGTCCGTATTTTGGTTCCGGAGCCCGGTACAAGTTCATTATGATATTTAAGACATGTCTGTGAAATTTGGTGAGAAACGGAGTTGATTTGACGTGATTCGGACGTCCAGTTGAGAAAATAGAAATTTTAAAGTGTTCTTGAGAATCTCATTTGATTTGGTGCTAAATTTAGAGTTCTATGTGTTATTTTGGCGATTTAATAGCGCGAGCAGGTCCGTATGATATTTTTAGACTTGTGTGTATGTTTGGTTTGGAGCCCTGAGGGCTCGGGTGAGTTTCGGATAGGCCACGGGATGTTTTGGACTTAGAAAATCTGAGATTTTAGCTGCAGCAGCTGTTCTGGTGTGCCCTTCTTCGCGTTCGCATAGGTTGTGCAGCGAATGTGAAAGGTAAAATGGGGGCACGGGAATTTTCTTCTTCACGAACGCGATGGACTGGTTGCGAATGCGAAGCGTTGAGGGTGGTACCCTTCGCGAACGCGATCTGTCTCACGCAAACGCGATAGTCTAAGGGGATTGGGGGAGGGGAGTCATGTTCTTCTACGCGAACGCGTCCACAGGGTCGCGGACGCGAAGGCTTGGGGGAGCTGCCTTATGCGAACGCGAAGGCCTTAGGCCGCTGTGCATCGCGATCGCGACAGGCCTCTCGGAACGCGATGAAGGCCTGTCCAGTGACTTAAAACAGACTCCAAACACGGGTTTAAGCCATTTCTTCAACATTTTTCAAGAACCAAACGGGTAGAGGCGATTTTCAAGAGTCATTTTCTTCCCCAAAGTGTTGGTAAGTGATTCTAAACTATTTTCTTTCAATTACCCATTACATTTCTTGAATTTTCAACCTAAAATCTAGAGTTTACATGGGAGAATTAGGGGTTAGGGTAGAAACTAGAAATTTCGAAAATTTGGGGATTTAAACCTCAATTTGAGGTCGAATTCCAAAACCAATTATATATTCGGGCTCGGGGATGAGTGGGTAAATGGATTTTGGTCTGAACCTCGGGTTTTGACCAAGCGGGCCCGGGGTCGATTTTTCGACTTTTTGGAGGAAAATTTGGGAAATTTAATTTATGCAATATAATTGATTCCTTTAGCAATATTTGATATTATTAAGTCATTTTTGAATAGATACGAGTGGTTTGGAGGTGAATTCCAAAGAAAAAGCTGTGATTGAGAATTAAGTGGCATTCGGAGCGAGGTAAGTGTTGTGTCTAACCCTGGCTTGAGGGAATTAGGAACCTTAGATTACTGCTAAGTGAAATCCATGTGAGCGAGGTATATGTGATATCACGAGTACTTATGCGCCGCCAAATTTACCTGTTTTTCCATGTTTCTCTGTTTTTCTTATATTGTCATTTCCTATGTCAAATTGCTACGTGTTATGCTAGTATTGTTCAATTTATCGTTCTTATCATGTTTACGGATTTTCTAGTGATAATTGAATTTTTATTTCGAAAGTTAGATTGATATTATGGAACCAAAAATTGAAGTAAAATTTGTACTTATTATTCTATCTCCCTGTTGTTATTTATGCATTGCATTATGGTAAGGGAGAATATTAATGCATGAAGGGTGATGACGTGCCATATTGTGAGTGTTAATGCACGAAGAGTGATGTCGTGCCATATTGTGAGTGTTAATGCACGAAGGGTAATGTTGTGTCATATTGTGAGTGTTAATGCATGAAGGGTGATGTTGTGTCATATTGTGAGTGTTAATGCACGAAGGGTGATGTCGTGCCATATTGTGAGTGTTAATGCACGAAGGGTGATGTTGTGCCATGATATGAGAGTAAAAGCACGAAGGATGATGTCGTGCCATTTCTATTAATTTTATGGTGAGATTGAGAGTAAAAGCACGAAGGGTGATGCCGTGCATTTTTTCTTACTGTATTCACTATTCCTGTTGATTCATGGTATATTGACTGCTCCGGTGATCATTATGTTGTAGTTCTTTATCTTGTATTTTCCCTCAGTATGTTTCCCCTCCCGACATTTTCTGTTTAGTTCTTCATTTCTGTTATTTGCATATACACTGTTAAATTGTACAGGTTGATTTGTAGGTGCCTTGCCTTAGCCTCGTCACTACTTCGTCAAGTTTAGGCTCGACACTTACCAGTACATGGGGTCGGTTGTACTGATGCTGCACTCTGCACTTTTTGTACAGATTTTGATACCGGCTCAGGTTGATCGAGATTTACTACTGGTCCGCTATCCGGAGACTCAAAGTAGACCTGTTGGCGTTCACAGACCTTGAAGTCCCCGTCTATCTTTTATGGTCCTACTGTTTTTCTTTCATTTAGACAGTTATATTTCTTTCAGACTATTACTTGTAGTAAATTCTAGAATGCTCGTGAATTGTGACTCCAGATCCAGGTGGTAGTAATTAATACAGTTATGATATTCCGCACTTATTATACTTTATTTTAGTTAATTATTGTTATTTACTGAATGGAAATAAGGAATTGGTTTAATGATTTTCTAACGTTGGCTTGCCTGGCAAGTAAAATGTTAGGCGCCATCACGATCCCGTCGGTGAGAAATTTTGGGTCGTGACAGTTGGTATCAGAGCACTAGGTTGCTTAGGTCTCACGATTCACGAGCAAGCTTAGTAGAGTATGGAGGACCGGCACGGAGACGTCTGTGTTTATCTTCTAGAGGCTAAGAAGTTTAGGAACAAGTTTCACTCATTTTCTTCTCTGTCGTGCGATTTTGCTTTCTCAATACTGATTGAACTCTTCTACTCTTATTCTCTCGCAGATGGCGAGAACACGTACCACTTCCTCAGCTGAGCAGCAGCCAGAGCCTCCAGTGACAGCTCCTACGCGGGGCAGAGGTCGAGGCTGAGGCCATGCCACAGGCCGAGGCAGGGGCAAGGCTCAGCCTAGGGCCCGAGCAACAGCCCCAGCAGTGGAGCCTCAGATAGATCTTGACGAGGAGGTTCCAGCCCAAACTGTTCCTGCCGGACAAGCTATGGTTCCGGAGGGGTTCATTGCTACTCCAGTACTTCAGGACGCTTTGGTCCGTTTGGTGGGCCTTATGGAGAGTGTGGCCCAGACTGGCGCATTTCTCATGGCACCATCAGTCTCTCAGGATGGAGGAGGAGCCCAGACTCCTACCACTCCCGCTCTGGAGCAGATAGCTCCCCAGTATCAGGCTCCAGCAGCTCAGCCAGTTAGATTAGTTCAGCTGGTTATTGCGGCACAGGTCGGAGATGGGCCAGCCAAGTCTTCTGAGGCTTTATGGAGATTGGACAGGTTTACCAAGCTCTTTCATGTTCACTTCAGTGGTGCTCCTTCAGAGGATCCCCAGGAGTATCTTGACAGTTGTCACAAGGTTCTATGGAACATGGGTATAGTGGAGACCAATGAGGTCGATTTTGCTGCATTTCAGATGACTGGTTCTGCCAAGAAATGGTGGAGAGATTACTTATTGACCAGGCCAGCTGGGTCGCATGCTCTTACTTGGGACCAGTTCTCTCAGCTCTTCATAGAGAAGTTTCTGCATATCACATTGAGAGAGAAGCGTCGCCGACAGTTTGAGCATCTTCAGTAGGGCAGTATGATTGTTACTCAGTATGAGACCCGTTTTGTGGATTTGGCCCGTCATGCCATTCTTCTGCTTCCCACCGAGAGAGAGAGGGTGAGGAGGTTTATCGATGGACTTGCTCAGCCTGTCAGATTGCAAATGGCTAAGGAGACTGGGAGTGAGATTTCTTTTCAGGTGGCTGCTAATGTCACCAGACGAGTCGAGATGGTTCATACTCAGGGAGGTCAGGGGTCTGACAAGCGGCCTCGTCATTCCGGTGAGTTCAGCGGTGCCTCATCTAGAGGTAGGGGTACTTTTGGTAGAGGCCATCCTCCCAGGCCGTTTCATTCAGCGCTCCAGGCATCCCATAGTGCCTCAGGTGGTCGTGGCCCTCAGATGCATTATTCTGACTAGCTAGCCTATAGTGCACCACCAACTCTTATCAGTGCACCTCCACTCTAGAGTTATCAGGGTAGTTATTCAGGTCTACAAGGTCAGTTTCAGGGTCAGCAGTCACAGCAACCGAGGTTATGTTATACTTATGGTGATCCGAGGCACATTGCTAGATTTTGCCCTCGGGCAACGGGCAGCTCACAACATCAGAGTTCTCGTGCCATGGTTCCGGCACCACTTGCTGCACCACCTGCTCAGCCAGCCAGAGGCATGGGTCAGGCAGCCAGAGGTAGGGGCCAAACAATTAGAGGTGGAGGTCAGGACATTAGAGGTGGAGACCAGCCAGCTAGAGGCCGTCCCAGGGACGTAGTTCAGGGTGGTGGGACCCAGCCCCGGTGTTATGCTTTCCCAGCCATGCCTGAGGCTGAGTCATCTGACGCTGTTATCACAGGTACTGTTTCAGTTTGCAGTAGAGATGCTTCAGTTCTATTTGATCCGGGATCTACTTACTCCTATGTGTCATCCTATTTTGCTTCCTATTTGGTTGTGCCCCGTGATTCTTTGAGTGCTCATGTATATGTGTCCATACCAATGGGAGATGCTATTATTGTAGATCGTGTTTATCGTTCGTGTGTGGTCACCATCGGGTGTCTTGAGACTCGTGTAGATCTTCTACTTCTTGACATAGTTGATTTTGATGTCATACTAGGTGTGGATTGGTTGTCACCTTATCATGCTATATTAGATTGTAACACCAAGATGGTGACCTTAGCCTTGCAGAGGTTGCCTCGATTAGAGTGGAGAGGGAATCTTGGCCATTCTGCCAGCAGGGTTATCTCTTATGTGAAGGCTCGGCATATGGTCAAGAAGGGGTGTCTAGCTTATTTGGCTTATGTCCGCGATTCTAGTGCGGAGGTTCCTTCCATAGATTCAGTGCCGGTTGTTCGTGAGTTTCCAGAGGTGTTTCCTGCAGACCTGCCGGGGATGCCACCCGACAGGGATATTGATTTCTGCATTGATTTAGCTCCGGGCACTCAGCCTATTTCCATTCTACCATATCGCATGGCCCCGCCATAGTTGAAAGAATTGAAGGAGCAGTTGCAAGATTTGCTTGATAAGGGCTTCATTAGACCTAGTGTGTTGCCTTGGGGTGCACCTGTGTTATTTGTGAAGAAGAAAGATGGATCGATGAGGATGTGTATAGATTATCGGCAGTTGAACAAAGTCACCACCAAGAAAAAATATCCATTGCCGAGAATTGATGATTTATTTGATCAGCTTCAGGGTGCCAAGGTGTTTTCAAAGATTGATTTGAGATCTGGCTACCATCAGTTGAGGATTAGGACATCCGATGTTCCTAAGACAGCTTTTCGGACTCGGTATGGGCATTATGAGTTTCTAGTGATGTCATTTGGGCTGACAAATGCCCCAGCAGCATTCGTGGATTTGATAAATCGGGTGTTGTTGTGTTTATTGATGATATCTTGATCTACTCCCACAGTCGAGAGGAGCATGAGCAGCACCTTCATATCGTTCTTCAGACTCTAAAAGACAACCAGTTATATGCTAAGTTCTCAAAATGCGAGTTTTGGTTGAGTTCAGTTGCTTTCTTGGGTCACGTTGTATCAGCGGAGGGTATTCAAGTGGATCCTAAGAAGATTGAGGCAGTCCAGAACTGGCCTAGACCTATATCAGCTACAGAGATCCGTAGTTTCCTGGGTCTGGCGGGATATTACCGTCGATTTGTGGAGGGGTTTTCATCCATAGCAGCCCCATTGACCAGATTGACCCAGAAGGGTGCCCCGTTCAGGTGGTCAGACGAGTGTGAAGCGAGCTTTCAGAAGCTCAAGACAACTTTGACTACGACACCGGTATTGGTGTTACCCACAGGTTCAGGATCTTATGCACTATATTGTGACGCATCTCGTATTGGTCTGGGTGTGGTATTGATGTAGGGTGGAAATGTTATTGCATATGCTTCATGGCAGCTGAAGGTTCACGAGAAGAATTACCCTGTTCATGATCTAGAGCTGGCAACCATTGTTCACGCGCTGAAGATTTGGAGGCACTATCTTTACGGCGTGCCATGTGAGGTATTCACTGATCATCGGAGCTTGCAGTATTTGTTCAAGCAGAAGGAACTCAATTTGAGGCAGAGGAGGTGGCTGGAGCTATTGAAAGACTATGATATCACCATATTGTATCATCCCGGGAAGGCCAATGTGGTGGTCGATGCTTTGAGTAGAAAGTCAGTCAGATGGGTAGCCTTGCATATATTCCAGTTGGTGAGAGACCGCTTGCATTGGATGTTCAGGCCTTGGCCAACCAGCTTGTGAGGTTAGATGTTTCTGAGCCTAGCCATGTTCTAGCTTGTACAGTTGCTCGGTCTTCTTTATTTGAGCGCATCATAGATCGGCAGGATGGCAATCCTCATTTACTTGTCCTTAGAGACAAAGTGTGGCACGGTGGTGCCAAGCAGGTTACTGTTAGAGATGACGGAGTTTTGAGGATGCAAGATCGTATTTGTGTGCCTAATGTGGATGGACTTCGTGAGTTGATCCTTGAGGAGTCCCACAGTTCCCGATATTCTATTCATCCGGGCGCTGCCAAGATGTATCAGGACTTGAGACAGCATTATTGGTGGAGGCGAATGAAGAAGGACATAGTTGCCTATGTAGCTCGGTGCCTAAATTGCCAGCAGGTAAAGTGTGAGCATTAGAGACCTGGTGGTTTACATCAGAGGTTAGATATTCCTGAGTGGAAGTGGGAGAGTATCACTATGGACTTTGTTGTTGGACTCCCACGGACTCAGAGGAAGTTCGATGCAGTTTGGGTCATTGTGGACAGGCTGACTAAGTTAGCGCATTTTATTCCTGTGGCAGTTACCTATTCCTCGAAGCGGTTGGTAGAGATTTATATTCGTGAGATCGTCTGTCTTCACGGTTATGCCCGTCTCTATCATTTCTGATCGAGGTACGCACTTTACCTCATACTTTTGGAGGGCAGTTCAGCGTGAGTTGGGTATGCGGGTTGAGTTGAGCACGGCATTTCATCCTCAGACGGACGGACGGGCAGTCCTAGCGTACTATTCAGATCTTGGTGGATATGCTCCGCACCTGTGTTATTGACTTTGGAGGTTCTTGGGATCAGTTTTTGCCGTTAGCGGAGTTTGCCTACAATAACAGCTACCAGTCGAGCATTCAGATGGCTCCCTATGAGGCATTATATGGTAGACAGTGTAGGTCGCCAGTTGGGTGGTTCGAGCCGGGGGAGACTCGGTTATTGGGTACAGATTTAGTTGAGGAGGCCTTGGACGAGGTCAAGATTATACAGGATCGACTTTGTACAGTTCAGTCCAGGCAAAAGAGTTACGCTGACCGCAAAGTTCGTGATATTGCATTCATGGTTGGAGAAAGAATATTGCTTCGGGTATCGCCCATGAAGGGTGTTATGAGATTTGGGAAGAAGGGCAAGTTGAGCCCTAGGTATATTGGGCCATTTGAGATCCTCGAGAGAGTGGGGGAGGTAGCTTATAGACTTGCGTTGCCTCCAGGGTTATCCTCAGTTCATCCGGTATTCCATGTGTCTATGCTCCTGAAATATCATGGTGACCCGTCCCGCGTGTTAGTTTTCAGCTCTGTCCAGTTGGACAAGGATTTAACTTACGAGGAGGAGCCAGTGGCCATTCTAGACCGGCAGGTTCGTTAGTTGAGGTCAAAGAGTTACCCTTCAGTTCGAGTGCAGTGGAGAGGTCAGCCTATTGAGGCAGCTACTTGGGAGTTCGAGTTCGATATGCGGAGTAGATATCCCCACCTTTTTACCAGCCCAGGTACTTTTCTATGTTCGTTCGAGGATGAACGGTTGTTTTAGAGGTGGAGATTGTGATAACCCAAAAGGTCATCTTATGATTTAGAACTCAAATCTGTACTCTTAAGCCTTAAAAATCTTATTTTTACCCTCCTTGAATTGCGTGTGCAGTCCGGCGGGTTTTTAGAAAGCTTTTATATTGAAAACTAATGAAAATAAGAATTTTTGCCTTAAAGGTTGATTTTTGTTGACTTCGGTCAACATTTATGGTAAACGGCCTCGGAACCATATTTTGATGGACCTGGTGGGCCCGTATCGAATTATGGGACCTGAGCGTATGCCCGGAATCGAATTTGGAGGTCCCTAGCTTGAGTTATGAATTTTTGATGAAAATTAAAAGTTTGAAAATTATTTGTTTTTAACAATTGATTTATATTTGGCATTTCGGGTCCGTATTTTAGTTCCGGAGCCCGGTACAGATTTATTATGATATTTAAGACATGTCTGTGAAATTTGGTGAGAAATGGAGTTGATTTAACGTGATTCAGACGACCAGTTGAGAAAATAGAAATTTTAGAGTGTTCTTGAGAATTTCATTCGATTTGGTGCTAAATTTAGAGTTCTAGGTGTTATTTTGGCGATTTGATCGCGCGAGCAGGTCCGTATGATATTTTTAGACTTGTGTGTATGTTTGGTTTGGAGCCTCGAGGGCTCGGGTGAGTTTCGGATAGGCCATGGGATGTTTTGGACTTAGAAAATCTGAGATTTTAGCTGCAGCAACTGTTCTGGTCTGCCCTTCTTCGCTTCCGCGTAGGTAGTGTCGCGAACACGAAAGGTAAAATGGGGGCAGAGAAATTTTCTTCTTCACGAACGCGATGGACTGATCACGAACGTGAAGCATTGGGGGTGTTACCCTTCGCGAACGCGATCTGTCTCACGCGAACGCGATAGTCTAAGGGGCCTGGGGGAGGGGAGTCATGTTCTTCTACGCGAACACGTCCACAGGGTCGCGAACGCGAAGGCTTGGGGGGAGATACCTTACGCGAACGCGTAGAAAGACTCGCGAATGTGAAGGCCTTAGGCCGATGTGCATCGCGATCGTGACAGGCCTCTCGCGAACGTGATGAAGGCCTGTCTAGTGACTTAAAACAGACTCCAAACACGAGTTTAAGCCATTTCTTCAACATTTTTCAAGAACCAAACGGGTAGAGGCGATTTTCAAGAGTCATTTTCTTCCCCAAAGTGTTGGTAAGTGATTCTAAACTATTTTCTTTCAATTACCCATTATATTTCTTAAATTTTCAACCTAAAATCTAGAGTTTATATGGTAGAATTAGGGGTTAGGGTAGAAACTAGGGATTTCGGGAATTTGGGGATTTAGACCTCAATTTGAGGTCGAATTCCAAAATCAATTATATATTCGGGCTCGAAGATGAGTGGGTAAATGGATTTTGGTCTGAACCTCGGGTTTTGACCAAGCGGACCCGGGATTGATTTTTCGACTTTTTGGAGGAAAATTTGGGAAATTTAATTTATGCAATATAATTGATTCCTTTAGCAATATTTGATATTATTGAGTCATTTTTGAATAGATACGAGTGGTTTGGAGGTGAATTCCAAAACAAAAACTGTGATTGAGAATTAAGTGGCATTCAGAGCGAGGTAAGTGTTGTGTCTAACCCTGACTTGAGGGAATTAGGAACCTTAGATTACTGCTAAGTGAAATCCATGTGAGCGAGGTATATGTGAGATCACGAGTACTTATGCGCCGCCAAATTTACCTTTTTCATGTTTCTCTGTTTTTCTTATATTGTCATTTCCTATGTCAAATTGCTACGTGTTATGCTAGTATTGTTCAATTTATCGTTCTTATCATGTTTACGGATTTTCTAGTGATAATTAAATTTTTATTTCGAAGTTGAGATTGATATTATGGAACCAAATATTAAAGTAAGGTTTGTACTTGTTATTTTATCTCCCTGTTGTTATTCATGCATTGCATTATGGTAAGGGAGAGTGTTAATGCACGAAGGGTGATGTTGTGTCATATTGTGAGTGTTAATGCACGAAGGGTGATGCCGTGTCATATTGTGAGTGTTAATGCACGAAGGGTGATGCCGTGCCATATTGTGAGTGTTAATGCACGAAGGGTGATGTCGTGCCATGATATGAGAGTAAAAGCACGAAGGGTGATGTCGTGCCATTTCTATTAATTTTATGGTGAGATTGAGAGTAAAAGCACGAAGGATGATGCCGTGCATTCTTTTCCTTACTATATTCACTATTCCTGTTGATTCATGGTATATTGACTGCTCCGGTGATCATTCTGTTGTAGTTCTTTATCTTGTATTTTCCTTAGTATGTTCCCTCCCGACATTTTCTGTTTAGTTCTTCATTTCTGTTATTTGCATATACATTGTTAAATTGTACAGGTTGATTTGTAGGTGCCTTGCCTTAGCCTCGTCACTACTTCGTCGAGGTTAGGCTCGATACTTACCAGTACATGGGGTCGGTTGTACTGATGTTGCACTCTGCACTTTCTGTACAGATTTTGATACCGGCTCAGGTTGATCGAGATTTGCTACTGGTCCGCTGTCCGAAGACTCAAGGTAGATCTGTCGGCGTTCACAGACCTTGAAGTCCTCGTCTATCTTTTATGTCCTACTGTTTTTCTTTTATTTAGACAGTTGTATTTTTTTCAGACTATTACTTGTAGTAAATTTTAGAATGCTCGTGAATTGTGACTCCAGATTTGGGTGGTAGTAATTAATACAGTTTATGATATTTTACACTTATTATACTTTATTTTAGTTAATTATTGTTATTTACTGAATGGAAATAAGGAATTGGTTTAATGATTCTCTAACGTTGGCTTGCCTGGCAAGTAAAATGTTAAGCGCCATCACGGTCCCGTCGGTGAAAATTTTTTGGTCGTGACACTAATATAGCATGGAGTTGTTTTAGATTGAAGCTAAAATTTCATGCTAATACATGCTGAAGTTATTTATCCTATAGGCTACAGTATTGCCATGAATTTTATCCGAAACTTCAGACTAAATATGCTGAAGTTATTTAGTTCATTTGCTAAAACTTTAGACTAAACATGCTTAAGTTATTTAGTTCATTTGCTAAAATTTCAGACTAAATATGCTTAAGTTATTTAATTCATTTGCTAAAATTTTAGACTAAACATGCTTAAGTTATTTAGTTCATTTGTTAAAACTTCAGACTAAACATGCTTAAGTTTTTTAGTTCATTTACTAAAACTTCACACTAAACATGCTTAAGTTTTTGTCTTGTAGTATGTAATTTTCTAATGAGTTTTTGCTAATACATGCTGAATTTATTTAGTTCATTTGCTAAAACTTCAGACAAAACATGCTTAAGTTATTTAGTTTATTTGCTAAAATTTCAGACTAAATATGCTGAAGTTTTTTAGTTCATTTGCTAAGACTTCAGACTAAACATGCTTAAGTTTTTGTCTTGCAGTATATAATTTTCTAAAGAATTTTTGCTAATGGATACTGAAGTTATTTAGTTCATTTGCTAAAATTTCATACCAAAACATGCTGAAATTTTGTAACGCAGTCTACAGTTTTGTCCTGAGTTTTATCCGAAATTTCAGTCTAAACAAGCTGAAGTTTTTTAGTTTATTTGCTAAAACTTCAGCCTAAACATGCTTAAGTTTTTATCCTGCAGTTTGTCAATAATCTTTTATTAAACAAGAGTAAAATCGTCTTTTTAAAATACTTTTAATAAAAAAAATGGGTACGGATGCAAACGGAAAAACAAAACGGATATAAGTTAAAAAGGGGTTACCAAATAGGACGCCCCATGCAATTTTTCTTAGTTTTGAGTCCATCAATTTGGACTTTTTCCATTGAACAAACACGGAAAGGGGACTGACCATGCCGCTATACTTTTTTTGATCAAGTTGATCAAGTAAACGGAAGAGAGAAGACCAACAACATAAACAAATAAGAGAAAATTATAGGAATAGGCACAAATAGACACGACTTACTAACATTTAGGGGTCGTTTGGTATGAGGTATAAGGTGGGATATAAGGTGGGATAAGATGTAGGATAAAATTTATACATTGTTTGGTTGGAGGTAGGATAAATTTAAACCGTCAGGCGCCAACCAAACAAGGTATAAATTTAATCCCAGACTTAATCTATGATATCCTATCTTATCCCATCAAATGTGGGATTATTTTATCCCATCTCTCATGTGGTATAAATTAGTACTTAAATTATAATCTCAGGATTATAATCCCCGGATAATTTAGTCCACATACCAAACGACCCCTTAGACATTAAGTCATGCTATCAAAAGCCATAAAAAGTTATTAATGCTATACAACATTCAAAAAAATTTAGGCAATTTTTTTTAATGGGTATGATTGAAATTTATTGAAAACACATAAATAGGCAATACACAAATTACAAAATTTAAGAGAGATTGAGGTGATTTAAGCTGGTTTGGATCAAAATTCCTTATCAACGATATATAATATTTAAAAAAACCTAGGCAAAATTCTTTTTTGTCTCAATGAGTATAGTTGGAGTATGTTGAAAACACATATATAAATGAGTCAATATACAAACTTTGAGGAAGATCGGAGGTGATTTGGACTAGTTTGAAGTGTATTTAACATGTATCTCACATACAATTATACATGGATATACACCGGATACATAAATATGTGATACACGAGGGATACACATTTCATCTTCTTTCATTTTTATCTCTTACTTCGAATTTTCAATTAAAACCACCTCAAAACTTCACCAAATCATCCCAAAATTGAGATTCAAACTTCTTAAGATGTATCCAATTTATTCCAAAAACATCTGTTCAAAATAAATTCAATTTTAAAAACCCGAATTTTCGAGCTCAAACATAAGTTAATGAATTCTAATGGAATTTTAGCTCATTTTTTTCCAAAGCAATCAAATAGTGTTCTATGCGCGGAATTTGTGATACTTGTCAATTGTTAATAAAGGGGAGAGTGATACATGGCGTATTAAACACGTATTTATCATTCTTAGTAAATGATAACAAACCTAGGAAATTAAACTTGTAGAAAATGACACTAATGTACTAAAAAGTTCAGTAGTATAATACTGAAGATCTTTTTAACAAAAAAAATTAAGGATTGAATATTGTACTTAATAATAATAAGAAAATATTCAAGGTGACTGGAAAGCGACTGAAGGGCGAGAGTGACGAGAGTCACATAAGAGAAAGAAGCTGGTTAGCAGTAAAGTTGGTCCATCAAATGTCATAAATCGTAATTTCCTAGATTATGAATTCACTAGTATTGGTAGCATGTTTGCTCTAAAATAATTTTAGATTAGCTAAATAAAAAGGTTTTATCCAAAATAATGGAGCTTCAAATGTATATATATATATATATATATATATATATATATATATATATATATATATATATATATATATATATATATATATACTAATCGGATCGGGTTACAATTATACCAATCCGAATCCGATCTGAGTATCCGAAATTTTAATAAACACAATTCAAAATCTGATCAAAATATCCGAAATTGAGTAGATCGGTTCGGATTTTGAATATCCGATCCAAATGAACACCCCTACCCCTAATGCCATGAGAAGCGAAAGTTATAAAGTAAGGGTCGAAAGACTATAAATGTGGAAAAGAAAGAAGACAAATTTTGTAATATAATTCAAGCAGAAAGAAGACAAAATTACTCTTTAATCAGTTTGGATTATAAAAGCAATTGACCAAACGTCCAAAGCGCAAAACAAGTATTCTCCTAATCTGCCAATCCATGACCAGTTGACCACTAAACACAAACAGAAGTATAAATTAAAAAGCAAAACATAGTTTTTTTTTATTTGCTTATGCATTTGCTTTAGCAATTTATCTCTCACGTAAATTGATCTGCATGAAGCCTTAAATTTGAGAGGATAAAATATATTTTAAAATTTAAATTTTTTCATCAATGGTATATATACAATCAGATCACTCAAAAGTCATTTTTAGATAAAACTTGCGGAATGCAGATTTAAACTTTATGGGTTTGGGATTCTAACTTGTTTAAGTTACTGAGTTTATATCTAACAATTTGTATATATTCAATAAATTTCTTAAGACAAATATAAGGTTTGGACCAAATCTTATACTAGCTCCGCCCCTACTTATTATGTATAGCATATCCGAGCCGGTACACTGTATTCGTAGAAAAACGTTAGCTTTGAACCCCGAAAAATTATACTTATTACAGAAAAATAGTGGAAACAAGTTTTATTAGCTTTCCAATGGTGTAAACAGGGCAACCCGATGCACAATGCATCCCGGGTTCATGCAGGGTCCGATGAAGGACTACAAACGAAAGTGTGTGATGTAGACAGATTACTCTAATGCAAGCAAGTAGTTGCTTCTACGACTCGAAACTGATGGTATAACAGTGTATACTAAAACTCTATTACTAATACACAAAGGTACGTAAGGGAAGGAAAATTACCTTCACCACACCCAAGCTTTGGACTCTTGAAAAAAGCCTGATAGCGCAAATACTGAAGCAAAGTAGTAGAAGGATCAACACATGTTAACTCAATCCTCTCCCCATTAACTGCAAAAACCAAGTTCCCTTTTCTCTCTGATGAGCCTTCCATTAATATAAACTTATTACTATTATGCTTCACTTTGTTCCTAAGCAGAAACACCAATCTAAATTTAAATTGGATATTCAGTATTTCTGTCACAAATGCATGCACAATCTTGAGTTACTTTATAAAGTGTGATGAGACTTTAATTAGTTTCCGCTAGAGGAAAGCTATGAATTTCTTATAAGAGACTTGTACTGAGTAATCTTTTTCCCATAAGTTTGTTTATCCATACCTTTCTATTTCACTCTTTCTTGTACACGTTAAACACGGCTTTCTTTGTTAAGTTATTGGAAGTTTGACAAAAGAAAGAGTTTTTGGCTTACTAATTTGAAATTCCTAGAAAAAGGAGTAAACGTGTATATCAATTTTAGACTTGCTTGTTGTGACAGTCCAACTTAGAAAAAAGGGGGAATTGGGGACTCCCCAATTTATATGGAGTTTTTGAGATTTTGTACTATATATAAACAACGAGTAATATGAAGTTTTGGTTGACAAATGTATTTTTTGAGCATTGACTTCACGGTTTGAGAAAGTATAACTACGTTAAGTAATATGTTATTAGTAGGTGTTAGAATTGAAATTTTGAAATATTGGTGGAAGTGTGGAACGTTGCTATATATTCATATGCTTTAGTTGTTTACGAAATCGTCATCCTTTATGAATTAAGGTTGTTTAAGGGTGTGTCTACTTTATTTTTCTTAATTTAGAAACTCTTTTTCGGTAAGATAGTAACTATCGGAAAAGCAAAATTTAAAAAGCGGAAGTGTTATAATATATATACTAATCACCCTAATTGCACAAAAAAAAAAGTTATGGAGAAGCATAGGGTAAAGCGTTAGCCTCAAGCATAGGGTTTCACCTAATAATTTTTAGAGAAATGTATATTTTTAGCTGTTCTAAAAAATTATAGCCGACAAATATCTATATCTATATCTATACTATATCAAAAGTACGAAAACTCATAGCAAAATATTTTTTGCCTTTTTTACCCTTCTAATGTAGAGTTCACACTAGACAAAATAGCCATTTTTTTAATATTTAGGAATAGTCATTTAATTAATTTTCTATTATTTAGGAATTATAATGTAATTATTCCTCTAATATTTATATCATTGATTTTTCAATTCCTTTATGTTCTAGAATTTCAATCATTTTCAATTCATATTAGGAAAGTTTCTTTCACTTTCAACTCCATCTATATTTAGGAGTCTTTACATTTCTTCCTTTTCGATGGTTTCCTTTTAGTTAAAACAATTAATTTTTCTTTAATAGGAAAATCAATCGGTAAATTTATTTATTTCCAACCAAAAGACTATTCGATCGCATGTCCCAATTATCATTCTAAAGTTATGTTTAGTTGATCTTTAACAAAGTACAAAAATCAAAAAATATTATGTTGCGTTTATCATGACATTTTTGTTTAATAAGTATAAATATTCATTCAAGAATATTGATAAAACAAATAAAAAATAAAATAAACATCTTATTATTACTTTTTATGTGGCTTTTAAAAATTTTGTGCTCATGATTATAGGTACTTTCGTATATTATATACAGTAAAAAGTGCTAAAGTAATTAAAAAAATAGTTGACCTAAATCAGTGTTGAAGCATTGTGCTATTAAGATTTTTGTTTTCCATGCATAATATTAAAATTTTACAACTAATGTTATGTTAAAGTATTATAATTAGGATTCTTATGAGTTGATTGGAAGGTTTACTTATGAGTAGGTTGTTTCATGCAATAAAAGAATCACAAAAATCATATGTGATTTCACAAAGTTATTTTTTCGAACAAATTTTATTTTACAAAGATCTAATGATATTTTTAGTATGTACTCTTGGTAAAGAAGAATGTTAAATCTAAATTAATTATTTAATCAAACAAAAAAGTACTTGGACCTTAAAGACACCGGTTGGAAAAGCGCCGGGAATAGGAAAACTTTTAGGAATTTAAAATTTCATAAGATCTTATTACTTACATAAAGTATTTTCTTAATCACCGTAACTTTGAGATTTACTTATATAAATCATGTGAGTACTACTACTACTATAACAATAATAACAAGCCCAGTAATTTTTCACAAGTAAGGTCTTGGGAGGGTAAGATGTACGTTGTCTTACCCCTACCTTAGAAGGACAGAGAGGTTATTTTCGATAGACATTCGGTTGGAGAACGGATGAAAAAAGTAATGGCAATAAGTATGAATAACAACAAGATAAAAAAGATTGAAACCAAGAAAGCAATTAAACTTTAGATAGTAATAGCAATCTATAAATAAAAGGATATCATACCAACACTACTGCTAGCGAACTGGGTAAGACAAAGAGATACGCTCGACTACCTACTAGCCCTTTACCCTAATCCTCGACCTCCACACCATTCTATCTAGGGTCATGTCCTCAGTCAACTCCAGTTGCGCCATGTCCCGCCTAATAACATCTCCCCAAGACTTCTTAGGCCTACATCTACCCCTCTTGATACCCACTGGGGCTAACCTCCTGCACATTCTGACTGGGAATTTTATATTTCTCCTCTTAACATGCTCGAATCATCTTAGCCTCGCCTCCCACATCTTTTTCTCTACATGGGCCACTCCCACCTTATCCCGAATAACTTCATTCCTAATCTTATCCAACCTGGTATGCCCACACATCCACCTTAACATCCACATCTTAACTATTTTTATCTTCTGGACATGAGGGTTCTTGACAGGCCAACACTCTACTCCATACAGCATAATCGGTCTAATTACAACCTTGCAGAACTTATGTTTAAGTTTCAGCGGCATATTCTTATCACATAAGACATCAGAAGTGAGCATCCACTTCATCCATCCAGCTCCGATATGGTGTATCATCATCAATCTCCTTGTTACCTTGTATTATAGATCCAAAGTACTTGAAACTACCTTTTTTAGGGATGACTTGTGTATCAAGCCTCACCTTCATGTCCGCTTCTTGGGTAACGTTGTTGAACTTACACTCTAAGTATTCCGTCTTGGTTTTTCTTAACTTGAAACCCTTAGATTCTAGGGTCTGCCTCCAAACCTCCAGCCTCTCGTTAACACCACCCCGTATCTCGTCAATTAAAACTTTGTCATCAGCAAATAACATACAACATGGCACCTCTCCTTGAATGTATTGTGTTAATACGTCCATCACCAAGAAAAATAGAAATGGGCTAAGAGTTGATCCCTGGTGCAACCCCAACACAACCGAAAAGTGTTTCGAGTCCCCTTCCGTTGTCCTAATCCGAGTCTTAGCTCCATCATACATGTCCTTAATGTCACGACCCAAAATCTTGCCTTAGTCGTCGTGATGGCATATAGTCTCTAAGATTAGGTAAGCCGATTACTTACAACAGTTAAACCAGTTAAACATGATATTTTGAATCAAAATTTAATATAAATACCGAAATAAAAGTAACACAAGCCTATGCGGTAATAATCATAATAATCCTTCCTAAACTAAGTAGGAAAGAGTCATAAACTCTAGATGAATACATAGAAGTCAAAATGGCCTTGGGGCCACCTGAAGTTGCACCCATTTTTCAATCCGGTAAATAAATTTTTAACTTTTCTATTTGAACACCTCAACTTAACTATTTTCACATACTGATGTGGTAATAATGCGTGTCAATCACACAAAAATGACATGTTATAATATTTTATTAAAAAAAATACTTAAATCAGAAATAATAATTAAAACATTCTTCTATCATCTCTCTCACGTCTCCCTTTTCTCCCTTCCCTTTTCTTTTTTTTCTCCACCCCTACCCTTCCCTTCTTTCCATCTTAGTATCCTAACACCTTTCTCTCCGGTTGCTTTTCCCCCTTCCCTTTAATATTCTTGCATTTCAAACGGCACCACCTTTCTTCCCTCCCCCGTCTCCCTTAACTTCTCACTTATACAAGATCTATTTTTTTCGGTTAAGTATTTACAATAATGGTGTTGGTTGCACTAATTAGTGTATATTGGGGTTAATATTTGGAGTAAACGAGATATGTTTAAGGGTTAGAGTATTTTATTAATTGAAATTAATATATCAAAATTTGCACTGGAGGAATTTTCAAGTTTTGCTCGCGCCGTAGAAATTGATTTGAAATTGAATTTTATTAGTTGGAATCAGTAAAATTTGTTGTGTTTGATTTGTTATTTTTTTCTTTTCTGGTAATCGGTTTAATAATTTATGGCTTGATCTTTTGGTGGTGGTAGACGAAGCTGGTGGATCTAACCTTCTGGTCGTACATGGGTTCACTAGTTTTGATAGTGTTGGAGAAGAAGAGAAAGACGAAGAATTTTAAATTTTGATAAAATAATTTTCTTAAAAGGGACTTGCTAATTATACATGTCAAATAACAAAAGACTTATCATATGATGTATCATCCTCGTCATCGCAATTGAGGATCACGTTCTAGTGGAGGTATTTAAAATATTTATTTTAATCAAGTAGAAGTGTTCAAATAAAAAAATTATAAGTTTATTTATCGGGTTGAAAATGGGTGCAAGTTTATTTGGCTAGGAGGCCATTTTTTTTACATAGAAATATCTCAAAAACAAAATACAATACTGTTCGGATGACGAATTAACAGTACAATCAAAAGGAAAAGAACTCCAAGGGACTGCGACGACCAAGAAACTCTACCTTGAATCCTCACTATCAAGAAGTTAACTCTGCCTGAGTCCGTTATCTCCAATACCTAAATCTGCATAAAAATATACAGAAGTGTAGCATGAGAGTATATCACGGTCGGTACCCAGTAAGTATCAAGACTAACCTCGGTGGAGTAGTGACGAGATACAAGTCAGTCGTTCTAACTCAAGTTTCACAACAAAATTTCTCTGAGATACCTCATCTCATAATCACAAGTCAGGAGTCCCAAATCACCAATCATATGATCGTGGCACCTTGTGCATATATTATAAATCACAACCGCACAGACGACTCACGTGACAATACCTCAATCAGCTTGGCATGGTCACAGACTCAATATCACAATTCTCCTGGCGTGGTCACAGACTCAATATCACAATTCGCCCGGCGTGATCACAAGCTCAATATCACAATCCGCCCGGCGTGATCACATGCTCAATATCACAATCCGCCCAGTGTGGTCACATGTTCAATATCACCATGAAAGCAGATATACAAAAATACATGTGCGAGTTCAACAAATATCGAGTTTCATACTCCTTAACTAGTATAAGAGGCATGCTACGGTGTATGCATGTGCAAGTGTGCTATTACAACCTAAGTCAACAAGTAATATCAAAGATATCGAGTTGCTCATTGGAAACAACGCAACAAGTCACACTAAGGTGCACGACACACAAGAAAAATTACACCATCACATGAATATCATTAATATTATGCCCCCAGGCCGACACATATCATCCCTGACATCCACCCTTATCTCTCCATATTAACAATATCATAATAGTCACCTGTATCGCTCCGCCCAGATATTTAATACAGTATCCACCTGTATCACTTCGCCCAGACAATATATCAATTGCTACCCGTATCACTTCGGCGCAGACAACATATCAATAGCCACTTGTATCACTCCGCACAATCAACAACAATGAGATGTCACCCTTATGCTCCGCATAGCGACAATCAATCCACACAACAAAACCATATGTGCTAACATTACAATAACACGACGTATCAATTCGTACCACAGGTTCCCACAGGCCACAACCTTTCCAAAACAACAATACAAATATCACCACAACACATAGCCCACGGCTCAACCACAATGTGTACAAAAATCTCAATAGCAACAAAATAAAATGGAAAAATAACTCAACAATGAAAGATACTCTATTAAACAACAACTTCAACAAAAACAGGTTAATGGATCTCAATAACTTCAACTTCAATTAATTGTTTAAGAATAAACTTAATAATGAGGGTATTTCCATGAAATAAAAACTTAAAATTCTATTGTATAACATAAGCTAATAATGAAAGATATGGCATGAAATAACAACTACGTCTAAATCCATGAGAATAATTCGACAACAAAGAGATGTCATGTAATAACAACTTCAAATAAGAATCATTCAACAATAAAAGAGATAACATAATAATAAAAGAGGTAACAACATCAAATAAGCATATAAGAGTAAACTTGACAAATAAAAGATAGAACATATGGTAACAACTTCAAATAAAGCATGTAAGAGTAAACTTAACATGGAGTATATAACATGATATGACAACTTTAATTATTGCATGAAAGAGGCCTAGGAGTCTAACCGGTCAAATATCACATATAAGCCCGAGTACGCACTCGTCACCTCGCGTACACGTCTTTCACATAATTCAAATAATACAATCAACCCAATTCTTAAGGGATAGTTTTTCCCACACAAAGTCAGGCAAGATACTTACCTCAAAGAAGCTAAATCATTACTCTAAAAATACCTTCCCGTGTGAAACATCCTCCGGACGGTTCGAATCTAGCCAAAATATCTTAATATCATAAATAAAAGCCAAAGAAAATAATTTCGGATAATAAATCTTCGATCTTTAATGAAAACCAAAAAGTCAAGCCCGGGACCGCACCTCGAAACCCGACAAAACTCATAAAATTCGAACACTCATTCCGATACGAGTCCAACCATACAAAATTATCTAATTTTGACCTCAAATCGGCCTTCAAATTATCATTTTATGCTTTAGAAAGTTTTTACAAAAAAATCTCAATTACTCCAATTCAAATCACTAATTTAATGATAAAAACAAAGATGGAATCATGAAATATAACCAAATCTGAGTCAAGAATACTTACCCCAATCTAAAATGTAAAACTCTCTTCTAAATATAAGTCTGCCCAGGTGTTCCTCTTCACGATCGCGGGACACTTTTCGCGATCGCGAAGAACAAAATGAAGGTTGCCAAAATTACTCATTCGCGAATGCGATCTTCAACATGCAAACGTGACCAATGCCTACCCTTGCCTTCATGAACGCGGAAGGCAAACACCTGGCAGCCCCGTCCAGCCCTCACACTTACGGGAATGCAAGAGAACAGGCGTGAAAGCAATGGACTCAGCCCCTTCAATGCTCCACGAACACGAACACATCATTGCGAACACAATGGCAAAAACATAAGACTCCCAAATAACCCTTTTCAATAGCGAACATACTTCCGCGAACGCGTGAACTGCAGACCTCAGAAAAACCAGCATATCCAAAAATGAAGAAACAACTCATAGCCCATTTGAAACACACCCAAGGCCCCCGATACCATGTCCGAACATATCAACAAGTTTCATAACATAATGCGAACCTGCTCGAGGCCTCAAATCACAACAAATAACATCAAAACTATGAATTAGGGGTGGGCACAATACCGACCGAACCGAAAAAACTGACCAAACCAAAAAATTTGATTTATTCAGTTTCGATTTTTTAGTTTATTCGGTCGGTTTGCGGTTTATAGTTTTAAAAAGTTCGGTATTCAGTTCGGTGGTCAGTTTTAATGGTTCGATTTTCAGTTAAACCAAAAAATCGAATTTCGGACCTCTGCAATAAGTAGCTGACAGTGAGAAATCCAAAAAAAAAATATAAGTAGTAAAAAAACTAGAGGCATTTCACGTTGATTCCTCAGGGGACTGCATTATACGAAGATAAAGCTAACATTATAATAAAGAAATGATTGGTTCATTATTTTGTAGTAATAATTAAACAAATAAAAAAATGTCTAGTTCTCACTTATATGTAACAAATCATGTGCAAGTTGCTTTTGTTCATTATTTATGCATCTATTTACGTGCTTTTATGCTATAGCAGCCCTTAATTTTTAAATACTTGTGTCGAATTGACTTAAGAATAATGGGCAAATTACTAATGGAAATAGTCATTTTCACTTTAATATATATATACTACATGTTTTTTTTTCTCTATTTGAAATAGAGTGAATGGGCAGTTTGTTGTTCTACCCAATTTTTCTAGCTATGTTTACTATTGACTGTAGAAGCACTTGCATCGGCTGCAAAAAGTAATCTATTTTCGTTGTTTCGTACTATGTTTTCCATGGCTTGAAACCGAAAACCGAACCGATTAAACCGAACCGAATATGAATAAACCAAACAGAAGTTATTATGGTTCGGTTTTGGTTATTAAAATCACAAATCGAAAGCCGAATTAACCGAACTAAAATTCAACAAAACTGAACCGAACCGGCCGATGCGCACCTCTACTATGAATCGCACCTCAATTCAAGCCTAATGAATTTTCAACTCCTATAACTCGCGCTGAATCATATCAAATCAACTCGGAATGACCCCAAATTTTTCATGCAAGTCCCAAATGACACAACATACCTATACCAACTCCCAGAATCACAATCAGAACCCGATATTAATAAAGTCAACTCTCGGTCAAACCTTTCAACCTTCCAAACCTTTAACTTTCCAACTTTCGCCAAAAAGCATCAAATCAACCTACGTACCTCCAAATCTAAATTAGGGCGTATGCCTAATTACAAAACTATCATAAGAAGCTATTGGAGTCATCAAAATACCATATCGGAGTCGTCTCCACAAAAGTCAAGCTCCGGTCAACTCTTACCACTTAAGCTTCTAAACAAGAATCATTCTTCAAAATCAATCTCGAACCACTCAGAAATCGAAACCAACCATACATACAAATCATAATACATCATATGAAGCTACTCAAGATCTCAAGCCACTGAACGGAATGCTAGATCTCAAAATGATCGGTCGGGTCATTACATCTAATCACTCTAATATAGGTTACTGGGACATCTTTAGCTTCCAAGCATCTCCAAAGCACCTCTCTCGGGACCTTGTCATAAGTTTTTTCTAGGTCAATGAACACTATATGCATGTATTTCTTCATCTTCCTATACCGCTCCACCAATTTCCTTACAAGGTGAATGGCTTCCATAGTCGAACGCCCCGGCATGAAACCGAACTAGTTCTCAGAAATGGACACACTGCTTCTCACCCTCACTTCAACCACCCTCTCCCAAACTTCCATCGTATGGCTAAGCAACTTAGCCCCCCTATAATTAGTGCAACTTTGGATATTGCCCTTGTTCTTTTACAATGGAATCATCGTACTTCAGCTACATTTTTCGGGTATCTTCTTCGTCCTAAAAATAATGTTGAACAACGTAATGAGCCACCCCAAACCTGCTCTACCTTCATTCTTCCAAAATTTCACAGAAATTTCGTCTGGCCCGGTTGCTCTATCCCTGTGCATCTTGCGCATATCCCCTCGACCTCCTCTACTCTTATGCACATACAATACCCGAAATACCAGCGAATCTCGGAGTGTTCCGAATCGCCCAACACAATATTCTTATCACCCTCTTTATTCAGGAGTTTATAGAAGTATGCATGCCATCTACGTCTAATTTAATCCTCTACCATCAAAACTCTACCTTCCTCATCTTTGATGCATCTAACTTGATCTAGATCACGAGTCTTCCTCTCTCTCTCTCTCACCTTGGCTAACCTGTATAACTTCTTTGCACCTTTGGCCCCAAGCTCTTCATACAGATGCCCAAACATCGTAGTCTTACCCGTAGTAACCGGTAACTTCGCCTCCTTCTTAGCCCTCCTATACCCCCTCCATGTTCATCCTTTTTGCCTCCTCGTTCATGTTCTCCGTAAGCTTCAAGTACGCCTCTTTCTTGGCTTTCACTTTCTCTTGTACCTCCTCACTCCACCACCAGTTACTTTTGTGGCCGCTAGAGATTCCCTTAGAGACCCCTAACACCTCTTTCGTAGCTACTCTAATACACTCCGTAGTCGTGGTCCGCAGACGGTTCGCATCCCTACTGCTCCTCCAGGCTCCCATAGCCAGCAACCCCCCCCCCCCCACTCCTACACTTTGACATAAGTCAAGGTACCCACCTAATCCTAGTTTGACCATACATAACCCTCTTCTTCATCTTCCTCTTCCTCTTCCTCTTCCTCACGATCTCTAAGTCCATCACCAATAACATATGCTGAGTTGTGAGATTCTCCCTTGGTATAACCTTACAATCCATGCACAGACCCCTATCACACTTTCGGAGGAGTAGATAATCAATTTGAGTCTTGGCCAATAAACTCTAGAAGGTGACCAAGTACTTTTCCCTCTTCGCAAAACATGAGTTAGCAATCACCAAATCAAAGGTTTTAGCACCGTCCAACAACAAAGTACCATCTCCGTTCCTAACTCCAAAGCCAAAGCCGCCATGCACATCGTCATAATCCCTAGAGGTTGCCCCAATGTGACCATTAAAATCTCCTCCTATGAATAACTTCTCGGTGTGCGGAATGCCATGGACCAACCTGTTAAGGTCTTCCCATAAACGCCTCTTAATTTCCTTGTCCAAACCCACTTGAGGCGCGTAAACACTAATCATGTTTAAAGTAGACCCTCCCACAACCAGCTTAAGCCATCGGCCTATCATTCACCCTCCTAAATTCTATCACTAGCTCCCTAAGTTCTCTGTCAACCAAGATACCTACCCCGTTCTTACCCCTCTCGCGTCTTGAGTACCATAATTTAAACCCATCAGCATCTCGAACCCTAGAACCCACCCATCTAGTACAAATAAATTAAATACAATACACCTAATATTAATTAACTGATCTCTTCATAGTAAAGCTCATAGAATTTAAATGTGTATTATTTGCAGTGAGTACAAGATTTGATAATTGAAAATAAAACATGATAACTTGTGAAATTGATTTGATGCAATTATAAAATTAGAATTTTTCTTGAGTTGAGTATAATAACTAATGACTGAGGAGTTTCTTATTATAGTTTTTTTCCTTATTGAGTTAACTATATGTGATAAATACATATTATTTTTAGGAATTTATACTTTCATTTTGTAACTATTTTAATTTTTTAATAGAGTATTTATTGATTTTTGAAAAAAATAATTATACTTATTGCGATGGGATACACGCGCAATGCGCGTACCTTAAGACTAGTATATACTATATTAAAAGCACGAAGCCCCAATCGAAATGTTGTTCACTTTTTTTACCCTTTAAAATTAAATTTTACATTGGATAAAATTATAATTTAGTTATTTTTCTAATATTTAAGACTTTAAAATCAACTAAAATTTTGGTTAGCAAGTCTTTTCTTATTTGAACTAAAGTCCTAGTATTTAGGCTTTTAAAGTTAATTAAAATTTTACCTTATAAAAATTCTTTCCTTACGTAACTCCACCTTACGTGAAATATCTCTCAAATATACAACTCCACCTTACATAAAAGCTTTCATAAGTATCTTTCGATAAAATTTATAACATTTGATAAACTATTAATATATTTTAAGCAAATTAGTACTCTAAAGTTTCCTAATGTATCTAAGTGATACGCTTAATAGAAATAGTGTGTTTTGTGTTGTATTTCAAATACACTTTTTACATTTTGTTATACTTTTAGAACTTCCAAAGTAAGGTAAGACATGTGTTTTCTTATTAAGTATGGAAATGAAATCCGAAAAACAGAAATTCATTTACTTCTCCAGTTTAATAGGTTTTCTTCACCAAAAGAAAATTAGAAAGATGAAAAATGAAAAATGAAACAAAAATAAAATACAATTAATTCTTTGCAAATTCACGTTAGGAAAGTTTCAAATACTTTGTACTCTTTTTAGGTTTAGAAGTATTTTTTAAGTTAATAAAATGTGAAAATTCAAGCACGTTTTAACGCTTTCATCAAATGAGTAAAATATGAGTAAAGAACTTTTAATTAATGGTAAATCATATATCAGACGCAAATTTTGTAATAACAAATATGTTCACGTAAAGTTTTTTTTAGCGTTCAATTAAACACTACCCCTATGATATTTTTATGATATAATATATACATAAAATATATTTCATGTCAAATATACATAAAATATATTTAGATTACACCCAAAATACATAAATGATACATTAAATATGTGCATGTGCTTACAAATTATATATGCAGTAATGTATAAATATACAAAGAAGAAGTAGAGTGAATTGCAGAAAAAAAACTAGAATAGCAAAAATAAATAAGGGATGAGATCCCCTCCAAGTGACTTTTTGTCTAGTTTTGCTCAATGGTAGTGCAGATTAATTGCATGTGGCAATCCTACTATTCTAAATATGATAAAACAATGTTGAATAAAATATAATAAAAATTTTAAAGGTCACTGACGGAACCGTTTAATGCAACGGCATACCCCTTGAAAGTCAAGTCTTTAAAGCTGTGGGGGCCACCAAAAAACAATAAACAAATTGCTGGAATAATTTTACTATATGAATAGTAACACCTATTACTAGAGCTCGACTTCATAATACGAATTATATCAATCAGGTATAATACATCTTTTGTTTATCCGAAAAACGGATAGAGTTGAATTTATATGTAGTTTTAAGGATACGTGATACAATTTAACACAAATCGGAAAGTAAATAGAAATATACTAGGTATTGACTGTATGAAGAATGAAATACCAACCAAATTGAAATAGAAAACTATTTTATGAACAAATAAGATGAATCAATGTATAAAACTCACAAAAGGATAATCTCAATATAAATATCAGTCTCTCTGTGAATATCAATAATATGAGAGTGTATCAATGCCTTAATCTGCCCTTTCCAGAAATAATAATTATCCCTTTTATAGTGGAAGGATCCTACTTTAGATATAATTAAAAATACATAGTGGGGATCCCATGCTAGATTAGCTTTTTCCTAATTTCCGCCGAGATTCTCTCCCTTAGTGCGGTTGTAACGGCTCTTGTCTCTTGGCTCGATCTTGATCGGACTTGGTATTGGTCAATTTCCAGGTTTAAAGCTCGATATTGGCTCGAGGCCCGGTATTGACTTTGGCTTGGTATTGGTCGGTCTCTGGCTTTTAAGCTCGATAACACCGCCTCACATCATAGTTCGATTTAGAATCGAGCTCGGTATTGACTTCGAGTTCGGTACTTAATTGGTCCCCGAAACTTGAGCTTAGTAACCTGGCTTCGGATCTCATAGCCGATATTATGAAGACGACCTTCGATCCATTATGTTCCAATCTTGACTAATCACACGAAGGTCGAAAACGGTTTTGACCGTATACAGATAGTCCCCTCATTTCTCGGTAAGAATGTGGCGAGAAACGACATGATTTTCAAGCGGTATGACTCGATATACACTGACGTTCGCATCGAGCCCGACCATGACGTACGTGGTAGATGTCCCGTCGGTTCAATAACCAAGGCATTAAATGCATGTCAGACGATGGTTGGCCATTGCTGACATTGAACCGTAATTGCCAACCCTATAAATAGCTCCTCTTTTTATCATTTTTTACTTTTACATTTTCAATTTTCAAATCTTCTAAGTTCTTTCTTGCGTCTTCTGAGTTCTTCATCTGTAAATATGTGATTTTTACTGCAAAATCTCTCTTTAAAACACCAAACCTTCGTCATCTCCTTCTATCTTCAATCTTCAAATCCCAATGGTGAAAACGTCAAAAATCGTTCCTCAAAAAGAAAAAGCTTCTTCTTCGTGGCCCGCCGGCAACAAAACACAGGTGGAGCCACGAACCGATGAGTGTATTCCCGGGGTGTGTGTCCTTACCTCCAATTTTAAGATCGACAAAGCTTCACCGGCTCCCGGTCGATGCGAGCCAGTATCGAGGTATATGTGCTCGATAACCGAGAGCCATCTTAAACAGTTAAGGAAAGATTGCAATTGGGAGGACAAAGAAGTGATAATCCCGGCTCCCGAAGAAGATATTACTACCCATGTGAAAGGGTTTTTAAGTGTGTATACTTAACCTTTCACATTGGGCCCCCTCGACCTTGTTGTCATCGATTTTTGCCGCCAATATCGAGTAACCCTGGGCCAAATCCATCCATCTTTTTGGCGGATCATTATTTTGATCCGCTTCTTCGTGAACAAAGTCGAGGGGATGCCTTTCACCCTCGACCACCTCATTAGGTTGTACAGCCCCCGCCTCTATCGAGGTGGGTTAATAAAACTCCAGCGCCGGGCTACCAAAGTGATGTTCTCGAGCATAGACGAGGACAAGGACCGGGGCTGGATGGGCAGGTTCATTCGAGTGAAGACTTCGGACCTAATCCCGATCGAGAAGATGTCATTTCCCGAGGAATGGAACATGAAGCGTAAGTATAATTCTACTGTTAGCTCCTATTGTTTTGCTCTTTTGTTTCTTACCGATATCTTATTTCGTGATGTAGTGGTTGCTTGGATGCCCGGTGCTATTCCTAACCTTAAGAGCTGGGTACGGGACCTGGCTTCGACCTCCTCATATTTCGAGAGCTCGTGGCGTGACTTATCAAAAGGCCAATGGGAGGCTAAAAATCATGGTTAGCCTCTTCCCCATGCCTTCGATGATTCGAACGAAATGACTTTCTTATACTTAAACTAATTTTCTTGTATGTAGGCCTGGGCCAAGATGCGGTCATGAGGCCCTCGTCTGGCGAGGAATAGACTTCGGCCCCAGTTCCAAAATCGGCGAAGGACAACAAAAGAAAAAGGGCCTCTACCTCCGAGGTTCTAACACTTAAGATAAAGACGGCTCGTAAGCCGAGGAAGAACACCATTCCTTTGACCGAAGAATCAGTTCGGCATCTAAGGGATGAAGAGGAAGAGGAAGAAGAAAACGACGGGTCCATACTGGTGGCCCGAGTGAAGAAAACCATCGATGCCCCAAAGGCAGCGGGGTCGATGGCATTTGATGAGGCCCCATCTCGAGCTGAGGGAATGTTGGAGAAGGACTCGGGCAAAGTCCCCGAGTCGTTGGAGATCGAGGATGCCTCCCACCGAAGTCAACAAATGGTGGGTATATATGAAGGGGCCGGCCCTGAAGCTCTTCGAACTGAGGAGAACGCCCCAAGCGACTTGCTTGGGGCAATAGTAATCGGAGACTCGCCTACTCTCCCTGATTTTTTGGAAGGGGCGATTCGGGAAGCCCGAGCTTTGGGGACCCTCGAGGTAGTCGGGGCCCATGAGAGAGAAGATCCCTTTCGCGATTTGTTTACCGGTATTTAGGATGCTTCCGGCCCAAGTGATGCGTCGGGTCTTTTCTTCGAGGTTCAACAAACCCTGAATTGGGTAAGTCTCGATTCCCTTTGTCGATGTCATATTTTTCCATTTTCTGCCTAATTTTTTCTCCTTTTCGTATAGGATTTAGCTCTTCATCAAGAGGAGTTTTCCAAGTCTCGAACCAAATTGAGCCGACATGAGGCCGACTTCCGAGGGCTTTTGGAAGAGATAAATGCCCTCAAACTTCTTAATGGGCAGAAAGAGGAAGAGATCAAAGATCTCCGAGCCGAGTTGGGCAAGGCTTACCAAGATCAGACCGAACTGACCGAGCAAGTAATGATAATCTTAAAAACTCATGGGCTTGATTTGGGAATGGTGGCTAATATTAGCAGAAGCTTGAGGTGATCGGGTTGCTTCGTGAGGAGGTCGATACGATAAGGGCGGAGATTTTGGGGTGGAAAGAAGGCATGGACCGCCTTGCTATAGAAAAAGAGACTGCTCGAGCCCAATTATCATCGACCGAAAGTCAACTTCAAGGCATGAAGGAGAAGATCTAGGTTCAAGCAAGAAATATAGAGAAGATCGAGGCTCGGTTCACTTCCGTACTTGCCAAGGCCAAATCTGAAGCCAAAAAAGAAAAGGCCGAGGCGGATGCATTCGTGGCCGTCTATTGGGCCGATGCTGAAGCCGCTCAAGTACAAGCAAAAAAGGCAGTCGAGACCGCCCAAAACCGAGCATATTGGGTTGCTGAACTTGCCAAATGCCAATCTCAGAGGGAAACCCTCGAGGATATCCATGCTCGAGGTTTTGATCTTACCGAAGAGATAAAAAAGGCTATAGAGCTTGAAGCCGATGACGAAGCCTTGGCTTCCGATGATGATGATGATGATGATGATGGGAGAAAGAGTGGGTCTGAGAGTGGGGAGGAGCCCGATGGAGAAGAGACTGGCCCCGGAGATAACCAGAAAACTTAGGGTTTTTTCCATTTTGAATTTTTGTGTAGGGTCCTAAGCGGACGTTGTAAATACTCTTCTATATATATAAAGATCTTTTCCTTTCCTGACTTGTCTCTGTTTTATTCTCTGCCTTGTGAAGATTTTGTTTCATTCATGCCTTATGAAAGTTTTCATAAGTTCGAGGCCTTAGGCAATTTGATCGAAGTTGGACCTTGTAGTCTTTATAACCGAGTGAGTGTTAGCTCGAGCTCAAAGTAAGAGTAGCCCTTAGTGTTAATAGTCGAGCGATTGCTTATTCGAACTCGAAGTAATGTAGCCCGTAGGCTTAGTAGTCGAGTGAGTGTTTACTCGAACTCAAAATAAGATAGCCCTTGGGCTTGTAGATATTCCCCGAGTGGGAATGGTTGCTCGAACTCGAGTTGAGGTAGCCCTTAGGCTTTATAGTCGAGTGAGTGTTGCTCATACTCGAAGTGATATAGCCCGTGGGCTTTATGGTCGAGTGAGTGATTGCTCGAACTCAAAATAAGATTATCCCTTAGGCTTAGTAGTCGAGAGAGTGTTTGCTCGAACTCGAAGTGTTGTAGCCCGTAGGCTTTATGGTCAGGTGAGTGATTGCTCGAACTCGAAATAAGATTATCCCTTAGGCTTAGTAGTCGAGTGAGTGCTTGCTCGAACTCGAAGTAAGAGTAGCCCTTAGGCTTAATAGTCGAGTGAGTGTTTGCTCGAACTCGAAGTAATGTAGCCCATAGTCTTTTAGTCAAGTGAGTGTTTATTCGAACTCAAAATAAGATAGCCCTTGGGCCTGTAGACAGTCCCCGAGCGTGGATGGTTGCTCGAACCCGAGTTGAGGTAGCCCTTAGGCTTTATAGTCGAGTGAGTGTTGCTCGAACTCGAAGTGATGTAGCCCATGGGCTTTATGTAGGGCTTGATCTCGTTGATTTTTCGGTTTGGCAGTCCCTGATTTATGGGCTAATGGTCGGTCCTTGAGCCTGTTTGCATAGGCTTTATGGTCGAGTGAGTGATTGCTCGAACTCGAAATAAGATTATCCCTTAGGCTTAGTAGTCGAGCGAGTGCTTGCTCGAACTCAATATAAGAGTAGCCCTTAGGCTTAATAGTCGAGCAATTGCTTATTCGAACTCGAAGTAATGTAGCCCGTAGGCTTAGTAGTTGAGTGAGTGTTTACTCGAACTCGAAATAATATAGCCCTTGGGCTTGTAGATATTCCCCGAGTGAGAATGGTTGCTCGAACCCGAGTTGAGGTAGCCCTTAGGCTTTATAGTCGAGTGAGTATTGCTCGAACTCGGACTGATGTAGCCTGTGGGCTTTATGGTCGAGTGAGTGATTTCTCGAACTCAAAATAAGATTAGCCCTTAGGCTTAGTAGTCGAGTGAGTGTTTGCTCGAACTCGAAGTGTTGTAGCCCGTAGGCTTTTATGGTCGGGTGAGTGATTTCTCGAACTCGAAATAAGATTAGCCCTTAGGCTTAGTAGTCGAGCGAGTGCTTGCACGAACTCGATGTAAGAGTAGCCCTCAAGCTTAATAGTCGAGCGATTGCTTATTCGAACACGAAGTAATGTAGCCCGTAGGCTTAGTAGTCGAGTGAGTATTTATTCGAACTCAAAATAAGATAGCCCTTGGGCCTGTAGACAGTCCCCGAGCGTGGATGGTTGCTCGAACCCGAGTTGAGGTAGCCCTTAGGCTTTATAGTCGAGTGAGTGTTGCTCGAACTCGAAGTGATGTAGCCCGTGGGCTTTATGGTCGAGTGATTGATTGATCGAACTCAAAATAAGATTAGCCCTTAGGCTTAGTAGTCGAGTGAGTGTTTGCTCGAACTTGAAGTGTTATAGCCCGTAGGCTTTATGGTCGAGTGAGTGATTGCTCGAACTCGAAATAAGATTAGCCATTAGGCTTAGTAGTCGAGTGAGTGCTTGCTTGAACTCGATGTAAGAGTAGCCCTTAGGCTTAATAGTCGAGCGATTTCTTATTCGAACTCGAAGTAATGTAGCTCGTAGGCTTAGTAGTCGAGTGAGTCTTTACTCGAACTCGAAATAAGATAGCCCTTGGGCTTGTAGATATTCCCTGAGTGAGAATGGTTGCCCGAACCCGAGTTGAGGTAGCCCTTAGGCTTTATAGTCGAGTGAGTGTTGCTCGAACTCGAAGTGATGTAGCCCGTGGGATTTATGGTCGAGTGAGTGATTGCTCGAACTCAAAATAAGATTAGCCCTTAGGCTTAGTAGTCGAGTGAGTGTTTGCTCGAACTCGAAGTGTTGTAGCCCGTAGGCTTTATGGTCGGGTGAGTGATTGCTCGAACTCGAAATAAGATTAGCCCTTAGGCTTAGTAGTCGAGTGAGTGCTTGCTCGAACTCGATGTAAGAGTAGCCCTTAGGCTTAATAGTCGAGTGAGTGTTTTCTCAAACTCGAAGTAATGTAGCCCGTGGGCTTAGTAGTCGAGTGAGTCTTTACTCGAACTCGAAATAAGATAGCCCTTGGGCCTGTAGATAGTGCCCGAGTGAGAATGGTTGCTCGAACCCGAGTTGACGTAGCCCTTAGGCTTTATAGTCAAGTGAGTGTTGCTCGAACTCGAAGTGATGTAGACCGTGGGCTTTATGGTCGAGTGAGTGATTGCTCGAACTCAAAATAAGATTATCCCTTAGGCTTAGTAGTTGAGTGAGTGTTTGCTTGAACTTGAAGTGTTATAGCCCGTAGGCTTTATGGTCGAGTAAGTTATTGCTCGAACTCGAAATTTAGCCATTAGGCTTAGTAGTCGAGTGAGTGCTTGCTCGAACTCGATGTAAGAGTAGCCCTTAGGCTTAATAGTCGAGCGATTGCTTATTTGAACTCAAAGTAATGTAGCCCGTAGGCTTAGTAGTCGAGTGAGTCTTTACTCGACTACGCTTGTAGATATTACCCGAGTGAGAATGGTTGCTCGAACCCGAGTTGAATATAGTCGAGTGAGTGTTGCTCGAACTCGAAGTGATGTAGCCCGTGGGCTTTATGGTCGAGTGAGTGATTGCTCGAACTCAAAATAAGATTAGCCCTTAGGCTTAGTAGTCGAGTGAGTGTTTGCTCGAACTCGAAGTGTTGTAGCCCATAGGCTTTATGGTCGAGTGAGTGATTGCTCGAACTCGAATTATCCCTTAGGCTTAGTAGTCGAGCGAGTGCTTGCTAGAATTCGACGTAAGAGTAGCCCTTAGGCTTAATAGTCAAGCGATTGCTTATTCGAACTCGAATTAATGTAGCCCGTAGGCTTAGTAGTCGAGTGAGTGTTTACTTGAACTCGAAATAAGATAACCCTTGGGCTTGTAGATAGTCCCCGAGTGAGAATGGTTGCTCGAACTCGAGTTGAGGTAGCCTTTAGGCTTTATAGTCGAGTGAGTGTTGCTCGAACTCAAAGTGATGTAGACCGTGGGCTTTATGGTCGAGTGAGTGATTGCTCGAACTCAAAATAATATTAGCCCTTAGGCTTAGTAGTCGAGTGAGTGTTTGCTCGAACTCGAAGTGTTATAGCCCGTAGGCTTTATGGTCGAGTGAGTGATTGCTCGAACTCGAAATAAGATTACCCCTTAGGCTTAGTAGTCGAATGAGTCCTTGCTCGAACTCGATGTAAGAGTATTCCTTAGGCTTAATAGTCGAGTGAGTGTTTTCTCAAACTCGAAGTAATGTAGCCCGTAGGCTTAGTAGTCGAGTGAGTGCTTGCTCGAACTCGAAGTAAGAGTATACCTTAGGCTTAATAGTCGAGTGAGTGATTGCTCGAACTTGAAGTAAGAGTAGCCTGCAGGCTTTTATGGTCGAGCGAGCGATTGCTCGAACTCAAAGTAAGAGTAGCCCTTAGGCTTGTGTGGGACTTGATCTCGTTGATTTTTCGGTTGGCAGTCCCCGATTTATGGGGTAATGATCGGCCCTTAAGCATGTTTGCATAATAAACCACGAAGTAGAGGATGGATCTTGAGATATGAGATATCGGTAAAGAAGAAATTTCTCTTTGTCATTATACATGTGTTCATGTTTTGTACCAGGGATCGAGCAAACTACACGAGCATAGTTCATTTTGACCATTTGGCTCTTACAATTTTTCCTATTGAAACCATGTTGAGTAACTTTCTTGCATCGAACTTGATATATTCGAGGTTAATGCCCCCCAGTATCCGAGGTTAATTATAAAGAGGCCTCAGATGCTGTTGAATTGTTCTAAGTTAGCACGATCAATGGTTTCCTAATTAAAAACCTTGTCGAAAAACCCATTTGGGACAAAACCGGTCTAAAGGAAAAAGAGTGCAACGCGTGCTTTCAGGCCTAAAGGCTTCGAGTTGGATAATCCATCCCTGTTTCTGATCGAACACCTGCAAGGGTTAATTTCGAAATATAAATGAACATAGAAGGGTCATACCTTAACATTAGTATCGTTTTAGGTGCAACACGTTCCAATTTCTTGGTAGTTGTTTGTCGTTTATTACACCGAGCTTGTAGGATCCTTTTCCGACGATTTCGAGAACCTGATACGGTCCTTCCCAGTTCGGATCCAGTTTTCCTTCATTTGGATTTCGGGTGTTAAGGGTGACTTTCCTTAGCACTAAGTTCCCGATTTTAAAATATCGAAGATTGGTTCTTCGATTATAATACCTTTCGATCCGCTGTTTTTGGGCGGCTAATTGGACGAGAGCTGTTTCTCGTTTTTCGTCCAATAATTCTAGGCTCGTGTTCATTGTCTCGTTATTCGACTCATTAGTTGCATATCGAAACCTGATGTTAGGTTCTCCGGCCTCTACCGGGATAAGAGCTTCTATGCCGTAAACCAGCAAGAACGGTGTTGCTTCGGTACTGGATTTCGATGTTGTGCGGTATGCCCATAGGACTTCAGGTAATATTTCTCTCCATTTTTCTTTAGCGTTGGTTAATCTTTTCTTAAGATTTTGGATGATGGTTTTGTGGTCGATTCGGCCTGTCCATTCCCGCTGGGATGATAAGGTGTTGATAGGATCCTTTTGATTTTGTGGTCTTCGAGAAATTTAGTTACTTTGCTGCCGATGAATTGCTTTTCATTGTCACATACAATCTCGGATGTCATCCCGAACCGACATATGATGTGGTCCCAAATGAAGTCTATTACTTCCTTTTCTCTCACTTTCTCGAAAGCTTGTGCTTCAACCCATTTAGACAAATAATCAGTCATAAACAAAATAAACTGAGCCTTACCTGGGGCTGATGGGAGGGGGCCGACGATGTCCATTCCCCATTTCATGAAAGACCATAGAGACAGGACTGAGTGGAGGAGTTCCTCGGGTTGATGAATCATGGGATGCGTCTTTGACATTTGTCGCATTTTCGAACGAACTCTCTTACATCTTTGTCCATATAGATCCAATAATATCCTGCTCTGATCCAAAATATTTCGGTACGGTTCGGTATTTCTTATTTTAGTTCGGTATGGTTCGGTTTAAACCAAATTTTCACTATCTCCCTCACTCCATTAACTAATAGGAAGCAAACAACTGAAATATCTTGTTTATTTCTTCTGCCATGGATCAACCAATTCTCCACAATCTATTCCTAATTTCTCGCATGAATGACTTCCACCAAACGTAGTTTTTAGTATATTACATATTTAATAAGCAACATTTAATATTATAAAAGGTATAATAATGAAATAATTTCATTTTATATTTATGGAATAATGATAGTATATTGCATATTTAATTATATAAATGGTATAAGATACATACATACTTAGAAATAAATATTTACAGAATAATATCGGTATAAATATTATATATTCAGAATTCCGCCAAAATATTGATATAAAAATTCTGGAGTGTATTATATGTTATAATTCAGTTTGTGGTATATTTATCGTATAAATATTACTACATGTTTGGACTATGTTATATAGTTGTATGCATTTCACTTTGTATAATATAGTATTATTATATACAACACATATAAATGACATAATGTACATATATAAACAGGTATGTTCCATATAGTGATAGATATATACGTATAATATATCTAACATAAACCATCAAAATCCTACAGAATAATGGCACGCATGAAACACCATAGGATGCATTTCAATGTTGGATATTGCCGGATCAAGGAAGTATGTCAAAAGTTCTTTAAGATGGTAGAGAATATCCCATGATTATGCATCTTGTCTGGTCATTAATTATTTGCTTAACCTTTATAATATGCCATTAGTGTAAAAAAAATCTTTCATTTATGTAATAAATAAAGAATATTATTATTTTCTTAAATAATTTTTAAAAAGTGCTCACCCATGTCGATTCCTCTTTGGAATTTGGGGTGTGGGCTTAAGGTTATTGGGCTAAAAATTAAAAACAAAGTTGGGCTTGGACTAAACTATTTCGGTATCTCGAAATACCGAAATATTAAAAATCCAATACCGTATACCGAACTGAATTACCGAAATACCGAAATTTTTGTACTAAAATAAACCGAAATACCGAAAAAACCGAAACCGAAATACCAAATTAATTCGGTTTGGTTCGAAATTCAATTTTTCGGATTTTATGCCCACCCCTAGCAATCACGGCCTCATACTCGGCCTCATTGTTAGTCAATTTTGTAGTTTTAATAGACTGTCTAACTACATTACCTGTGGGATATTTCAGTACGATGCCCAATCCGGACCCCTTTGCGTTCGAGGCACAGTCCGTAAAGAGGGTCCAGACTCCCGAAGAGGTACCCGATTTTATCAGTAATTCTTTTTCAATCTTGGATACGAAGGCCGACGTAAAGTTATCCACGAAGTCCGCTAAGATTTGAGATTTGATAGCGGTTCGAGGTCGATACTCGATGTCGTACCCACCGATCTCTATGGCTCATTTGGCCAATCGACCTGAAAGCTCAGGTTTGTGTAAAATATTTCATAGAGGATAAGTTGTTACAACATGTATCAGATGGCACTGAAAATATGGTTTTAGTTTCCTAGAGGCACTTATTAAAGCAAGCGCTAATTTTTCTAAGTGTGGATATCTAGTTTAGGCCTCACCTAAAGTTCGACTGACATAATAAATAGGGAATTGCATACCTCGTTCTTCTCGAATTAGGAATCCACTTACCGCTACCTCTGAGACAGCTAGATACAGATAAAGTTGTTCGTCTGCCTACGGGGTATGAAGCAACAGAAGGCTCGATAGATATCGTTTTAGCTCTTCCAAAGCCTGCTGACATTTCAGAGTCCATGAAAACTTGTTTTTCTTTATAAGCAAAGAGAAAAATCGGTGGCTCCTATCCGAGGATCTCGAAGTGAATCGTCCCAGGGCGGCGATCCGTCTTGTTAGTCTTTTCACGACCTTTACATTATCTACCATTGTGATGTCTTTGATTGCTTTGATTTTATCGGGATTAATCTCGATTCCTCGATTGGACACCATGAAACCGAGAAACTTGCTCGAGCCAACCCCGAAAGCACATTTTTCGGGATTGAGCTTCATATTGTACTCCCTTAGTATGTCGAAAGTTTCTTGCAAATGCTTTAATGGTCCTCTGCTCGTAGGGATTTAACCAACATGTCGTCAATATAAACTTCCATTGATTTTCCTATTTACTTTTCGAACATTCTGTTTACTAGGCATTGGTAAGTTGCACCAACATATTTTAGGCCAAATGGCATTACATTATAATAGTAGGTCCCGTACTTACTGATAAATGAGGTCTTTTCCTGATCCTCCGTGTTCATCTGTATTTGGTTGTACCCGGAATAGGCATCGAGAAAATAGAGAGTCTCGTGTCCGACTGTGGCATCGATCATATGATCGATATTAGGCAAAGGAAAAGAGTCCTTAGGGAATGCTTTATTCAGGTCTTTATAATCTATACACATTCTAAGTTTGTTCCCCTTTTTAGGGACTACCACCATATTTTCTAGCCATTCGGGGTACTTTACTTCCCGAATGGACCCTATTTAAAGAAGTTTGGTTACCTCGTCTTTGATGAAGGCGTGTTTGACCTCGGATTGGGGCCTCCTTTTTTGTTTTACCGGGTGGAATTTTGGGTCCAAGCTTAGCTTATGAGTGGTGATTCCCGGTGGGATCCCTATCATGTCAAGATGGGACCAAGCTAAACAATTTATGTTAGCTATAAGAAATTGAATAAGCTTTCTCCTGAGCTCGGGATCTAACCCCGTGCCCAGGTATACCTTTTGTTCGGGCAGATATTCGATTAGTATGACTTGCTCCAGTTCTTCGATTGTTGATTGGGTGACGGCAAAATCATCGGGAACCACAAAATATTGAGGGATCCTATGTTCATCATCTTCGTCAGTCTTTTGATTCTCTAATTGGGTCGAAGCTGACGTTTGTAATTGCTATTTGGTATTTCGTTCCTTCTTCGAATCCAATCCTTTTACTGATGATAATGATGGCATCAGAATCACTTCATCGATGGCAAACATTTCTTTTGTAGCCGGTTGCTCCCCGTAGACCGTTTTGATTCCCTTCGATGTTGGGAACTTCGAAACCTGGTGGAGGGTCGAGGGTACAACCCTCATATATTTGATCCACGGCCTTCCGAACAGAGCGTTGTATCTCATATCGCCTTCGATCACGTGGAACTTCGTTTCTTGGATGGTTCCGGCCAGAATTATTTCGCCCTTGGTAGTTTCACATGCCATATTGAATCTGTTTAGTACCATGGTTGCGGGCATGACCTGGTCCTATAGACCGAGTTGCTCTACGACCCTCGATCGAATGATGTTGGCCGAACTACCTGGATCAATTAACACACATTTAACTTGAGTTTTATTCATAAGTACAGATATTACCAGTGCACCGTTATGTGGTTGCATGATTCCTTCCGCATCTTCGTTGTTAAAGGACAAGGTTCCTTCAGGGGTGTAAACCTGAGTCCGGGATTGCTTTTCTATTACAACCGAACATCTTAGTGCATTTAAGGACCGGCCTCTGGGGGCATCGATCTCACCAATAATCATATGGATGATGTATTGTGGCTCTTCTTGTTCGTTTTGTCTATTGAAATTCCTATTTTTAAAATGGTTTTTGGCCCTGTCACTTAAAAATTCTCGAAGGTGCCTTTTGTTGAATAACCGAGCTACCTCCTCTCTTAGTTGCCTGCAATCTTCCGTTCTGTGGCCATGAGTGCCATGATATTCGCACATTTGATTGGGATTCCTCTGGGCAGGATCGGTCTGCATAGGTCGAGGCCATTTAGTATCTTGGATGCATCCGATAGCTGATACGATATCGGATGCATCGATGCTGAAGTTATACTCTGATAACTGATGTGCTTCTTTAGGTCCGGTATGCCTGTCGAACCCATTCATGTTCAACACACGTTTAACCCTTGGCCTCGATCATTTATCTTTTCACCTCGTATGGGGTTGCGTGAAAGTTCGCTACCCCTACGATCTCCGTTATACGGCCGGTATCGATCCTTGTTTGACCTTGGTTCTCGGTCGATATCCCTTTTAATATCGGACCCAGAACCCAACTGGTCGTCTTCGACTCTTATTTTGGATTGATACCGATTGTGCACATCGGCCCAAGTAATAGCTAGGTACTCGATCAGGTTATGCTTCAGCCGCCGTGAAGCCATTGAGCTTCGTTCGTTTAGACCTTGAGTAAAAGCTTGAACATCCCAATCGTCTGTGACTGGTGGTAGATCCATTCGCTCCATTTGGAAACAAGATACGAATTCTCTTAGCATCTCGTTATCCTTTTTACCTTGAATAGGTCCGACTTCCTAGTTTCGACCTTTATGGCCCCAGCATGTGCTTTTACGAAAGAATATGCAAGCATAGAAAAAGAATCAATAGAGTTAGACGGTAAATTATGATACCATATCATTGCTCCCTTTGACAGGGTTTCACCATTTTTTTCAATAATACAGATTCGATCTCATCGTCCTCTAGATCGTTCCCTTTGATGGCACATGTGTAAGAGGTGAAATGTTCGTTGGGGTCGGTCGTTCCATTATATTTAGGAATCTCGGGCACATGAAACTTCTTTGGGATCGGTTTAGGATCCGCGCTCGGGGGGAAAGGCTTTTGTATGAATTTTTTGGAATCTAAGCCCTTAAATATCGGTGGTGCCTCCAGGATCTGATCAACCCTGGAGTTATATGTTTCCATTTTTTTGTCGTTTACTTCGATTCTCCTTTCTCCTGACTCTATTCGTTTTGTCAGTTCGTCGAGCATCTTAACGATTTTGGGATTAGTCCCCGATTCTTGATCATTTGACCTTACTATAGCTGGCCTCGTTTTGTAGGTGACTTCTTGGGGTAGACTGGGCTCGAGTCTGGTCGGTGCCTGGGTTTGGCTCTGTAACTGGACTATTGCTACTTGTTGAGCTTGCAACATCTCGAAAATCATATGCAAGCTGATTCCGTTTTCCTCAGCGTTTTGGGTATTTTGAGCTGCAGACCGAGTTCCACCATGAATGATGTTTTCAGGGTTGGAACATTGGTTCGCCTCGATGGCCGCATATGAATTGACATCTATTGGCTCTTCGACCCGAGCTTCAACGGGATCAATGAGTGGCCTTCCACCCCCGGGGGTTAAGTTGTTGTTCTCATCTTGAAGGCCAGCTCTGTTGTCGATAGGTAGGGCCATTAATTGAGAATTCGTCATTTTCAACCTGAAATCAAAGATACTTCCAAGAGCAAGTGTAAAATGGTGTATTTTATAGAGATTCATACCAAACAACCACTATTATCCTTAGCCCTTACGGTGGGCGCCAAACTGTTTACCCGAAAAATAGATAGAGTTGAATTTATACGTAGTTCTAAGGATACGTGGTACAACTTGGCATAAATCGGAAAGTAAGTAGAAATATACTGGATATTGACTGTATGAAGAATGAAATACCAACCAAAATTGAAATAGAAATCTATTTTATGAATAAGCAAGATGAATCAATGTATAAAGCTCACAAGAGTATAATCTCAATATAAATATCAGTCTGTTTTTCTCTGTGAATATCAATAATATGAGAGTGTATCAATGCCTTAATCTGCCCTTTCCAGAAATAATAACTATCCCTCTTATAGTGGAGGGATCCTAGTTTAGATATAATTAAAAATACATAGTGGAGATCCCATGATAGATTAACTTTTCTCTAATTTCCGTCGAGATTCTCTCCCTTAGTGCGGTTGTAACGGCTCTTGTCTCTTGGCTCGATCTAGATCGGACTTGGTATTGGTCGATTTTCAGGTTTAGAACTCGATATTGGCTCGAGCTCGATATTGGCTCGGGGCCAGTATTGACTTTGGCTTGGTATTGGTCGGTCTGTGGCTTTTAAGCTAATAACACCGCCTCACATCATAGTTCGATTTGGAATTGAGCTCGGTATTGACTTCGAGCTCGGTACTTAATTGGTCCCCGAAAGTTGAGCTTGGTAACCTGACTTCGGATCTCATACCCGATATTATGAAGACGATCTTCGATCCATTATGTTCCAATCTTGACTAATCACACGAAGGTCGAAATCGATTTTGACCGTATACGATTTTTCTTTTCAATTCATGATTAAAATATTTCACATATCGTTCTAATGTTAACAATTGCATCATTTCTTTTATTTATTTGCATGATTCAGTGGTAAAGGAAATGTTTTTAATAGTTTTGAATTAAGTGCTTCTCAAAACATGACTTGTATAGTTGTATGTGCTTATCCCAACATATTTTTTTTCTTTCAAGAACATCTCCTAGATTTACTCAGATGTTGACGGTAATATTAAAACACTTTTTATTATAATTCTTTTAACAAGTTTGTAATTTTTATTATTTGCATAGGAATCTTTTAGTTTTAATACTTGTGCAAATGCATGAAACTCATATTCTCTACCTCATGATCAGGTTTGTATTAAATAATTTTTTTAATTTATATATTTATATATTAGCATATATATATTAAAAATTTGCAAATCTTTTCGAAAGTCAAGGATCACCGTCACAGTTTTAATTATGATTTATGTCAATTTAGTTTTAGTTAATTTTATTATTATATTTGAGATATTCGAACTAAAAAATAATGGTATCATAATAAGATGTATAGTGCTATATCTTTTGAATACATTTATGAATCTCATTATTAATCTTTTGAAAAGGTTAAATAATATCGATTCCAAATTATTTGTGATTTGTACTATCACATTATCAGGGTCCATATTTTGCATTTGGGTGAGAGGGGTTAGCTTTCTAACTGGCAGTGTCGTTGCACTAAACGGTCCTGTCAGTAGCCTTTAAATTTTTATTATAGTTTATTCAACATTGTTTTACCATATTTAGAATAGTAGATCTCACCCATAGAATAGTGGGATTGCCACATGTAATTAATCTGCACTACCATTGAGCAAAACTGGACCCAAAGTCATTGGAGGGGATCTCATCCCCAAAAATAAAGAGGTAAAGTTTTAGGTGAGATTTGAAAAGAATTTATGGAGATTCAAAAATGATCCACCAAAACCAAACCTAACGTGAGATAGAAAAAATCAGTGATAATGTTTTAAAAATGCTCAGCCATGTAAAAAAACTCTATTTTTATGTAATGCAGCAAGTAGAACTGTTGTGGTGAATCAAATCCCAAAATATGATTAACACAATTATTATTTTAATTATTTATTTATTCTCAACATACAATTATCATTTAGAACTTGTAAAAAAATTTAATTTTTATATAGAATGTAAACACATCTTTTGAATATATTTATGTTTTTTCAAAAAGTTTGTTCTCATTAATACTAGCGACACGCACAATGCACGTACACTAAGACTAATATTATATATATGTATTATACATATAATATACATATTTTATAGTACACTTTTTGGAAATGATAGGAAGGTGACAGATAAACAACTGGAAAAAAATATTGCATTTTAATCAATAACTTTGAGGATGTTTCGTGTAAATTTTTCAATTTCAATAGTTTTATATGTCAAAATCCAAAACTGAAGGAGGTAATTCGTACTTTACTCAAAGAAAAATAAGAGTTTTACTGATTTAAACGTATTTTGAGTCTAGTGAGAAGAGATGTCAATTAAATGAGTAATCCTGTTATTTAAATTAGAAGCTTTTCTTTACGCAAAAGAACTAGCCCCACAACTTTCTAATTTAAGCTTACAGTCTCAGAATGGAAAAGGAGAAAAATTACATTCTTAATTTTGCATTCTGTCTTTTGAATTAAGATTAAGATTTATATCATACTAGGTGAGCCTTGCGTAACTTGTAAAGTTGTTGTCATGTGACCAGCAGGTCACGAGTTCGAGCTGTGAAAATAGCCTCTTGTAGAAATGCAGGGTAAGACTGCGTACTATAGATCCTTGTAATCCGACCTTTCCCGGACCCCACACATAACGAGAGTTTAGTACATCAGACTATCCTTTTTATGTCATACTGTCAATATAGTAACGTAGAAGGAAAAGAAGATAAGAAATGAAAGAAAATGCTTGTATTATTTAGGGGAAAAGGAGAAAAAATGTAATCCGACCCTTCCCGGATCCCGCGCATAACGGGAGTAATGTCTAGCTATAATTATATATTTTTAGTGCATTAATTACCTTACATTTTAGTATTCTAATGCTAAATTGTACTATATTTGTGCTTAATTGAGTTTATTTTATATGTAGGTACTTTGGAGGTGAAATTGAGAGCAAAATAGAGATTTTATTTGTATTTTATACATTACAAGAATGAATTCATGATTATTTAATTATTGGATATATAATGATTAAAGTTTAATATTACAAAAGAAGACAAAAGAAACAATTGCAAAGAAATGAAAAGTTTAGTAGAAGAATGAGAAACGAAGCAGATTGAAAAGTTAGGCAATTAAAAGATTTGAATTGATTAAAGTTTGCTGGTAAGGAGTTCAAAATTACATACACGTTTTGGAGAAAATGGAGGCATGGACACTTGGAGAACATGGAAGACGTGAGATATGCAGCTGAAAAGAATAGTTAGGCAAGCATCAAATTGACTTAACCAGCAAATTGGAAAACCTAGCGACGCAATGGAATTCCTTCGCGTTACACGGTGCGACGCTTCATCCATCGCGGGGTTCTGCCTCACGTTATAAGCTGCGACCCACCTTTCCGAGTTCGACACAATTTTGAATCCTTTTTGGTCTTGGACTTCGTTATTTGGCCTAGGCTTATTTCTACACCTATAAATAGTCATTAAACAAAATATTTACATAACTTTTGACCAAGGGAGAGCACAGAGCCGCCGTGGAGGCCGGAATTCATCAAGTTCCATCTTTCTCCCACCAAACTTAGTAATTTTTATGTTTCTTTGTATGATTTGTTGTTTGGCTACCATGTCTATGTGGAGCTAAACTTCACGTTCTAGGGTTGTGGTTCTTTCATGACTATTGTTATTCGGATATTGATTTTGACTTCTTGATTTATCATATTAGTTTATTTATTCAATCTTGCACTTAATTATTTAATTGTTTGATCACCAATTGAATATTATCTACGAATCTAGAATTGAACTCGAAAGTGGAAATTCTATATTGCATATAGGATTGAGTAGGGCAAGTTCTTGAACTCGGGCATCGGGGAACAGATTCATGGTTAGGATAGACATATACCTAATTGCCTTGCTTGGTTGATTTACAGCAATTATAAATGCGTTCTTGTTGATTCTAACTCCATAGACATATAGGCGTTAGGTTAGCTTGAACAGGCGAGTAAGAACTCGACAGATTCTTATGAGCAATATTAACCCTGTCAACCAATAAACTAGATAAATTAGTCGGTCAATTCAATTTAAGAATACAATATGATTGTTAGATAGCCCATAACCCTAGATCATTTTCATTACATTGATATCATAAAAATCTGCTCTTTCTCTGTTCAAAGTTCATTATTTATATTTTTTTATTTAATTAGTTTAAAATCAAATATTTTTAGGTTTAATTCTTATTTAGATAATTAGGATAGTCTAATTTAGTTAATAGCTAATCACAAGTACTCGTGGGTTCGACATCCGACTTTTAGTCACTTTATTACTTGACGACTGCATATACTTGCGTGTGCGTTTAGCTGCAACAAATTTTTGGCGCCGTTGCCGGGGACTTAGAAATTAACTATTTTTCTACATTAGGCTTTTACTTTTATCTTTACAAGTTTTTTTTCCTTCTCTTTTTGTAAATATTTTATTTTTATAACTATTTGATTTTTCTCTTAGTGTGTTTCTAGTTCTTTCACCATGACATCTGGGGATGAAATATATGGAGGTAAGGTTATTGATGAAGACTCTTGGTTGACGGAAGACTTATATGGCCCGTCATTTTGGGCTTGTCATGACCTGAACTCTTGGAAATCTGAATTTGAATATGGGAGTAAGGGTTGGTATTGGGACGAATATTCTCGATTAAGGGAATATGCGGAACGACGTTGTCTTCTGACAACGTTGGTGAATAATTGGTCTAAGGAGAGAGATAATCTTGCACATAAAATTGATAATTTTAGCTTGGTTGTGCATAACTTGGATGCAAATTTGAATGAAAAGGTTGATACGTGTAAACGTATCAACCTTTTCATTCAAATTTGCATCCAAGTTATGCACAACCAAGCTAAAATTATCAATTTTATGTGCAAGATTATCTCTCTCCTTAGACCAATTATTCACCAACGTTGTCAGAAGACAACGTCGTTCCGCATATTCCCTTAATCGAGAATATTCGTCCCAATACCAACCCTTACTCCCATATTCAAATTCAGATTTCCAAGAGTTCAGGTCATGACAAGCCCAAAATGACGAGCCATATAAGTCTTCCGTCAACCAAGAGTCTTCATCAATAACCTTACCTCCATATATTTTATCCCCAGATGTCATGGTGAAAGAACTAGAAACACACTAAGAGAAAAATCAAATAGTTATAAAAATAAAATATTTACAAAAAGAGAAGGAAAAAAAAAACTTGTAAAGATAAAAGTAAAAGCCTAATGTAGAAAAATAGTTAATTTCTAAGTCCCCGGCAACGGCGCCAAAAACTTGTTGCAGCTAAACGCACACGCAAGTATATGCAGTCATCAAGTAATAAAGTGACTAAAAGTCGGATGTCGAACCCACGAGGACTTGTGATTAGCTATTAACTAAATTAGACTATCCTAATTATCTAAACAAGAATTAAACCTAAAAATATTTGATTCTAAATTAATTAAATAAAAAAAATATAAATAATGAACTTTGAACAGAGAAAGAGCAGATTTTTATAATATCAATGTAATGAAAACGATCTAGGGTTATGGGCTATCTAACAATCATATTGTATTCTTAAATTGAATTGACCGACTAATTTATCTAGCTTATTGGTTGACAGGGTTAATATTGCTCATAAGAATCTGTCGAGTTCTTACTCGCCTGTTCAAGCTAACCTAACGCCTATATGTCTGTGGAGTTAGAATCAACAAGAACGCATTTATAATTGCTGTAAATCAACCAAGCAAGGCAATTAGGTATATGTCTATCCTAATCACGAATCCGTTCCCCGATGCCCGAGTTCAAGAATTTGCCCTACTCAATCCTATATGCAATATAGAATTCCCACTTTCGAGTTCAATTCTAGATTCGTAGATAATATTCAATTGGTGATCAAACAATTAAATAATTAAGTGCAAGATTGAATAAATAAACTAATATGATAAATCAAGAAGTCAAAATCAATATCCGAATAACAATACTCATGAAAGAACCACAACCCTAGAACGTGAAATTTAGCTCCACATAGACATGATAGCAAAACAACAAATCATACAAAGAAACATAAAAATTACTAAGTTTGGTGGAAGAAAAGATGAAACCCGGCCTCCACGACGGCTCCGTGCTCTCCCTTGGTCAAAAGTTATGTAAACATTTTGTTTAATGACTATTTATAGGTGTAGAAATAAGCCTAGGCTAAATAACGAAGTCCAAGACCAAAAAGGATTCAAAATTGCGTCGAACTCGGAAAGGTGGGTCGCAGCTTATAACGCGAGGCAGAACCCCGCGATGGATGAAGCGTCGCACCGTGTAACGCGAAGGAATTCCATTGCGTCGCTAGGTTTTCCAATTTGCTGGTTAAGTCAATTTGATGCTTGCCTAACTATTCTTTTCAGCTGCATATCTCACGTCTTTCATGTTCTCCAAGTGTCCATGCCTCCATTTTCTCCAAAACGTGTATGTAATTTTGAACTCCTTACCAGCAAACTTTAATCAATTCAAATCTTTTAATTGCCTAACTTTTCAATCTGCTTCGTTTCTCATTCTTCTACTAAATTTTTCATTTCTTTGCAATTGTTTCTTTTGTCTTCTTTTGTAATATTAAACTTTAATCATTATATATCCAATAATTAAATAATCATGAATTCATTCTTGTAATGTATAAAATACAAATAAAATCTCTATTTTGCTCCCAATTTCACCTCCAAAGTACCTACATATAAAATAAACTTAATTAAGCACAAATATAGTACAATTTAGCATTAGAATACTAAAATATAAGATAATTAATACACTAAAAATATATAATTATAGCTAGACATCAAGCTTAGTGAACCTGTTCTTTTTATACCATATTGTCAATATAGTTACGTAAAAGGAAAGAAGATAAGAAATGAAAGAAAATGCTTGTAGTATTTAGGGGGGAAAGGAGAAAAAAAATGTTATCTATAGGACGAAAAAAGAAAACTTTTACTTACACACGCACCACAACTTTACGGGAAACACACCTTTCCAATTTTATTACTGTAGTATACTGTATATATATGTTTTACTTGTTAATCATATTTAAATTAGCAAAAGTTTAAGAAAATAGAAAACTTTCCAAATGAAAGTACTTATATATTTTTTTTCAAAAATTAAGTATCCAATTAATGAAAATGAAAAAAAAGATGATTCGACCTTTTATGGTTGATGCTCATTTTGAGCATAAAACGGCTTATTTTTATTCTTATGAATCGAATAATACTGTGTTATTCCCAATATTTGTGGGAATATTTGTAAGAGTTAAAGTTGGGAGCAGCAATATCTATCAAGAAACATATGTCCTCACTTCTGCCTAATATGCCCTCTCAAAGCGGAGTGGTCACATCTGATTCCCTAACTAATGGGCCATTTTTGCTAGAATTATAGTTACTAATGTAATTTTACAAATGAAAAACATTAATTAGCTCATATATATCATACTTGATTCCATGTAGTAGCTGATTAATTAATTTCTTCGTTTCTTTATTCCTTTTTAATGAAAGAAAAAAAGGAGTTGTCACTCTTGTATTTTGTCTTCTTGATTTACCTCCATGTTCAACATGTATTACTGCAAAGTTTAACAATGATACGCAGCATCATAATTCATATATGACATACAAGTCTTGACGGACAAAACTACTCGATAGTACTTGTGCTTGTAAAAGGTAGCAAAAGTAATAGATACAGATTAATACTAGTCTATATAGATAGTGTAGTTGTCGCCAGGATGTACATATCAAATTTGGGGGCTTAAACACCCATTGACCTTGGCAAAAAGTGTGTATTATATTAAAAATTTAACAAAATGAATATAGCACCCAAGTAACACAAAGTTTGATGACTAAGTGGTCCTCTAGAATGGTAAAGCCTACCATTTTTTCTTCACGTTAGTTGTCTTATCCATTACAGTTTTGCATCGTCCATAATATTAAAATTATGAGTTCTTTTTATTAGTTTTCTTATCGTCGTATTCAAACACTTGTGTACTTATATAGTTTGATTGGTAGTACTTTACGTCAAAAATATTAAGCGCCCACGAACCTAAAATTTTGAATCCGCCACTGATTGTAGCAGCGAGAAAAAAGTTAATTTGATGAGTCTCATTATATACGGAAAAGGGCAAGAACTGCCCCTAAAGTATTGGAATTGGTACAAAATTGCCCTCCGTCCACCTATTTGAATAAAAATACTCCTACCGTTATTTTTTTGGCTCAACATTATCCTTATTACTAACAAAAAATTCATTAATTTTTTTTAAAAATTAATATCCACGTGTTACCGTCCAATTGGCCTAACATAAACCCCAACCCGTAACCCGCTCCAATTTTAAAACTTAGCGCTCTCTCTCTCTCTTCGCTATTTTATTTTAGTGAGCATTTACTTACGAGTGTATGTCTACTATTATTGATCATGAGGCAAACTCAAAATTGAGTTCTCTATTAGAATTATTTTTATGAAAAATGAAAGGAATTGTCATATTCTTCTTAATGCAAAAAGTTTAGATTCTTTTTGTTTATGCAATGAGTGTTCTTTATTTGAAATTTGTGGGGGGGGGGGGGGGGGGGGTCTTCACTATTTTTTGTCATTCCTTCGTGAAAATTTGAGGATATTTTTTCAATTTTTTTATTGTTTATGTGATGTGTATTTTTATTATTTATTTATTTCACTATTTATTCAATTAATATGTAAGCTTTTCTACTCCGTGTAATGGGTACTGTGCAATTGTCACATTTCATACACACTGGGTTCATATGATATACTAATAATAGTTAACAATTTTTTTAGATAATTCCTTCACTAGTATTTGTTTTCTTATTTTGATTGTTATCATGGATTCAATTTTCTCGATTAGATTACTGTGTTAAGTCTAGTAAAAAAAGATTTTCTACTCATAATTTGCAAATGATATAGGCTACCGTGTACGTTGCTATTTCCGGCGGATCCGCCGGTAAATTCCGCCCAAGTAGCAACAAGGCACAAAGAGAGAGAGAGAGTTGTGTTTTAAAATCGGAGCGGGTCAATATTAGGACGGGTTAGGGGTGAGTTTAGTTATATTTTAGTTGAAGTTTAAGTTAGGCCAATGGAACGGTGACACACGGATATTAATTAAATTTTCTTTTTTTCCCAGATTTTTTTGTTAGTAATAAGGGTAATGTTGAGCCAAAGAAATAACGGTAGGGGCATTTTTATTCGAATAGGTGGACGAAGGGTATTTTTGTACCAATTTCGATACTCCGGGGCAGTTTTGGCCCTTTTCCTTATAAAATTTTGTAAACCATTTAAATATCTTTTGGTCAACATGTAATAACACCATTTTTTTTCTCCTTGCTGAGCATGAGCAAAACATAAAACAATTACCATTGAATCTACTTTCCTGTACTATGAAGATGCATTATTAAATGCTCATTATTGCACTAATGAAGCTCCATATACTGCTTATGATTTGAAAGCTCTTTTTCTTTCTTTTTTGGTCCCTGGGCCCTCATGCATAATGTTTTTTTTTTCTTTAAAAAGAATAATACTAGCATGTTAACGTAGTATTTCTACTTTCCTATATCTACTGACATTCAAGATGCGTCATTAAATGCTCAATGAAAAAAAATACCTCCACTCACGATCGTTAGGTTCTGGGTTCGAGTCACGCGGGAGGAAAGTGTGAAAACACTATAGGGTATAGATCCTCCTAAATTGGGAGGGATTTAAAAAAATAAAGCAGAAAAAATTACTGTGCATATAAGTAAGATTAGGCTTTCTTTTATGTGTATATATTAGGTGTTGAATCGGTTGACTTGTTTATTATTATTATGTTTTTGAATCCCCTTGGTTGAAATTCTGTTTCCGCCCTGAATGTAGTTATGTTAGGAAGATCCTGTACTGCTTTTGATGGAAAGCTTGTTGTTATTTTTATTTTTGGTCCCTAGACCCTCATGCATAATAATGTTAATAGTATTACTAGCATGTTAGGGGTCGTTTGGAGTAAATTGCAGAATGATTTCTTGAAGGAGTAAATGTTGGTTAATTTTCCTCTTTAGTATCGGGTCAATCGCAAGCAGTCTTTCTGCTTTACCAAGGTAGAGACAAAGTCTTTCTTCACACTAATCTCTCCATATCCCATTTGTGAGAATTCACTGGATTTGTTATTAGGGATTAAAATATGTGTTTCATTTACTTTTTAAAAAATTGTTTAATACATGAGGATTATTTTGGTCATGTTAGCTGTATTAGTCAATGTTCTACTAATCTTCGTATTCTTAAGTACTCCAATTTCTCGTGTAACATGTTATTAGCATGTTAATGCAACGTCAGAGTCAATATTTTGAAAGTTCATTTCCTTTTTCTTAGAATTTTATTAGTATTGTCCAACCAGAAACAACCAACTATGCAAAATTTCATCTACCTAACACAAATTGCAGAATCACCACTTGTTGAAGAAGTAAATGTTGCTTAGTGTTCTTGACAAAGTTAAGAAAGTTACATAAACTTGGCTTTTTTTTTTTCTGCTTTTTATGGATTTCTCAAATACCTTTTGTGGCAAATCCTTTGATGGAGTTCAATGGAACTCTTTTCTTGAAATGCTATATCCAGATACATGTCTAAATCATATTTTTCTGTTATCTGTTGACTCCCTACTGTTGATCATCCTGTTAGTTGTACTAGCTTGTAATGTAGTATCAGGGAGAAAGTTTTTATGTCAATCAAAATGTCATGGACTTTCTAAGTTGTCGATTTGTTCAGCCGTTTTTAATGGATGTTTGGGCTTAGGATACATAGTTTTGGGAGCATGGAAGCTTAAAGAGCAACTCCATGATCAAGAATATGAGACTTTTCTGCCTCTACATCGTTGGATCGCGTTTCTTGTCCATGGAATTACATGGCTGTTTGTAAGTTCAATCATAAGCCTATACAAGAAGCAACTTTTCCTCATAGTGAAGCTTTATTCAATCCTTGCCATGTTATTAGCAGGATTTCTTTGCATAATATCTGTGTGGAAATGTATTAATCGTGACCATGTAATTGGAGGTGAAGTGATATTAGATGCACTATCTTTATTAGGAGCCATTCTATTGATCTGCAGTGGATTTAAGGAAAGTGATGAATATGGCAATTATGGGGGTATTGATCTGTGTGATAATACATTTTATAAGCCTTTACAATGTGAAGATGGAATTAGTAATGAAACTACTCCATTTGCAAATGCTGGATTTCTTGGAGAATTTTCATTTTGTTGGTTGAATCCATTAATGAAGAAAGGTAAAAAGAAGATTCTTGAGGATGAAGACGTACCTCAGCTAAGATCAGCCGACGAAGCAGGAACATGTTATAATCTGTTTAATGAGCAAGCGAATATGCTAAAAAGAAAATACCCTTTAAGAAAACCTTCTGTACTAATGGCATTACTCCTCTGCCAGCAGAAAGAAATTTTCATATCTGGGATCTTTGCTCTGATCAAGATATTAACACTGACGACAGGACCATTATTTCTTCATACCTTCATTGAGGTTGCTGAAGGAAGAGAAGCTTTTAAGTATGAGGGCTATGCTCTAACAGCTGGCTTTTTCCTTGCAAAATGCTTGGAATCTCTAGCGCAAAGGCAATGGTGCTTCAGGAGTAGATTGATTGGACTCCAAGTCAAGTCTTCGCTTACTGCAGCTATCTTTCAAAAACAACTCCAAGTCTCAAATGCTGCTAAGACAAGTCACTCCCCTGGACAGATAATGAACTATGTCACTGTAGATGCTCATAAAATAGGCGAGTTCCCCTTTTGGTTTCATCAGATATGGACGACAATTCTTCAGCTCGTACTAGTGTTGTGTGTAATATACTATTCTACAGGGGTAGCTGCATCAGCAGCATTAGTGATTGTGATATTAGTTGTACTAGTTAACTCCCCATTAGCCAAGTTGCAGCTTAAGTATCAGATTAACCTCATGATCGCGCACGATAAAAGGCTGAAGGCCATCACAGAAGCGCTTACACATATGAAGGTTCTCAAGTTATATTCTTGGGAGCGACATTTCTTGAATGAGATAAACAAGTTGAGATCTGAGGAAACCAAGTGGCTATCATTAGTTCAAACACAAAAAGGATACTACCTTATCCTGTTTTGGTCATCTCCCATTCTGGTCTCATCTGCTACTTTCGTAGCTTGTTACTTGTTTGGAGTTCCTCTCAATGTCAGCAATGTTTTCACATTTCTAGCCTCTTTAAATCTGCTTCAAGATCCCATTAGAAGAATCCCTGATGTTGTCGGGGCATTTATTGAAGCAAAGGTTTCACTGTCAAGGATTGTGAAATTTCTAGAGGAACCTGACATGGATAAAAGGGATCACATGAAACAAAGTCCGGATAATTTGAATATTTATATAGAGTGCACCGACGTTTCTTGGGAGATGAATTCTTTAAATCCCGCATTAAGGGACATAAATCTGGAGATTAAACATGGTGAAAAAGTGGCTGTTTGTGGTGAAGTTGGCTCAGGGAAATCTACGCTAATGTCTCTCATTCTTGGAGAAGTTCCATACATCAATGGCACTGTAAGTCTGGCCTTTATTGTTTTGTCTACCTAATTGATTTGGTAGAATACAGTACAGGTGTAATCAGAAAATGTTACTGTATTTTGTAGGTTAAGGTTTATGGAAAGATAGCTTATGTTTCTCAGACAGCATGGATTCAGACAGGAACCATAAAAGAAAACATACTGTTTGGATCCAATATGGAACCACAGAGGTATCGACAAGCTCTAGTAAAGAGTTCGCTAGTGAAAGATTTGGAGATGCTTCCATTTGGTGATCTTACTGAGATAGGAGAAAGAGGTAACAATTTGAGTGGAGGCCAAAAGCAACGGGTTCAACTAGCTCGTGCCCTTTATCAGGATGCAGATATTTACCTCTTGGATGATCCATTTAGTGCTGTAGATGCACATACTTCCACTAATCTATTTAATGTACTTATAATTCAACATCTCGAATCTTCTCCATTGGGTTCCTTTGCAAACCTTATGCAGTTGAAATTTTTATTCAACTTTCCGCATTTGATTTGGCAGGATTATGTCATGGGAGCTCTATCAGGAAAAACTGTGCTTCTGGTAACACACCAAGTTGAATTTCTTCCAACATTTGATTCTATTTTGGTTAGTCACCTCATTGAAAAACTCCACTAATTCTATTTCTTGTCCCTTGTAATTTTCCACTTATTCTCATCTAATGTATTTAGTACTAATCTTTATCCATCTAGATTAAAAACGCAGCAGTCCAACAAAGTTGACTACAATTTTAGTTATTTCGCCCTTGGTCCTGAAATTGAAGATTTTAACTAGGTCTCTTTCGATTTCACAGCTAATATCTAGTGGGAAGATCCTGAAATCTGGTACCTTTGATGAGTTGCTGTCAAAGAGTGAGGAATTTCAGGAACTTGTCAATGCACAAAAAACTCCTTCTGGTCCTCAATGTCAAGGCATTTATGCTTCTAACAGGCCTAAAGCTGCTGAGATAGAGATCAATAATGTTTCCTCCGACGAATGCGGTGTAGTTTCTTCAAAAGGAAATCAATTAATCAAGGCAGAAGAACGAGAAGTAGGAGACGCAGGAATGAAGCCATACATTCAATATCTAAAGCATTACAAGGGATTCTTGTATTTCTCCTTGGCAGTCATTGTTCACACAATGTTTGTAGTTGGACAGTATATACAGAGTTACAAACTGGCTACTGGCCTTCAAAATTCCAGTGTTAGCAGATTAAAGCTAATCACTGTCTACACAATCATTGGTTTCAGTTTAATACTCTTTCTGCTTTTAAGATCCTTATTGGCAGTAAAACTCGGTCTTGGTGCATCAAAATCGATTTTCTGTACACTGTCAAGCTCTCTTTTCTTTGCTCCAATGTCTTTTTTTGACTCAACACCTTTCGGAAGAATACTTAGTCGGGTAAGAATCGCTGAACAAATGTCTACTGCAAATTAAATCTGCACTTAATGTAAGTTTTAATTGGTTAACTATTGAAGATTGTCTATTTGTTTTGTGCAGGTATCTTCAGATTTGAGCACTGTTGACATTGAGTTGCCTTTCTTAATAAACTATACTGTTGGATCAATCATAATTTCATACTCTACGTATGTCATCTTATGCCTTCTTGCTCCAGAGGTCCTCCTAGTAATCGTGCTTATGATTTACGCAACTATACTAGTTCAGGTGATAGACATTTTTATTACTTTTTAAGTTCTTATATCACCTTAATAATCTTAATAGGCGCGTGATATATCAATTGTTCTTTCTTACTACATGTAACTTTATCTACACATTTTTATTATGCAGAGGTACTACAATGCTTCAGCGAAAGAGCTGATGAGATTAAATGGAACAACAAAGTCTTTAGTTGCCAACCATCTAGCTGAAAGCATTTCAGGATTAACGACGATTAGATCTTTTGGACAGGAAGGCCGTTTCTTTTTCAAGAACTTGGAGTTTATTGATAAAAATGCAAGGCCATTTTTTCATACTTTCTCCGCAACTGAATGGTTAATTCTGCGTTTGGAGATAATGTGTGCGGTTATCATGTCCTCCTGGATGCTTGGCATGACGTCGCTTCACATAGGGTCTTCTGTATCTGGTTTGTTCCGTTTAAGCTTTTTGATACATGACATTTTCTAAGGCTACTCGCGCGTATTAGAAAATCTCAGATTGAACGTTGTTTGCTGGCGCAGGACTTATTGGAATGGCATTTTCCTATGGCCTATCACTAAATACAATCCTAGTTTGGTCTGTTCAATGTGAATGCACAATAGCAAATTCTATTATCTCTGTAGAAAGGTTAGAACAATACATGAGACTACCAAGTGAAGCAACTGAAGTAGCTCAAATTAACCACCCTTTACCTGGTTGGCCTACGCGTGGCAAAGTGGAAATTCGCGACCTAAAGGTATGTTTTCAGTAGCAGGAATTGTTAATTAGTTCATGAAAACATCTAACCTCTTGTAAGTTTTATTTTGAAGTAGGTGAGGTACAGGCCAAATGCTCCATTAGTACTTCAAGGTATAAGTTGTACATTTGAAGGGGGACAAAAGGTTGGAGTTGTAGGCCGAACAGGCAGTGGGAAAACAACTCTTATCAGTGCATTGTTTCGCCTCGTTGAACCTACACATGGCAAAATCATCATTGATCACCACGATATTTCAACAATTAGGCTTCAAGATCTTAGGTCGCGTATTGGAATTATTCCACAAGATCCTACACTCTTTACAGGTTCTGTTAGATACAACTTAGATCCCTTGTCAGAATATAGTGATGACCAAATATGGAAGGTAAGTCATATATATATATATATATATATATATATATATATATATGTGTGTGTGTGTGTGTCTAATCTCATTGCTAACTAGAATTTGATAATTGCTTCTAATTTACTAATAGAACTTTCTTGTTGAAGGTTCTTGAAAAATGTCAGCTTAGAGAGGCTGTTCAAGGAAAAGAAACAGGACTAGATTCCTCAGGTAAAGATCAAAATGTAGATCGTCAGTATAAGATCATATAGCCAATTATACTGTTTTTTGTCCTAGAAGATAACAATAGTACTATGAGCAAAATGCAGTTTTACAAGATGGATCAAACTGGAGCATGGGACAGCGACAATTGTTCTGTCTCGGACGTGCACTGTTGAAGAGGAGTAGAATTCTAGTACTAGATGAAGCAACTGCATCCATTGACAATGCAACAGATGCAATTCTCCAGAAAATAATCAGACTAGAATTCGCGGACTGCACAGTTATAACAGTAGCTCACAGAATTCCAACAGTAATGGATTACACAAAAGTCTTAGCAATAAGTGATGGTGAGTTCTTATATTATTCCAATAATGTTACTTCTTTTGTCCCTAATTATGTGAGATGATCCAATTGCAAATCGTCATTTGTGACAGAGGAAGTATTTATTTCATAATATGTTTGAAGGGGAGGTAACTGGTAAAGTTGATGTCATGTGACCAGGAGGTCACGGGTTCGAGCCGCGAAAACAGCCTCTTGCAGAAATGCAGGGTTAAGGCTGCGTACGATAGACTCTTGTGGTCCGGCCTTTCCCCGGACCCTGCGTATAGTTGGAGCTTAATGCACCGGGCTGCCCTTTTTTTTTTTTTTTTTTTTTTATGTTTGAAGCTTACAATTTGCTCATTCTTGATTTCCAGGGAAGTTAGTTGAGTTTGATGAGCCAAAGAAGCTGATAAACAAAGAGAGTTCATTATTTGGAGATCTTGTTAAAGAATATTGGGCTCGTACTGAAAAGTGAAAGTGAAAGGACTAGAGAATTTTGTCATTGCATCTAGGTTAATTTTCTGCCTATGCCGACTTGATTGGGATTGAGACATAGTTGTATTTAGGTTAACTCTTTGTTTAGTTGAAGTAAAAGGTGGCTCCAGTTTGCTTTGTCCATATTGGAGTTCATTTTGCAATTTTGTTTGCTGTTAAACAAAACAAAAATTGAATAAATACCTACCTTCACTCGGCATTCGGACAATAACGTATTTATCGTGGTTAAGTGATAAATTAAAATTAAAATACATATTAACAAACCTTTGAAAACTATGGAAAGAAGGAATAACAATATTTATCGTGAATTCTTTGGTTTGATTAACCTTTAGCCTTCTTTATCGTGCATACTCGCCTGTTCAATTCAAAGATGTGAAATTCCTTTACATAACAAACCGTAAAAGTTACATAAATGATTAAGAAAAATGGAAAAGCAAGTGGGAGACAACACTGCATAAAATGAGCACCACTTGAATTGTAATTTTTCTTTCTTTCTCATCTTCTCTCTACTAATGTCTCATTTTGACCAATTTGCATCTTGTATATTGACGTTTCTAGTGATATATAAACACTATGCTCTTAGCCTAGTTTGGAAACACTGGAAAGAAGAAATAACAGTACAAGAAAACAAGAGGACAAGTGTCCCTTCATAAAGTATAAAGCAAATTATGTTTCTTTGGACTGTATTCTTGCAAAGAGTGATTTCATACAAAATACTCAAACAGGAAAACCAATTTCCTTAATCTTGTATTCATAATATACACAAAGTGAACCGCAAGAAGTTACTATTACAATTCAACCGAGCTATCAACAAAGGCTAAATTCACTTATGCACAACTAGGGGTGGCATGTGGGCCGGGCCTGGTCCTAAGTGGGCTTCGCGGGCCCGGTCCTAAGTGGGCCGGTCCTAAGCGGTCCCGGGCTTCGCAGGCTTCTCGTTGGAACCGGTCCGGGACTGGGACCACGAACTAGCGGTCCCGTGTTAAGTGGGCCGGTCCTGGGCCTAAGCGGGTCCAAACAGTCCTAACCGGGCCCAAGTGGGCCCAACGAAAACCTTCTATTTTTTAAATTATTTTTATACAAGTTAGAGAAAAAAATGATGATAAAAATATCTAAGGCAATTCCTAGTAAATTATATTATAGAATTGTCACCTAAATTTTTTAATTTAAATTTAAAGATAAAAATATTATAAAGAGATATTCAAAGCAATGCGTTATAATATATATACTATACTATACTATATATACATCTTAAGATATATAAGCTATATTCGATTTACTATATATACATCTTAAGATTTATACATTAATATTCGATTTATATACTATATATACATCTAAAGATATATATATATATATATATATATATATATATATATATATATATCTCTCTCTCTCTCTCTCTCTCTCTCTCTCTCTCTCTCTCTCTCTCTCTCTCTCTCTCTCTCTCTCTCTCTATATATATATATATATATATATATATATATATATATATATATATATATATATATATATATATATATATATATATATACTATATATACATCTTACTATATTAAGATGTATATATAGTATATCGTAAGATGTATACTATCGAATATGGCTTATATACTATGTATATAGTGAGATGCATTTTTGTTTAACAAACGGTTATTAACCTCTAGTAAGGAATAAGGCGGGGAATATTCAAATTCTTTTTCAAAAGGTTTTGCAAAACTAGAACTTGAATTAGAACTTGAACTAGCAGCCAAATTAATAATTTTTTCACGAAGTTTTTCATCATTAACTTCTTTTAAAAGTTCTATTATATTATCAGAAGTAATAGTTTTCATGTTTAGGTCTTGAAACTGTGATTGTAATTTATAAAATTCATCATCACAAGTACATGTATCACCTTTGCAAGTTGTACAAGTATTATCAATATTTTTATCACTATCAGATAAATCAAGCAAATCAATTTCAGCTTCGGATTCTGATTCAGAATAATAATCAGATTCCGATCCAGAAGTGTATAACAAACTATAAACCTTATCACGTAGTTCATCTTCTAGTCCTAAGGTTTTCAGCTTTTGAAGCTTACAATTTGGAGCTATATGGCCAAATTTACCACACTTATAACACTTAATGTCAGCAAGATCTCGCTTAGACCTATTTTTGGTAAATCTAGTAGACTTGCGATGTGCTTTCTTGGCTTCTCGTTCTTCTTTGGATCTATATCTAGATCTCTTTTTCCTATAAGGACTGTCTTGGTTGGGGTATCTATGATATTTATGTTTCTTTTTCCTATGAGTAGAAGTCTCGGGTAAACCGAACTGGGTGCAAAAGTCCCCTAACTGGTTTCTTTCTTTAAGCTTATCCATCTTAAGTTGTCTGGACAATCTTAATTCATTGCACAGGTTTAATCCTTCCTGTGTGCAAATTCCTATTAATTTACCATAGGTATAGTCTGTGTAAGGAATTTCTCCATAACTACCTCTTAAAACCTTTCTAACTCTTTCGGCAAATAAAGAGGGAAGGCCATCTATGAACTTAGCTTTCCAATGTTCAAACTTATTTTCTGGTAGTTCCATCACTCTACTCATAAAGGTATCTTTATACCACCTAAACTCACTTAAAGTCTTACATCTAAGGCTATTAAGGAGAGTACGAATATTTTTATTTTGGTTGGTAAATCTACCATTGAAGTGTTCTAATATAGTAAGAATAAGGGTATAAACGGCATCTTCTCTATTTGCCACTAGGGCCATGCCTAAGTTATCAAGTCCTTTGTCAACGGCTTTAGCGTTAATAACCATTGCCCTTTCGTCGACAGACAAATAATTGTCCCACCAGCCACGAAGTTGGCCAGTAAAACCTGCAACAATCATTCTGCAAATATTCCTATCTGTATTTTTTACACTTTTACAGATAGTTGCATACATAAGCATTCTATGTACTAGAATAGTTAACTGCCTATCAGTCAAACCATCAAGATTCCATTCGTAAATTTCGGAACCACTGTAAGACGTATTAGTCTGATTCCAATCACGTTCCTCTATTAAAACATCTTGAGGAGTAGGACGATTGTAATAATAAGTCTGCATTCTAGGTTTATCAGCATATCTGCTATCTGCAAACTTACTATTCTTTTTGGGGTAACTTCTGAGTTTATTAAACTCTGACAAAACATCCTTTTTATAGTCAAAAGTAGAATCTAATTTATCAGCAAAATTATTTGATAAATCAATGGGTTTGATATTCAAACCGGATAACTTTTTATCAAGAAGTTCTTCTAAGTCTCCAAAAGATTTAAATTTAAAATCCTGAATATCAGGAGGTCTTTGAATATGAGTAACAACAATCTGAGGTTCTGATTTGCTTCCTGAAGAAGAGGCAATATCAGTCAAAGTCTTTTTCGTATTCATCTCCTTAATCAAGACTGTTAAATCATCAAGTTTTTTTATTAAGAAAACTAACGTTTTCACCCAAAACTTTAACATATAAACTCAAATAATTATTTTGAGAAATTAATTTATTAATTTCTGCGATGCTGACTGCAGCAACATCTTCATCAATAAATTTTTGAAATGCAGTAAAAGTAATACCTGTATTATTAGGTAAAACAAAAGATGATTGAGGAGGGTAAATGTCTTTAGTAATATTGCTACTCCCGTCTTTATAAGATCTTTCCAAAACTTTTATAAAAAGTGGTAAATATGTGGTTATAAACCAAGGAACAAAATACATAATTTGATTATGTAAAGCACAAGTTTCATAAAACTCTTGTGAAATATTGTTTAAATCTTCCTTACTATAAGTATCAAAAAACCAAGTTTTAAACTGGTTCCATTTATCAGTAAAAAATTCTTTTTGAATATAACCTCTAGCTTGTGACCCTGGACTAAAATCAATTTGGTATGGAATCATTAAGAATCATTGGGGTCAAAATCCATTTCGGACGCAGAAGGAATATCCTTATCAGAAATATTATCACTATCCTGAACAATATTTGTTTTGGGGTTAATCTTAACCCTTTCAACAGGTTTATCACCTACTTTAGTAGAAATTGTGTGTAAAGATGCAGCACGATTTCTAGCTGGTCCATAGACTGGTTCAACAGGAGAAATGTGTTGAATATCAGGCAACAGTCTACGACTAGTAAAGGAATGTCTGTTATAACTAGAACTAATAGTAGGCAACAGTCTATTATTAGAAAATGACTGTCTACTATAAGTGGAACTATTATCGTCAAACTGAATGCAAATTCTACCATCCGGATTTTGAGTAATATGAGAATACTCAGTATTACTAACAGTATCAGTTATCTGACTGGGGGATATAACCGAATCCAAAGTCCATGTGGTTGGAAAATTAATTTCTTCCCACTTAATAGGTCTTCTCGTGGTGACCTTAGACTTTGCAAAATTCGTTTCCACTAGAATAGTCTGATCAGATGTATCATATAATTTACATCTGGGGTTTAACGTAGATAGTAATTTAAAATATATTCTATACGATAAACATATCAGTTCAGAACCAGGCGCATAATTATAACCATGCGTTTTCACATTTAATGTTAATGCATCAAGTATATTAACATCAGATAAAGATAATTGCAAATTGGGTTGAGTATTAAAATATACTGGGCCATAGGCGACAGTAGATTCAATAGAACCCATCAGAGACTGTCTAAAATTCAAATTTCTGGCATCTCTGAGAGCAGCCAAAAATGTCTCTGGTAACTCTTTAAGGGTTAAAGGCTTAAAAGCAATTTGAACCATACCAATATGCAAATAATTATACTGGTGTTTATAAACATCTACATCATGCTTGTTTAACAAACGAATAGTCTGTTCAGACGAATTTAAAGCTAAAGATTGCTCAGTTGTTTTAACAAGTTGTTTAGAAGAGAGTTTATCAAACCATCCATAATCATAGATTGTTCTAATAGGGACTTTAGGAATAGTCCATTTGTTTAACAAATCAAGGTTTTGAGGTATATCTACCTCTTCCAATCTAGTATTTTTCATACTAGTTTCTCCTAAATCCATATTTCAGAAATATATCTATGTCGAATATTTCATATCTATCTTATATATACCATGAAAGTACCTAGGCTCTGATACCATTTTAACAGGATCAAGTGGCGGGCGGTAATCCGCCATGCCTTCTCAATTAAATTAAAACAGAAATCACCGTTTAACCGGGAACTGGACTTGTTTCACACCTCACATCTGGCTTTTATATGCCTGAAAGGTTTCCACCAGTTAAAGATTTCTATTTTAACATATTTGAGAATTCTTAATCTAGCTAATTCAGTACCCTTATATTTAAAGACTGGCGGTAATCCGCACAATCAGTAAGGATAAGAATTGAAATATACTTGAATTTTATATATAGTTTAATGACTGTATGGAAGGTTAAAAACCTTTACTCAAGCAAGGGGTCTGTCATAATATAATACATACTTTTGTTGAGCCCATGTGTCTAGCAGTTCTAACCGTGAAAGAAGATGCCCTTTTAACTCCTTTATCGGGCTGAGGTTCACGGCTGGCTAGACGGAGCCACTAAGGCAAAGCCAATAAGAGCAGTGTTATATCAGACTGTACCAACCATCTTGACACCAAGTCAAAACTCTATATATAAAACTCATTTATATTTTAATAGATGCCGTCGCTTTCATAGTGTATATAGGAGAGAAGTTAGATACTCAACATAGATATGAAGTCTCTTAGCCGGACATCGTCACGGCCAGAGAGGAGAGACTAGAAGAAAATCTAAACTAAGAAAGACAGAAGTATGTACCTTGTGGCCAAGAAGCAAGGCCCTGAAGATGAAGAACTGAAAACTTTTATTTATTTGTTCTTCTATTACAATCTACAAACTTCAAACTAACTCTTTACTTACACTTAGAGAGAGAGAGAGAGAGAGAGTTCTAGAGAGAGGGAGTCTTCACGTCTGCCTCCTAAGAATGAACGAATGACTTCTATAAATAGAAAAAGAAAAGGAATCTATGAACAGTAAAAGTGGGTCCCCGTGGGTCCCTGTAATAGTGTTTCTACTGTTGAAACAGTGTATTTACTGTTGATGAACAGTGTATCTACTGTTCGAGTGGGTCCGGCGGCTTCACTATGCTGTAGGTCCGGCGGCTTCACTGTTTGAGTGGGGTCCAGCTGTTTCACTGTGCTGGTTTCTTTTCCGCTTTTTTCAATTTGCGGATGAATTCTTCTGTATCACGTAAGTCTTCTTCAGATAATATCCTTTCTGCTTCAATGGGCTGAGAATCTTCAGCAATATCATCGTTGCTTGTTTCACTTTGCATTGACGTATCTGACTTTTCATATTGATTAATGGAAGACAGTAAATTTCTTTTAACCTCTTCCAAGTAACTGTTAATCATCTCTGTTTTATCTCCTTCTTGAAAGGAGATCCTTCTGGCAATATGCCTCACTGAACTGTCATCAATTACCTCTTTCTGAGGTTTACTAGAATATTCTTGGATCTTCATCTCGATTGAATCCAAGAGCTCTTGACCATATAAGGTCTTTGTTTTGGGATCCTTCTTCATTAACTTGTCCCAAAAATTGTTGTAAAAAGTCCTATATAAGCAGGGGACTTGTTCTTCAGTGAATCCGACTTCTGGATTCCATTTGTGTATCCAAGGGATAGAAAATTCCAGAAAGAAATATATTTGGTTAATTTTTTCTGGGTAGCAGATATGATCTGCGTGATATAAATCGTTAATAAAAGGAGAAATTTTTATCCATTCTTTGTATAACATGAGAAATGGATCTGGTAAAATCTTTATTGTTGGACCATGGTATGACCACCAGTTTAGAAACCAATTAGGAACAGTTGTTGCAAATATCTTTGCACATACTTTTATAAACCAAGTATGTTTGTGTCTATCATTATTGTAGTATAATACTTTATCAAAAGCTTGGATATAATCCCAATAAGTAAAATTCATTTTATTTTTGTTAAGGCTTATCTGCCTTTCCTTCATTGTGGATATACCCCAGTCTTCAACAGATATAATCTGTTTAATTATAATCTTCGAGAAGTTATAAACGTTCTCGTCTGTGCTATACCCAGAAAAGTGCTGAAAATCTGCACTTCCAGTACTGGTCAGTATCGTTTCATAGTAGGAACGGATTTTGTATGACTCACCCGGATAATATAACCCATTTATCAAATACCTTTGGAATATCTTCCATGGTTCTTCTTTTCTCTGAATGTCAGAATTTTCTAAGAGAAATATCATTTCTCTTTTTGGCACTTTCTCGTATGACTTGATATCATCATTGTCATCTTTAGTAATGGAAGCAAAAGTATTACTTTGCTTAACAGAAGTATCTTTCTGTTTTTGAGCAGTCAAATATGCCTGCAAATGTGCGTATAACGGACTATCTTCTGGAATATCTTCCAGATGGACGGATGGTCCAATCGATGATTCTTCTCTGAGAGATATCCTCTCATTGACTAAACTCCTTCTTCCCATTTGTATAACTGGGGAGTTTGATGAGGATCCGTATGACGATCCCGAAGGTGATGACCTTCCTTTGGACTGTGGGGATGATCTTCCCCAACCTCTACCTCTTCCCCTACCCCAGGGGGTTCCATCCTGTAAATATTCACGAGATAAGAAATCTGGTAGAGAATTATCAATTCCCTTTTTATATTGTATTTCAAAATCAAAAGGGGCTAATTGAGCTTGCCATCTTGCAAATATCATTTTTGAGGCATCATGTTTAAAATCTTTATTAAACATATATTTAACAGATTGTGCGTCAGTTTTTATCAAAAACTTTTGATTGTATAAGTCGTCCTGAAATTTTAAAACACATTTTACTATGGTTAACATTTCATGTGCCACAGTAGCGTATTTTCTCTGGGCTTCAGACCATTTACCAGAGTAAAATCTAATCAGATATTCATGTTTATCATTGGGATTTATCTGTTTTAATATCCCTCCATAACCAATATTAGACGCATCAGTCTCTATAATTTTTTGCCATGTAGGATTAGCAAGGGTTAAGCAAGGTAAAGATTTAACACGTTGTTTAATATTTTTTACCAAAGTAGTATGACTATCAGTCCAAGGGTTTTTATAATTCTTTTTTAACCTATCATATAAGGGGGCTAAATCACGTGACAGATCTTTATAAAAAGGTGAAATATAATTTAAACTTCCCAAAAATCTTTGTAACTGAGTTCTATCAGTAATAACATCGGGAAATTTTGAGGCAAAATCAATCGATCGTTGAATAGGAGTAATCTTCCCCTGACAAATATAATGTCCTAGGAATCGAATGTTAGTTTGAAATAAGCTCATTTTTTGTTTTGAGATTACCAAACCATTTTGTATAACAATTCTTTTGAAAATATCTAAATGCTTAATATGCATTTCAAGTGTTTTGGAAAATACCAAAATGTCATCGATATATACAATGACGAAGTCTAGATAAGGGTTAAAAATATCATTCATAATTTTTTGGAATTCTGAAGGGGCATTTTTTAAACCAAAGGCATAACATTCCATTCATATTGCCCAAATGGAACATTAAAAGCAGTTCTATAAGTATGCTCTTTAAATATTTGAATCTGCCAATAACCAGATTTTAAATCAAATTTTGAAAATATATTGGCGTCATATAATCTAGACAATAAATCTCTTTTATTAGGAATAGGATACCTAACCCATTTCAAATATTTATTTAAGGGCTTATAATTAATGACTAATCTAGGAACACCACATTCCTTTTCAGCTGCGTTATTAACATAAAAAGCTGTACAAGACCAAGGAGATTTTGAGGGTTTTATCAAACCCTTTGATAGCAGACTATCAATCTCTTTTTTGCAAAATTCTACCAATTCTGCATTCATCTGACAAGGTCGAGATTTAGTAGGAATATCATCCTCAGTGAAATTATCTTCATATGGAAGAGTAACAATATGCTTTTTTCGATTCCAAAAAGTACTAGGATGCTCAGCACAAATATCAATAGCAATCTGCTCGGAAATCAATTTGATTTTTTCCTGTACTTTAGTAGAATTCAGAGTATTAATAGTATACATCTTATGATATACTATATATATATCTTAATATAGTAAGATGTATATATAGTATATATATATATATAGTATAGTATATACTATATTATACTATATGTATAGCTTAAGGTATATAAAAAGACAAAAATATTGTAAAGAGATATTCAAAGCAATGCGTTATATTTTTATTATAGCATTAAAAAATCATGGCAATATCTTTCTTAGTCTTCCTCCCCCTATGGAATGAGCACAACAAGGTGCTAATACCACCATTGAGAAGAAAAAGAAACTAATCAAGATGTGCCAAAATACAAGTTACATATTAATTTACATGGTATCTCTTAGTAATTTCATAAATCCTTCAAGGTCCAAAGGAATTTCCGTTGGTGGTGGCGGAAATGAAGCTTGGTCATCACCGCTTCCAGGCGAAGCATCATCCTCCGCAAGTTCAGCTAGCATTTCTTCATAAGCTTCGTCTACCTCTGGTTGTGATTCAGCAAGTCCAAAATTTCTTCTTTCCGAACGGATCCAATCTCTGAAAAGTACTGATTTTTCCAAGCTCTCCCTCATAGACGCTCTATAATCACCAAGTTGAAGTCTTGCTTGACTGAAAGCGCTCTCTGATGCCACTGTTGAAGCTTGAATAGTTAAAATATTAAAGGAGCCGTCGGGATTCACTTCCTCAATTCCCTGTGACAAATAAACTTCAAGCTCATTTAGTTGTGAAAAATCACTAGTACTAGAACCTTGAGAACCCTTGAACCCTGCCCAAGCACTAAGTGCTCTTACTCCCGCAGTTCTTTTAGATGATTGAGAACTAGAAGAAGAAGGAGTTGGAACATTTGGTCTAGCATGATCTAATGCAACTTGATAAGTATTATAAATAGTTTGAACATTTATTTTAATTGAGGTTATTGCGTCCGCAAGTGTAGACAACTCCTCATCTTCAAGTGCTAAACCATTATAAACAGCTTCATACCAAAATTGAGGACCTCCTAATTTTATAGTAGGATTTAACAATGCAGCAACACCATAAATATGGGGAATAGGGAAAAATATTTTTTAAATTTTTTTCTCATGGAATCAATAGCAAGTTGATAAATTTCCCCACCCTCTGAAAAATGATCAAACAAATTTGCAAGTTCTGCAATATAAACTAAACAGTTAGAAATAGTAGAATAATATTGCCCAGAAAATTCATTTGTAGCAATATAAAATTTTTCTAAAAAATCTACAAGCATTTTAACATTAGCCCAATCCGCATTTGTAAGGTGCTCATCATCATCACTTACATGAGCATTAAACATTGAGTTTATGGGGTTTCTATATTCATATGCAACAACTAAACTTTCATACATGTAATTCCATCTAGTTGGACAAGGTTTAGGAATCTTTCTTTCTCTTAGTCCAAATTCATCGCATCTTTTAAAATATTCTCTAAGTCTACTTCTACGGTTTGAATAAAAAAGCAATTAAGAGCCATTTTAACCTTTTCAATTTCAACATTTAAAATTCGCATACCATCACCCACAATTAAATGGTAAATATGACAAATACATCTAACATGAAAAATGTTACTAAATGCAGGACTTAGTGTAGTGGTAAGCAAGGCTACAACATTTGTGTTACTAATAGCATTATCCATTGAAACTGATATTATTTTATCACTAATGCAAAAAAATCTATAAATATCCGTAATCGTGCTAGAAATAAACTGCCCTGTGTGACGTAAATTAATTATTCTATAAGCAATAATGCCCTTTTGCATTATCCAATCCTCATCAATCCAATGACTGGTAACAGTAAGGTAATCACAGTCATTACCACTTCTACCAATATCAGTTGTAATAGCAACACGGTAATTTATATGAGTAAATAAATAACGTAAATATTGTTCATATTCATGTTTATATTTATAAATATCACTCTTTACGGTTGTGCGAGAAAAACCTTTATAAGTAGGATTATAAACTTTTCTAATATAATGCACAAAGTGAGGGTTAGAAGGAAAACTATAGGGTAAGCACATAACAGTAATCATTTTTGCCAATTCTTTCCGGTCTTTTTTTGGATCATAATTTAAAATACCACCGGTAATAGTGTTAATTTTCGGTTGAAATTGATTTGACCCGGTACTAAGGTCAGCCTGACTAGGTGCACTTGTCCCCTCGGCCAAAGCTTTCATACGAAAATATCTAGCTTTATCTTGAGGGTGTAGCAATATGTGTCTAGTCAAACTTCCCGTCCCCCCCGACCGACTTCCAACATATTTAAAAACTAACTCTTTGCCACAAGGTTTACACTTAGCCCTATTTTTTTCTCTTAGTTGAGTAAAAAATGGCCAAACAAGAGATGTTTCTGCCCGTTTAGAAAGTTGTCTAGAAAAAGTAGGGGCAGTAACAAGAGGGTCAGACGGGGGATCATTTGAATTATTATTAGTTGAGTTAACTTCAGGAGCAGGACTAGTGGGTGTATCGTCATCCGGTTGCGTTTCATCAAAATCTATTTCTTCATCATCATTTTCATCAATAGTTGGATTACCATAAAGAGCATTCATATATTCATGGTTTAATTGTTCACCGGAGGCAATATTTTGGCAAAATTGACTCTTGGTAAATTGTAATAAACTATTATCGCTATGAAGAATAGCAGGTATAGGACTGGTAACAGATTTCGGCCGGGGAGCCGGAGGAAGTGGAGGAGGAACAGATTGGCCATTAGATTCACCACTCTTGGATTTTCCCTTATTTTTACTAAATATTTTTTTTAGGGAATAAGCCATCTTAATTAATCAAGCAAAGTAAATAAAACAAACAAAACTATAATATTAAAACATAAGAGTTGGAACGAGTTTACCGAATTGACGAACAACTTGTTGAAAAATAATTATCGTTGAAGACTTGAAGACTTCAATTCACTAACTTCACAATTTTGCACAAATTGTAACAATTAAGTAAGCAATTATAGAAGAATATTAGAGAGAGATTAAGAGAGATTGATGATTTTGTGAGAAAAATGAAAGAATGAGGGGGTATTTATAGTTGAAAATAGGGAAAAAGTGTAATTATAAAAACTTTGGGGTTAAAACAAAATTTGGGGGGTTAAATGGCTATTTTGCAAATAGCCAACGACTATTTTGGCAGACCAAATGGCTACTTTTTAAATGGTCAAACGGTCAATTTTTTTTTTTTAAAAATTATCCGTTGGGCCCGTTTAGGAGCGTTTAGGACCGCTTGAACCGACCCACTTCTAAGCCGGTCCCGGTCCTAAACGGTCCTGATCTCGTGGGCCTCCCCTATGAGACCGGCCCACTACTCGGCTCACCACTCCACGGTCCCGGTCCTATCCGGTTAGGACCTTTTAGGCCCACCGCCTATGTGGGCTTGTGGTCCTGGGCCGGTCCCGGTCCTAACCGGCCCACATGCCACCCCTATGCACAACATATAGCCAAACTTTCAAACTCATTCAAACCTAAACGACATCCTATAATGTGAACCCAAAGGTAGCAAGGAGCATGAGCGAGCCTTCGAACAAAATGCGCCCACACAATGTCAAGATGCTATTGCTCGTGGAAAATATAACCTCATGATCATATCCAAGCTCCTGAAACAAAATACTCTCCTGCTTATAATCTCCTTGATGGGGGAATTCCCGGCCTACCAAGCGAAACCAGTGGTTTCTGTGGGGCTCATATTAAAAACAAAAATAAAGAAAAAAATGGGAGGTGTAACTTTATTGAAGAAAATGGGAGGTTCCTAATTTTGTTGACAACTTTGTTGAAGAAAATGGGAGGTGCCTAACTTTGTTGATAACTTTGTTGAAGAAAATGAGAGGTGCCTAACTTTGTTGAAAAATTATAGGACTAAATCAACAACAAGATATCTTCTTTGTAGTAGTTGAATGGCATCTCTTACTATAAATAGAGGCCTCCATTCTTCATTTCAATTACACCAAAATAAGAGAGAAGCAATAGAAGTTAGAGAGAGTAATCCACATATTGTAGTCTGTGAGATAAATAGTGAGTGTGAGTAATATTGTAGTGAAGTATTTTAAATAAAGAGCGTTATTTCTTTCAAGATTTTAGTAGTCTCTTGACACTACTAAGTTGTAATATTATAGTGGTTATATTGCTCCGCTTGGGTATTGTATTTTATCAATTAAAAGAGTTGGTGTCATTATTACTCTCTTTTGTTATTATTATTTATCGTGGATATTATTCTTGGGCGGGATTATTATTTTTCCAACAACGTGGTATCAGAGCCATGGCAAATAATGGTACGCTGTCTTTTCAGTACCCCCGTCTCACAAAAGATAATTATGAGAAATGGTGTCTACGTATGAAAGCCATTCTTGGCTCTCAGGATGTGTGGGAAATCGTAGATAAAGGGTATGCAAAACCCGATAATGAGAAAGCTCTGCCTCAAAATGAAAAAAATGTCTTGGCAAAGACAAGGAAGAAGGATCAACAAGCCCTCACGACCATCCATCAATGTCTGGATGATGCTATGTTCGAGAAAGTGGCAGATGCTACCACCTCAAAGGAAGCTTGGGATATTTTATAACATTCTCTTCAAGGAGTTGACAAGGTGAGGAAGGTAAAACTTTAAACTCTAAGGGCTATTTTAAAGTTTCAAAATGAAAGAATCCGAATGCATTTCAGATTATTGTTCAAAAGTGAAGCCTATTGTAAATCAATTAAGAAGATATGGGGAGGACATAAAAGATGTCCGTATGGTAGAAAAGATCCTTCGCACTTTAACACCTAAATTTGATTTTGTGGTGTGTGTTATTGAGGAGTCTAAAGATTTAGACTCTATGATGGTAGAGCAATTGGAGGGTTCTTTACAGGCCCATGAAGAAAATATCAAGAGGAGACAAGAAGTGCCATTGGAGCAACTTCTTAAAACTCAGGCATCTTTCAAAGATTATGGAGGTGAAAAGAGCTATCGAGGGAATGGACGGGGACGAGGTCGTGACAGTCATGGAAGAGGAAGAAGCAACGCTAACAACTTCAACAATGAAGTTAAAATCCACCAGACATTCAGAGGTCGTGGTCGTGGACATAGAGGAGGAAGAAGACGTGGCTACTACCAAGAAAATAATGGACAAAGGTAGGAGAAATCAAAAATTGAGTGTTATAATTGTCATAAATTTTGCCATTACTCTTGGGAATGTCGTAGCAATGTTGAACAAAAAGCTAACCTTGTTGACGACAAGAAAGAAGAAGTTGAGTCAACGTTGTTGATGACATTCAAGGAAGAAGACAAGGATGATTGCAGCTCGTGGTATTTGGACAGTGGAGCAAGCAATCATATGTGTGGATGCAAAGAGAAGTTTTTGGAGATCAATAAAATGGTGAGAGGTAATATATCCTTTGGAGATACCTCAAAGATTCAAATTGAAGGGATATGTACGATTCTAATCTCCTGTAAAGATGGTAGTCACAAGTTAATTCAAGATGTTTATTATGTCCCAAAATTAAAAAGTAATATTTTGAGTTTGGGCCAACTTCTTGAAAAGGAATATGACATCTACATGAAAAATATGCATCTTTGGCTTAGAGATTCAAGTGGAATTCTAATTGCTAAAGTACATATGGCTAAGAATAGATTATTCTCTCTGAATCTTAAGACAATTGATGCAAAGTGTTTGAAAGCTAATGTGCAAGATGAATCATGGTGTTGGCACATGCGATTTGGGCACTTAAATTTTGAAGCGCTCAAATCAATGGGACAAAATAACATGGTGCACGGGATACCATAAATAAGCCATCCCAATCAATTGTGTGAAGCTTGTCTTGGAAAACATGCAAGGAGGAGTTTTCCAAAGGAGGCCATGTCAAGATCAACCAAGCCGCTTCAGCTTGTTCACACTGATGTGTGTGGACCAATCAATCCACCTTCCTTTGGTAAAAAAGCTGTATCTTGTGCAGTTTATTTGAACAAGAAGTCTCCAACAAATAATGTTAGAGATCAAACCCCTCAAGAAGCATGGAGTGGAAGAAAGCCAAGTGTCAAGCACTTGAGAATCTTTGGGAGCATAGCCTATGACATCAAGGGAGAGAGAATCTTGATGATCGAAGTGTCATGCATGTGTTTGTTGGCTATGATATGAGTTCAAAAGGCTACAAGCTATACAACCCAAGTAGAGGCAAGATGGTGGTAAGTCGCGATGTTGAATTTGATGAAGAATTGGCATGGAACTGGGAAGCTCAGGAAGAAACTTCATATGATTTTCTTCCATACTTTGGTGATGAAGAAGAACCAGAGACCGTGGAACCTGTGCAGGATACAACTCCACCTCCTACTCCAACAAATGTTGCATCTCCCTCTTCTCAAGAAAGTTCAAATGAATAACCGCAAAGGACAAGGAGTATTCAAGAACTCTATGAGGACACATAGGAAGTTACTAATTTTGATTTTTTATATTGTCTCTTTGCTGATAGTGAACCAATGAACTTTGATGAAGCTGTTGAAGACAAAAGGTGGAGACAAGCCATGCAGGAGGAGATCGAGTCAATAGAGAAGAACAACACTTCCTAAGGGTCATCGAGCAATTGGAGTTAAATGGGTATACAAGGCAAAGAAGAATGCTGATGGAGATGTAGAGAGATACAAGGCACGACTTGTGGCTAAAGGCTACAAGAAAAGGCAAGGCATTGACTATGAAGAAGTCTATGCACCTGTTGCCCGCATGGAGACGATTCGTTTGCTTATCTCTTTGGCGGCACAATTGAAGTGGAAGATCCATCAACTAGATGTCAAGTCAGCTTTTTTGAATGACTATCTTGAAGAAGAAGTCTATGTTGAACAACCATTGGGCTTTGTGGTCAAAAACCACGATGATAAAGTGTTGCGGTTGAAGAAAGCTTTATATGGATTAAAGCAAGCGCTATGAGCATGGAATAGTTGCATCGACAAGTATTTTCAAGACAATGGGTTTACTCGTTGTCTCCATGAATATGCTCTTTACCTTAAAGTTCATACTAATGGAGATATCTTACTTGTTTGTCTTTATGTTGATGATCTTATTTTCACGGGTAATAATCCAAGTTTGTTTGAAGCTTTTAAGAAAGATATATCTCGTGAGTTCGAGATGACAGATGTAGGGATCATGTCATACTACTTGGGCCTAGAAGTGAAGCAGATGGAGGATGGAATTTTCATCTCTCAAGAAAGCTATACAAAGGAGATCTTGAAGAAGTTCAACATGCTCGATTGCAACCCCGTGAACACACCGATGGAGAGTTTGATGAAGGAGAAAATGTGGATCCCATATTTTTTAAAAGTCTTGTGGGAAGTTTGAGGTACTTGACTTGTACCAGGCCAGATATACTCTTTGCAGTTGGAGTAATAAGCCGCTTCATGGAAGCTCTACCTCCACCCATTTGAAAGTCACTAGAAACATTCTTCGTTATCTAAAAGGTACGATCGACTTTGGGTTATTTTATTCTTTTTCTAATGATTTCAACCTTATG